>NC_067398.1:706374931-706677431 GCF_016432865.1 Antechinus flavipes | reverse complement strand
GCTCCTGTCCTCAAGGAATCTGTATTCTAAGGGGGTGGGAATGCGGAGACCTGCAAACAACTATGGACAAACAAGATAAACCGAGGCTCATAATATCAGGGGGTCCTGGGAATAGAGTGTCCTGGGAAAGGTGGACCTGAGACGAAGCCAGGGAAAGCAGCCTTCCTTTATAGAAACGTGTTAGGAGGGTCTAAAACTTGCCCTCAGGGAGTAGGTAATTGGCAGGAGTGCTGGGAAAGAGTGGGCTGAAGTCGAGCATCTTTGTGTTTTGAAAACAGAGAGGAGCAAAGGGAAAAAGCCTAGGTTGATGTGAACAGGAAATACTGACTGTCCTTGTATCGGCCCTGAGGAAGCAACAGCTACATCAGGAGGACTCCCAGGAGAGGCCTTGAGCAAGGCAGAGGAGGCAAGGCAGTTTGGAAACTTTTAAAGTAACTTCACGAAAAGCCAAAAATACGAGGCCCCATCAACTTGGTGCTAGTTCTCATGAC
Source organism: Antechinus flavipes (assembly GCF_016432865.1). NCBI lineage: Eukaryota > Metazoa > Chordata > Mammalia > Dasyuromorphia > Dasyuridae > Antechinus > Antechinus flavipes. Next base: position 706,676,940 of record NC_067398.1, on the reverse strand, counting down.
CTTGGGCTGGCACAGAACAAGAGGAGTGCCTAGTCCTAAGCACGTGAACTCCTCGGACTAGATGCCTCCACTCCCTTCCTATCCTGGCTCAAGTCCAAGGAGCTGGGTTCAAATCCTAATTCTGGGACTTTGCCAAATCCCTGCTAGTCTGTTTCTTCTTGGCATTCTAATCTCATCCTCTCATTTTAGAGAAATCTAAGGCCTAGAAAAGGAAAATTAGTTAGGATTTGAACTCAGGTCATTTGACATGAAACCCATGGCTTCTCTTGCTGTGGACTCTCCCCCACCCCCAGCCTTGTTTTTTCCCCCGTGGTCCCCAGAGACCTTACAACAAAAAAGGCCAGCTTCCTTCACTATGGCCCAAATGGGGTGAGGTAATGCTTAAAAATTGTCCCCATTCGAGATAAGCAGTCTTACCCAAACCGGGAACCCAGTTTCCTTTGCAGCAAGATTAGGATCTACAGTCTCATGTGGGCCTGGCCCTGGGCAGGCACTCAGCCCAAAAGCTCCCCATGGCCATCGCAACCAGAATACGCCTTGACATTTTTTCCTTTTTTGCAATTCTGGTTTCAGTCCCATCTGATGTTGGGGCAGGCAACAATTCCTGGAGCTGAGAAGGCCCTTCTCTGGGCATTGTCTCCTTCCTCTCCCTGATCCCTGGGGCCAAGGAGAGCCAGAACACTCAGATACATGGGGGAGCCTCAGCCCCTCTTCTCTAAAAATATCTCTTCCCCTTTGAGCCTCCAAATTACAGAGAGAAAAAAGCAATGGCTCTCTGAAGTTGCTGCAGAGCCGGCCCTGTGAGGGACGAATCCAACAGAGCCACAGTTAACTGTTACTGCCGGCCCATCAAAACCAGACAAAATGTTCTGGGGAAGAAGTTAGAAGGGCCTAGATTTCCCAGGAATCTCAAATTTAAAGTGGAAGAGGCATCAAGTTTAATCCCCACATTTTAATTCTACTGAAAGAAAAAAAAAAAAAACTGGGCTGGAGAGGCTCCCGTTACATGCCACAGTTCAGGGAGACAAGAGTTCCCCAGCCCAACTCCATGGCCTTGCAGAGGCCCTTGGCTCCCTGAGGATGCAGCCAGAAAGTCCAGGCCTTTAGCTCAGGACAGGACCAACCTCAGGGTTGTGCTGCTATCTCTGCAGCTGTAAAATGGGGTTAATACTTACAACCCCTAAGAGCATGAGCTGTTAAGGTCACGAGACTGCACGTGCTTACAAAGCAAAGCTGGACACTGGTGACAATATAATTTTGTTTTATTTTCCTTGAACACGCTGCTGGTTAAAACTGCCAGGCAGAGTATTACAGAATATTTTCTTCAACCACACATCCTGGAAAGAAAAATTTGAGAGTGAGAGACAGAGACACAAAGAGAGACCACGCAAGCCACATGAAGATCCCTAGCCCATTCAAAATGCCCAGGTGCGTTCCAAACTGAAGCCTGATTTGCTGACCTTAAAACAGCTGGTCAGCCCTCGAGGCTCCTCCCATCCCTGGTCACACCCAAATTCAATCCCAACACAAAGTAGTATCACTGCAAATTGTTTATTAAAACACAAAGCAATGGACAGTGAAAAACATCCTGATTTGGGGGCAAGGGAAGGAAAGACAAAAGGACGGATGGAAACAACTCAGAATGAAAAGAACGCTGACCCCCAGCCCCACCCCCCAGCCAAGCCACCCAGATTCGCAAGCCCCCGTCCCACCCCAATTGTGCAGATGCCCAGGTTGGGGCTGCAGACCCAGATGGGAACGGAAGGCCCAAGAGACCTATAAGGGCTCCCAGGGCCCACCGACAGCCCGAGAACCACATATGAAGCAGGCCCTCAGCTGGAGCTGGGAAAAAGCCATTCCTGGCTAGCTTAGGACCCACTCACAGAGGCGAGAGCCCCAGGCCGAGGAAGAGATGGATCCAGAGTCAAATTTCTTTTCATTCCCTAGATCACAAGCACCCCAGGGAAAAGAGAAGAGGTACCCCAGGCTTCCTTAACACCGACTTCACCTTGGGACCCCACCCCGGCCTATCCACACACGGAGCCTGCTATGGCCGAGCAGCCAGGCCTTTCTGGAGGGGAAGCCTGAAGCCCGAGGAGCTGCCCCTGATCCCAGCTGTAGGCTCTGATGAGGAAGCTGGGAGAGAACCTCCCACATACACACATCTCTGCCACCAGAACCGCTCACCCCAATACAAAGTGTAAACTCCATGCCTGCTCTGTTCCTGTCAACTCAGCTGCCCTCGGGTTCTCCAGCTCCAGTCCACCTGGGCCACTAACTCTGGCCACAGCGGCAGCCCATGGGAAGGTCACCAAGCACATCCTGGGCCCTACTGGCAAACCCCTCCAGCTGCTGGAGAACCATTACAAAGGAGAGCTCCTGGCCTCCCTGTCCCAGAGAAGGCCCTCCACCTGGGGAGAGATGAGGAGGCTTCTCAGCTGTTTGAGTCTCATTCCCACCCTTCCATAGGAGGAGGGAAACCTCTCCGCTTCTCATATTCCACCGGGCTCTGGCAGGGGATGCGGCCCCAGCCCTCAGCTGGCTATCCAGAACGGGGGAGGCCGCTCCTACTGGATCTTCCCCAAAGAACTGGGATGTTTTTTCATATTTTAAAGTTTCCCTTTCCGAGTCCCTCTGGGTCTTGGCAAGGGGAAATCTAAAGGCGGCAGCTCCACCACTTTGGCCATCCAGGCACCACGACTCAACTGGGCACCTTTAGGACATCAAACAGATCTCTTTTTATTGCAGGGGAATAGGGTGTGTGAGGGACATGCAGGAAGGGATAGCCCCTGGCCCAGACCTGAATCTAGAGAGTCTACCAAGGCTCAAAACAGCTTAAAAACAAAAAGAGGTCAGAGAGACACAGAGAAAAGAGAGTAAGAAAGGCACTGTGCTGACTGGGGCCCTCCCCAGTCCCCCAGGGACCGACTCTGCCGCCTCCTTAAGGACCAAAAACCTGCCGATTCCTTCCCTGGACTCCCCAAGGTGAGTAGGTTTTGAGAAAAATTTATATTAAGAGCTGGGCAATTGAAAATACTGCCAGTGCTTGTGAAGTTTGGCTGAGACTGTGAGACACCCGGACTTTCCCAGTCGATGGACTGAAGAGAGAAGGAAAGGAGAAATCCCTTAAAACAGAAGCTTCTCCAAAAACTTGGGAAATCAAACTGCAAATTTAAGAAAAACCCAAACATCTAACGAGTTCCCAGGCACTGCCCAGAGAGGAGAAAGGGAGCCGAAGGTAACCCACAACAGGCCCCAAATCAAAGCCAGGCTTAAGCCCCCGCCCTCCGTGGGAGAGAACAAGTCTGGAGACTCTTTAACTGAGGGGGATTTACTAGTCACGGACACTCAACAGCAATCCCAATGATAATGGCCAATAGCAATTTAAGGAAAAACCTAGCCAAGCCACCAGAATGCCAAACCAGGACCCCCCCAGTAGTTTCCCCGCCCCAACCAGAACCATGGGAAAAGGACATTTTTGTTCGTTAGAGAAGCCATCTATTGCTCTGGCCCAGGGCTGCCGTTTAGCCTGCCTGAAGCCCAGAGCAGAACCTGATCTGTCGGCCCCTACGCTCCCATTAGAACCAGCTGATCAGCCTCAGCTTTGCCAAGCTTTTATGCCCGGGGAGAGGCCCAGAGTGCCCAGCCGGAGGAGCCGATGCTGGCTGGGGTTCTCCTGCCTTAGGTGAGCTGAGGTGAGGGGAACAGAAGGGGGAGTTTAGGAATAAGATGAGCCCCAGGGCCTCAGGTGTCTCCTGGACAACAGCTGGGGGCAATTTCAGCACTGGCTCAAAGTGTAAGAGGGGACCCAATACAGGAAGCAGGAGGCCCACACTCGAGTAAATTCTAATATACATAATACAAAAAAATAAAAAATAAAGAGCCCTCATCCCCATGTACCTATGTCTGTTAGGGTAGCAGGCATTGGAGAAGCCGAGGGCTTTCTGGGCCAGCTAGAGCCAGGCCTGGACAAAGTGGGGAACTCCTGCCTAGGGAACCCTAGGCCCAAGGGGATCCTCCCCCCCATCCCCACCCACATCATTCTCTGTGCCCTTGCTTCCCCTTCAGACTCGTTAAGACCATGGAAAGGTGTTCCTTTCTTTGAGCACAGCTATAAAGGAAAATTTTCTCCTGCCCAGCTCAAGGAGAAAAGGCCAAACCTTGTGGGGGGGATTGAGGGGGAAGAGTACCGTTACAAAATGGTCACAGGACCCAGGACTGCAAAAAGGGCCAAAGGAGTCAAGCTACCCCTCTCTTGGGGGAGGGAAGGAAATCTTGCTGATCAAGAAACAAAACAAGGCCAAATGCAAGTCTCCAGGCCTCCTCTCCTGATTAGAAGCAGCCCAAGGTTATTGGTGACCATGACCCAGAGGGAGTAGCTGACAGCACTGGGCAGCTGGGAGGGCTTAAGGGCAATTCAAGCGACCGGAGCCCGTTAGAAGAAAGCCCACAAGGGTCTTGCCACTGGAGCTTCTGAGCGCTCTGCTGCCCCAGTGCCATCTCTGAGTATGAGGCTGGCGAGGTGATCTATGGGCAACTCGGTCACCGACTGGGATTTCCACATGCTGGGGGACAGGGCCTGGGGCTTTAGGGCGCCCTCCCTGAGCCTGGCTGGGCCCCGCCTCGGCCCACTGTGACTGAGGCGGGTGAGGGAAGTCCGACAAAGGTCCTCTATTTCCCGGAGATCAGAACACTGCAGAGGAAGTAAAACGTGAATAGAAAGATGGACTAGAAGGCTGCCAGGATTCCAGGGAATTGGAACGCTTCCAGGCGCTGCCCCTGAGGATGGCCACATTATTGCTGTCGGGCAGGGCAGGGGGCAGATGACGAGAGCAGAAGGGGAGAGCCGGCGGACCCGTCAGAAGCCCCAGCGGCTCTGCTGCGAGGGCCCGGGTCACATCAAAGGTACAGCCAGGCAGTTAAGCATCTCGGGGGCAGCTCTAGGTCAATTATCAGGAAGTAATTGGTTGTACAATCCTGGCCCTTGGGTACAGAACCACATGACGCACACCCCTGCGGGAGGTAGTGAGTGCCAAATGGCCCTCGTAAGCTAGAGACCACAGGGCCCACCGCTCCCAGGAAGAGGCGGCGGCTTCCAGAACCAGGGAGGCCTGGCTGGGCCCAAACGGGAGGCATCGAGCGGGGGCCGAGGTCTCGACTGACAAACCGTCTTCAGCTTCAAGTCCAGATGGGCTTTTAGACAAGTGAAGTCTTGGGTGGCCCCCAGGAGTCTACAGAGGGGTCATTCCCATGAGTACCAGAACAAGAGCCCGTGACTCCTCGAGGAGACCCTCCCCACGAAGAGGCGGAGAAGGGAAGAAATGTCAAGTGAGTAGCATAAAGGAGGGGGGAGGGAAAGCAAAATCAAGTCCCCGACAGGCACTAAAAGCAAAATGTATTTTGTGTGACAAAAGCCAAAAAGGCAGTTTCAGGACAGGAGGTAAAGCTGCTGCTCTGGTTCCCTGGCCAGCTGCCCTCGCTGGTCAGGGAGTCCCACCTTATGGTTTGCACATTTTAAGACAGAACTTTCATTTGGAGACCAGCCCATGGGGCTCCCATCAGGCCTCGGGCCGGCTCCCCCACCCCGGACCCTACGCCAAACCTCCTTGGGCCCGGGCCCGCGCCTCCTTCCCAGCGATGGTCTCTCTCAGCCCTCTTCTCCATCCCTGCTTCTCCTAAGATTCCGTCTTAAAAGGGAACAGTATTTGTGCTCTGGGCCCAAGCCCTGTCCCGAGGGACACCGATCGGAGTCCCGGGGATCAGCCTCAGGCTCCTTAGCTGGGAAGGGTCCGATTTCACCCCAAGTACCCTGGAGAGGAAGGCAGCCACCGGATGCCAGCCACGGAGAAAGCGAGGGGAGTGAAATGAGGCCGCCCCAGAGCCGGGCCGGGCAAGGCCACTCTCTCCTCGTTCTGCCTCTTTAAAAAACTTTTTGTTAATAAATTGTGAAAAACATCAAGAAACCAAACCCGATCAAGTTCGGTCTCCTCTGTCCTCCCTTCTCCCCCCCCCCCGATGGCCTTGCGTCCTCACAGCCGACAGAGGCAGAAGAGGGTCGGAATGAAGACGCCGAAGGCCACGAGAATGGGAAACATGAGGCTGCTGTTGTCCGAGGCGTACGGGTTGGGAGTCCGGGGGCCCGACTGGACCCGGTTCTTGCTGGCCTGCCTCTTGGCGTTGGAACCTTCTTCGTACTCTTCTTCCTCCTCCTCTTCCTCCTTCTTCTCCAGGCCTGGGTGAGGCTGCAGCTTTGGCACCTCTGAGGACAGACACAAGAGTAACTGCTATGCCCAGCGAAGAAGCACCCTGGGCACAGGGCATGGGCAGCAGGCTCGGGGGGGTTTCTCGGCCGGCTGGCACCCTAGGCATGGCTCCTGCCCGCCCTTCACCCGAGACTTTAGCCTCTTCTCCCACAAGGACCCCCACGTGTGTATGGTCTGGTGACTGGCAGCCCCTCCTCACCCAGACTCCAAATGCCTGCCAGGGTGGCTCCGCAGCAGCTGCCTCGCTGCCCGTTGTGGGGGAGTTCTACCCACCAGCTGGGCCCGCATTGCACCCTCTTTCCTCACTGAACCCCTGAGATGTCAGCTTGCTTCTTCCCAGCAAGAAATCCAGCCCTCTCAGAAGGGGAGCAGCCTTGCTACAGACATGATTCCTGTCTGTCCTCAGGCCCCTCCATCCCAACACTTGAGAGAGGGACAAGTTGGATGGCAAGTGCAAGTGGAAGGGGATGAGGGGCAGGGGGAGACACAAGGTAGCCTGGGAGGCGGGCAGCTGTGAACCTCAGAACCCCAAAAGGGAAAACGCACCCGGGGCCGGATGCCAGGGACACCGAGAGGTTTCATAGGTGCCGGGCCCTTCCTCCCGGCTCGGCAATTTCTAGTTAGCAGACAGTAATGAAAGATGTTCTGGTGGAGGCAGGTTGGTTGGAAGGCGGGAGGACCTCCACTGTTTGACAGGCCTCCCTGCGTCCCTAGAAAAAGCTAATAAATGGGGAAGCACCAAGGGCAGTATGACGTGACCCCGAGCCAGAGCTCTTTCATGTGCTGGTACCGTGGGCCCGGGGGAGCTCAGCGAAGGACGAAGGTTGGGTAGGAGACAGGAAGGAAGGAAGCACTATAGTTCTCCCAAGGGTAGATTTTCTGGGATCTGACAATGAGATTAATGCAAAGTAAGGGAAGGAAATACTTTGCCTTCCACTTAGAAGGCCAAGCAACTCAAAGACAGAAGCTCCGGGCCGGGCCCAGCCCATCCTTTAGCAGCTCCAGGACTCAAGTGCCCAGTCCCGGGCCGAGGGCAGCTGCTTGATGTAATGGAGGAACAGTGCCCCGGGAACCTGCCACCAGCTTCTCAGGCGCTGGTGGCCCCCAGAGTCGAATTTCTCCCTGAGGGCCTGTACTCTTCTCCGGACTCTCTTCCGATGCCCAGTGTACGATCCCGCTAAGTAGCTTCGGGGCTGGTTCTCAGAATTTTGCTTCCTGCCAAGACTGAGCCAACTGACTAGCCCCATCCTTATTCCCAGCAATCTCCAAGTGCCAGTAGCCATGCCCACAATGCCACCAAATGCCAATAAAAACGTTACTCACCATCTATGGTCCCAGCCATGATATATAGTGCACAGACTTTGGGATTGTCGTAGTACCCCTACAAGGCGGGAAAAGAATCCGTCACGTTCGCCTGGGCCGTGGCACTCCCCACCACCCACCCAGCCACAAGGCCGAAGTCGTTACCTTGACAAACTCGATGTGGAGCTTCCCCGTGAAGGTGGACACTTCCCCCTGGACACTCAGCTTTCCCTTTTTGATGCTAATAGGGATGATTTCATCATGGGCCGTGCTGTGACCGACCCGGTCAAAGATGTCCAGGTCCTTCACGACCACGTGACCGTTTAAGCGTACATCAAACACCTTCAGGGTCAGGAAAGGAAAATTCGATTCAGTCAGCACCCACCAGCTTCTCAATGGACAAGGCACAATGCGAGGTGTTTGGGAGATGAAATCAAAACTGTTTTTTAAAAAATCCCCTGCCTTCAAGGACCTCATGCCCCATAGGAGATCCAATGCAGATATGTATATAATGGGGTAACCGAGGAGAAAGGAAGCACTAACAGCTGGGAAAATCAGGAAGGGCTTCCCATAAAATGGAGCATCCAGGTTGAATTTTAGGGACTCCGCAGATTCTCAAAGGCAGAAATTATGGGGTCAGACTGGAGGGGCAACCTGCACAAAGGCATGCGGAGAGGCACGGGATAGGGGAGCTGCAGACATATTGTGGCTGTGTGGTGGGGAGACAGAGTGATTTGTATAAAGGTCAGAACCACTAGTTCATGGGAACCAAAGAGTAAATATCCTGGTCCCAGGAAGCCCATAGATCAACGGAGGCCAGACAGTTTCAATCACAAAATCAGTTCAACAAGGACACAAAAACGGCCGGAGATGGCTCAAGCCCTTGTGCTAGGGAAATGCAAGGAAGCCCCATGAAAAGGGCACCCTCCCCCCGACTTCCTCACTGTCCATGGGCACAGTCAAGAAGTGCCACCAGACTCACGGAACAGGCCATTTAGGCCAACACACTATCAGTATCTGAGATACGCAAATCTACCAGCAGAGACAAGGGGGAAAAAATGAGGTTCAGAAAGGTAATCAGGACAAGTGAAGGCTGGCTGGCTAAAGGGCTAGGAAAGCCTTGACCACTGCCATGTGAAGCAGAGCTCACAGTACCCAAGGGAGGCTGGGGATGGCAGTGACCTCCTTCAGTATCCACCCGCTCCCCCTTCTCCCCAACGTTTGCCTCACGGCCCCCCCTCACCTTCTGCTGGGATTGTGCAAAATAGACCTCGGCGAACTTCAAGACCAGCACGTAATCCCCCTCCTCTTTGATGGGCACCTCATAACCAAAGGTCTCCTCGTTGTAGCGCTCCGTCTGATAGAGAATCTGGTCCTCGGGGTTGGCACGAAGGATGGGCAGCTTCATCCCGTAGTCTGAGGCTAGGAAACAAAGCGTGGGCTCCATGAGGGAGGGCCAGATACACGCCCTGGGTGGGAACGGCGCCGAGGGGGCCTCCTGGTGGGGGGAACGGCAGGGAGGGACACCTGGCTACACCTGGCTCAGGCTGCTGCTACCTGTTCTCAGTCTACCAGGAAAACAGACCCTTCCGGAAATCTGACACCGTCGATCCCAGCAAGCCCTACAGCGAACACGGGAGCTTGGGAAAAACTGGGGACTAAAAGCACCTCTTCCCATAGCTTCAGGCCAACAAACAGTGGTTTCTGAACAAACACAAACTCATTATTCAAAGAGGGCACTACCCAGCCTGCAGCTGCCCATCTCCCTGGGAGGGCCAGCTTCAGAGAAACCTTGCAAACAAGGGAGACAGCAGGGAATTCTATAGCAGACAGACAAAAGATGACTGAGCTCAGAGAATGTTCTTTAGCATCCAAAAAAGTACAATCTAAAACAAACAGGTTGCGAGAGTCAGCCAGAACTGCCACAGAGACAGATAAAATGCTCGTTTTCTCAACTGGTTTCCTCAATTTCCATTAAAAGGCTCCAACGTAGGTAAACTGAGTTAGGGTTCTAAGAAATACAGTAATTGCTATCTTTTTATAAAGGTTTCTAAGAGTGACCAAAACTCACAATTGTTTAAAATTCAAAACACACATACACACACACACACACACACCCTTCAGATTAACTTTTCAACTACCTCACAGCCTAAACACAGAGGATCAGTTAGCAAGAGACAGAGAAAACAAGTCACACACCAGAAACAGGGGGATGACCATAGCCAAGGCAGTGATCTGTCTCACTTCAAAGATAGCTTCTTCCCATGTTTGGTTTGGGAAACTCATCGGTGTCTACACCTAAATCTAGATACTAAAATGTCAACTTTCTCTCTCAAGATCCCCTTTCCCTAGAGGGGGCAGAATCAGCTGCCAAAATTCTCTGAGACTTGGCTCAGGCCAAGTGCTATCTCCAAGAGGCCTTTCTGGGCTATTCTGGGTGTGAGTGTGCCCAAATCACTGCATATTTATTCATTTGTAAATGTTCTATTTCCCCCACCCTTCAGGAGAACTTTAGCTACAACATGACTCCTGAGGGCAGAATCTTCTCGATTCTTGAAGCAGTGCCGGATACCTGGGAAGTGCCCCCCAAAATGCTTGTTTCTGGGTACCTTCCTGCCCTTCGGGCTCATGAATGCCTCAAACTCTTAATGTAGTGCTGACTCCATCCCACTTAGTGTAAAATTTTTGTCCTCCTTCAAAAGCTTCAACAGGAAACACAAAACATAATTCAGGTCCATAGTACCCTCTAAGCCCCTCCAAACCAAGGGGGACAACACAAGTAAGAGGGAGTTAGAAAAAAAGCCAAGTTGGAAAAGAATGAAAGCTCTCAAGATTAGGACATGACACACTAACGGTTCCTGCCAGCCAGCCCACCCAAAGCACCAGCAACAGGAAGCGAAGTGCACTCAGGCGTTCCTTAACTATTACCTCCTCCTCCCCCCTTTCCTTCTGAAGCAAAACAAAACCCACCTCCACAAAGAAGGCCGAGTTAACATAATGATACTAAGGGGCTGATGGGGTGACCAGCTTTCCTCCAAAGATGGGGAAGGAGGGAGGGGGAGAGCAGCCCATGTCTCATTGCACAAAACTCGAAACCAAGATTCTGCCAATTGTCTTCAAATGTTGCCGCAGCTGCCTCCCTTTAACAGCCCCTCCAAGTTCAGAGCTGTAGCCAGCTTTCATTTATTAGCATGTACAGAAAAGGGCTGGTCTGCGGTGATCTTTTTCATATTAAGAATGGAAAAAGAAATGTAATCTGTGGCAAAGCTGCACAGGGAACAAAGTCAAGACTCAGACACCCACTCCCACCCCCCATCCTGGAATTGCCTTTTAGAACATCCCCCTCCCCCCCAATAACCCAAGCGATTTTCTCAGGGGATTGGCCACATGGAAAGTTTAATTTGTACAAGGCCCGGAAAGATATAGCCGCGAGAAGAGCTTTTTTTCTTCCACTTAAGTACAGTGAATGGTGTGGTCAGCAGACTGCTGATGTGGGCATAATACAGCCTTAACAGCTAAGGGAAAGGGGATGGGGCCAGGACTCTACTTATTGATTTAGATCTTTCAGGTTTCCTAGGCAAGAGTGAGGGGTCCCTAGGATGCGTTTTTTAAAGTCTACCTCCTGCCCTTAGCACATGGTCTCCATAGAAAGCAAGTACTATTATATAGCAGGGCTTCTTAAACTTTTCCCACTAGCAAGTAGTCCCTTTTCACCCAAGAAATTTTCACACGCCTATAGATATGTACCTATACAAAATCAGCATACAAATCATTTATTGAATGTGGGATCCCCACATTCAGTTACAAGACCCCATATAGGGTCATGACCCATAGTTTAGGGCAGCCAGTATGGGAGGGGAGTATAACCCTGCTCAAGAACCTTACAAAACCCACCATCTCACTGTACAGTGTCAGAAACCGAGATTCAACTTGGTGCCATGGTTTGGCCCAAGCTAGGAAACTGGACTCCAATCTACATCCCTGAACAACAGCCCGCTCCCTCGGCTCCACCTCCCTTTAGAATGGGCTTCCATCGTTCCTCACACTTCTCTAGTTACAATGAAGGCAGTTTCCAGTGAAATCATGAGAGAATCTTTTTAAACCCGGTGAACAGGCCGGATAACCAAAGTTCTTTGTCAGGAAATCTCCACAAGGAGAGCTCGGGAACAAATCCGCTTCAATAAACCAGAGGGCCACTAGTTCCTCCCCTCCAACTGCTGGGGGCTCTGGCCGGTCAGGCCAGGGCTTTCTCACCCGGGACCACTTCCGTTTTATGCCCTATGGGGCAGGTACCGCGTTTTTTGCATGTCGTTACCCTCGGCAGAATGAGCTTTGGGCCTGGTTTCTTTGTACGTCCAGGGCTTAGCACAGTGCCTGGCACACAGAAAGAACTTAATGACCGCTAGCTAGGGCCAGTGATCTTATACAGGCCTGGACTGCCAAGTAGCTGTCATCTCCATGGGCATCTGGCACATGTCACTGAAATCCAAGTAAAAAGGTCACCAGGCAGAGATCTCTGACTCTGTCTCTTCTGAATTGGAAGTGGGGAAGAGAGGGGAATTCTTAGTAAACATTACAGAACCTCCGAATTAGAACAGTATAGCTGGCCTCAAGGTTTCTCCCAGGGTGGGATACGGCCTTCCCAAGATTCTAACACGAGACGGTTTTATTAACTTGGCTAACAGACACAAACTAGCAACTTGGGAAGACCTAACCATCTCTACCTGCTGTTACCGCCGGGTAACCTAGTACCAGCTGGTAGCGGGCAGATCAATTAAGTCATAATCGTTAACAATGTGGCCTACTACTGAAAAAGATGCAAGTCTCTAAAATGCAAGACCACTATTGAGGCTTGTCCAGGATCATGCTGCTGGTTAGGAGCAGCCACCCTACATAAAGCAAAGTTTGGTGACCTTCCTAGGCAGGGCTCACGGGGAAAGTCAAGAGGAGGCCAGGATTGAAATCCCAAGCAGTAGGGTCTGCTGAGGGGAAGCAAAGGATGAGGAATCCCAAGCAGCGGGGTCTGCTGAGGGAAGCAAAGGACGAGGAAGAACATTTTGCAGAGCAATGGTGTCTGGGGCCTAGTCAGTCACAGTCACAAACGCTTCTGCTGGGAGCATGGGAGACGCAGATCCCTCTATGGGGAACTAGGAACTCAATGAAATATTCATTAAATATGTATACTTGCAAGATCCGGCTTTAAGTGGTAGAGGAGAGCCTGTATTTTACTGGGACAGTAGAAAATTAATAAATCCTGCTGGCTCCCTGGAAGGCAAATGCTGCTCGGACTGCTACAGAATGAAACTCCATTGGAGAGGCAGCAGGGCTTGGGGCATAATGCCCTAGCCTTGAAGGTCAGAGAGCCAGGTTTGCATTGCATCTCTGTGATCGTGAGTCAAATCCGAGTCTCTATTTCCTCATCTCTAAAATGGGGACAATATGAGCTGCGCAATCTACCTCACAGTTATTGGGAAGAAAGCTCTTCGCACAACTTAAGGTGCTTAAAAAAGGAGGCAGCCACTATTTTCTTCAGAGGGAGTCAGAAACAATATCAAGTGAGAAATAAGCAACAAAGCTTTTATTTTAATGGGTGAAAGCAATGTGAAGCAAGGATTTCTTAATAACCCCTTTCGTTTACAGTTAAAAAAGCTCTTTCAGGTAGTTTCTTTCAAGTGCTTCTCTCAGTGGGGCAAAGGCAAAGGATTGATTTTATGAACAGGGCAGCTGTGATGCGCCAAGGTAGAGCACCAAGCTCAGGCTCAGGAAGATCTGAGTTCAGATCCCCAGACGTTACTAGCTGTGTGATCCTGGGCAAGTCACTTCACCCAGATCGCCTCAGCTTCCTCATCTGTCAAATGAGCCCGAGAAGGAAATGGCAAACTCCTCCGGTATCTTTGCCAAGAACACCCCAAGTAGAGAAATGGAGAATCTATTTATGACCAAAAAAATTGTCAAAGATGGGGAAACTCATCCTTATGAAGCACCTACTAGGCATCAGACATTTTGCAAGGCAAACTGGGTCTCGGCCCTGGAGCTCGGTCTAGAACAGTAGACAGCGCACAGAAAACATTCACCCAGAGAAAAGGGAAAGTACAGGAGCAGCTTTCAGCCCCGGGTCTCCGCACCGGTTCTGCTTCAGCAGACTCACTCTCTCAACACCTGGCACTCCCCTCTCCTTCCAAGATGAGCTGCCAACACATTTGGGAGGGAGGGGGAAAAGGAACAAAAAGCAAACAATCACCCTGCAAAGAAGGGCACAAGGAGGCCTTGACCCACCTCAGCTCCAACCCCAGGGCCAAGACAAGGATTACAAAGACCTGGCCCAGCGGGGAGACGCCGTCTCCCAAGACCCAGGTTAAGGAATGTGGCTCCCCTACTCCCCCACTGAAGACTTCGGTTTATGGAGGCTGGGAAAGCAGCCAAAGGGGGTGGCCCCACAGCCAGGAGTTGCCATGGTGGGGCCAAAGTCTGGAGTGGCAATTCAGCCGACAGGGACCTCCACAGGCCTCCTCTAATGGCCTCCACAATAACCAACTTCCTGCAAGAGACCGTGAGCCACTAACTGTGGGCTTCCTCTTCCCTTAGCAATTCTGGCTCCCCACCTTCCAGATCCCTGCCCTGGGGCTGAGGAGGGGTCAGACAGCCCACGTGCATCCCTCTGGCAGAGCCCCCGAAGGGCAGGGGACAGGCAGGAACAACCGACTCCCTGGACACCTGGGGGCCCCCAATGGCCGCCTCCTTACTTTCTCGAGGGTGAACTAACCACTCCGGCTTCCACCTCTGCCAGCCACAAGCGTCCTGCAACAACCTAAGACCCGGTCTCACCCAGCGGCTGTTCTAGGGCTTCTGGATCCTTCCGGGCTGTTCCTACCCCCAGGAGAGGGCAGGCACCAGAGGAACCAGAGGCTCAAACACGATGCCCGGCCAGACTCGGCCAGGAACCCGCCTTGGCCACCTGGGCAGGTGGCGCCTCTGCAGGTGAGGGGACCGCTTGGCGCCCGGCTGCCCGCACTCTCAGGCCACTCACATCACATTCTGCATTTATCCAACCACTTCCTCCTCCCCCAAGGCCGCACCTGACCGAGGCTCCCACTCGCCCTGGACCAGGGTCCCAGCCAGGCCTCACCCACATCGGGGTCCCCCAGGGTCTGGTTGCCCTGCAAAGTCTCTCCGTCCGGGCCTCGGTTTCTCTCCACTGTAAGACGGAGAGGTTGGGGGGAGGGTCACCTGGAGCTCCAGACTGTTCGCTAAAGACCCTAGTGCTCCCCTTCCCGCACCCCCAAGCCCGAGCGTGCTCCCACGCCCACCCCGACCTCCAAAGCTGGAATCCGGTGTGGAGGGGCCCCGCTTCCTTGACTGATGTCACCCGGGGGACGGAGGGAAGGGACCTTTGGCCCCCTTTGCTGCAGCCCCACGCTCTTACAGTTGGAGAAACTGAGGCCGGGCGGACGGAGGGGCAGGAGAAACTGAGTCCTGGGGGCGGGGCGCACGTGGCGGCGGGCGGCGCGGCCCGGCCAGCAGCCTCACCTCGGCCCACCCGGCCCTCCAGAGGGTCCTTGCGGAAGTGGATCCCGTGCACGTCCACATGCGCCTCGCCGCCCGCGTTGATGGCCCAGATGACGCTCTCGGGCAGCCCGAGCCCCGCGACTGCGACCGCTCCGGGGACGGCGCCGCCGAGGCCCAGCAGGAGCAGTAGGGGCAGCGGGGGCAGCACCGTCGTCAGCAGCGGCAGCAGCAGCAGCGGCAGCGCCGCCCCCGCCCCGGCGCCGGCGCCCAGCAGCATCGCGGGCGGCCCCGGCCCGGCTCCTCCCGCCGCAAGGGGCTCGGCTCCTCAGCAGCGCCCGGCTCCGCCCGCCGCCAGGGCCGCGGCCGCCGGGGACATGTCGCGCTCGCTCCCTCACTTGCTTCCCCGCTCGCCGCCGCCGCCGCCTCCGTCTCAGTCTCCGTCTCCTACCTCCACCTCGGGCACAACCGAACCCGGCCCCGGCCGCCGCCGGTAGCCAATCAGCGCCCGACGCTCATTAATTACCCACGGCCCCCGCCGGGAGCCGCCACCCCATTGGCCGCGGCGCGGGCAGGGGGCGTGGCCATCCCTGGGCGCCAGCCCAACCGCGAGGCTCGAGGGGGAACGCGCAGGGAGGGAGTTCGGTTGGAGCGGTTGGGGAGGGGATACGGAAGTGGTGGCCGGGGCGCCCTCAGAGGGTAGCCCACCGCCCAATGGAAAAAAGGGGAGGGAGGGCTGAGCGACCGGGAGGGGGGGCACGCGGACACGTCGCCAGCACTTCCGGTTGCCATCCTCTCTTCCATTACCTCCCACCCTCCACCCCGGATGCCGACAAATGGGTTCTTGGCCTCCACCTCCAGGGACGTCAGCCTCCTAAGGGGACGTGACTGTGGGCCCGGCCGGCGCGAGAGTTTCCCGGCATGGGCCAAGCGGGCCACCGTTCCTCTCCTAGGAGAAACTACTTCAGGGTGGCATCTTTCCCCTCACCCCGGGAGGGCCGGCACCCCGGCTGAGGTGGAGGGTCGGGAGGGAAGAGCCAGGATTCCCAATCCCCGCCCACGGCTCCGCGCGTAGTGGGAGCTGATCAAGCGCTGGTGGCGGGAATGAATGAAAGGGGGCGGGCACGCAGGCCTCGGAGCATCCGGTCCCCACGAGAGCGAGAGCGTCGATTGGTACCTTCTGATGGCCGCCCAATCAGAGAGGTCCAGCGCGGCGGAAACGCGTGGCTGGGAGGGGAAGGGAGAGAGGGAGGCTCCACCACCGCGTTGCCTGGGTAACAGGTTCCGCCTTCCCTCGCGACCCCCTCTTCCTCCCGAGGGGCGGGGCGGAGTCAGTTTCCCCAGAGGAGACTGTGGAGGTTAGAAGGTACCGGGTTCTCCCGGAGCCTCCCGGGCGCCTTCCTGAGCCGGCCTCTCCCCTCCCTTCACAGCTCCTGCTCCTCGTGAGGCCGCTGATGATGGCTCCGAAGTCACGGGAGCGAGGCTCCCCTGGGCCTGGCTGACCTTGGCCAAGACGCTTCAGCGCTTTCGGGTTCGGCCGAAGTGAGGCCGCGGGCATTTATTAAGCACCACCTGTGTCCCCGATCCTGCCCTAATGCGCTGAGGTTAAGCAGAGAAGCAAAAAATCCGACTCGGGAGAAAACGTGCAAACATTCTCTGCCTAAAGTTCTCTCTACATCCCCTGTTTTAGGCTCCCTCCCAGCTCTGACATGCCCTGTTCTAGGTCACCTCCGAGCTCAGACGTTCCACATTCTAGGCTCCCTCCGAGCTCAGACGTTCCACATTCTAGGCTCCCTCCCAGCTCTGACATCCCCTGTTCTAGGCTCCCTCCCAGCTCAGACGTTCCACATTCTAGGCTCCCTCCCAGCTCAGACGTTCCACATTCTAGGCTCCCTCCCAGCTCTGACATGCCCTGTTCTAGGTCACCTCCCAGCTCAGACGTTCCACATTCTAGGCTCCCTCCCAACTCTGACATGCCCTGTTGTCTCTCCTCTCCGTAGTCTCTCCTCTGACATCCGCGCTGTGGTCCCTGGTCATTAAGAACCTAAGTGTCTCCTAGGGGCCAGGCATTGTGCCAGCCTCTAGACAAGCACATAACTACATCCATGGCCTGGTGAGAGAGCGCTGCCTGGGCCTAGAATCAGAAGGACCCGAGTTCAAATTTAACCTCAGATCTAAGCTGTGTGACCCTGAGCAATGCATCTCAACCTGGCTGCCTCGGTTTCCTCTTCTGGTAAAATGACCTAGAGAAGGAAATGGCAAACCTCCAGTATCCAAACCAAATAAAAAGCTCCTGGCCTGGAGGGTCCAAGAGTTATTCAAGACTGAGCACCTCCCCGTAGGCTTCCCAGAGCACTCTACAGATGTTACTCCGCTTGCTCTCACACCAATCCAACGAGGAAAAAGCTATTATTATCCGCTTTCCACAAGATGAGGAAATTGTGGTTAAATGACTTGCTCAGGGTCACGGGGCTAGTAACCCGCTGAAGCAAAAATAGAGCTTAGGTTTTCTGGATTCTGAGTTCAATGGTTTATCTCACAAGCCTCCTTACCAGAAAGACTGTCCCTAAGGGACACAATGTGTTTGCAGATCAGGAAACCCGGAATATCCAAAATAAATGCAAAGTGCTTTTTTTGAAGAGGGAAGTCACTAGCCTTGGGGGGAATCGGGAAAGGCTGCCAGAAGAAGTTGGCATCTGCACTAAGTCTTAAGGCAGGACTTTTTAACCTTTCTGTGTCCTGGACCCCTCTGGCAGGTTTTTTAAATTAATGGGATTTTTCTTTTTTTAAAATGTTCTTTATATCCCCAGCACAGTATATCAGTGGCTGTATGCAGTAGGTGCTTAATATAAACTAGTTGATTAACAAAATGCATGGAATTACAAAGGAAACCCATTTTATTGAAATAATGATCCACTCTTGCTTTGAAGGTATCTAGGGGGCTTCAATCAATCAAAGTAGAAGGAAGAAGGGACAGGTCTCTTTTTGAAGGCCCCAAGTCCTGGAGGTGGAATGTCCTTAGTGGGGGAGTAGGTGTGAGAGGGGATTCTTGACAATCTGTGTTCCAAAGGCCCTTTCAGCCCTTCTCAGTTTATTTTAGGATGTTGTAGGAGCCCAGAAGTAGAGGTTTAGCGTTGGAACAGACCTCTATGAGGCATCGTACATTCATTTTACAAATAAGGAAACTGAGGATGACAGAATTGAAGCTACTCAAGGCCACACAGTAAGGAAATAATTGGGATTTGAACCCAATTCTTTAACTCCAAATTCTACACACTTCATCCCTCCCTTTACCCTTGTGGCCCCATCTGGTTCTAACCATCTACTCCAGCAATGTTCCACATGCTTCCCCTCCTCCCCTTCCCTCCTCATGCCTTCCATTCCTACTCATCCTTCACCCTCAAAAGTCCCAGAGATAATAACTTCTCATATTTTTATGATGTTATATTTCTACCATATTTAACATATATTGGACTATTTGCCATCTAGGGGAGGATGTGGGGGAAGGGAGGGGAAATTGGAACACAGGGTTTTGCAAGGGCTAATGTTGAAGAACTGGCCATGCAAATGTTTTGAAAAATAAAAAAACTTTAATAAAAATATATTTTATGAGGTTTTAAGGTTTCTACGAGGCTTAGTAGGGGCAGTTACATGACTCAGTCACTGAAGCACTGGGCCTGAAGTCAGGAAAACCTGACTTACTCTTACTCTCTGTGGTCACTTTATCTCAATCTGCCTTAATCCCCTAGAGAAGGAAATGGCAAACCACTGTGCAAGGAAACCCCATGAACAGTATGGCCCAAGGGTCAAGGAGAGTCAGACACAATGAACTGGCTTAAGTGGCTAGTGTTAGGCTTGGCTTTAGGAAAAACCAGGTCTGAATCCTCTCTGACACTAGCTTTCTTTGTAACTCCTGGTGGGGTAAATCCCTTCTCATGGGCCTTTGGCAACTCCTTAAGACTTAACTGTTAAATCACAGATCCATGTGGATAGAAGGAAATCCCCAAGCTAAAGGTGCCACTGATCCCATTAAGTGATTTTAATAGCTTAGAACTGCACTAAGACTTGTACAGCATCTTGGAGAGACAGAGGGAGAGAGAGATGGAGAGATGGAAGCAGAGGAGGAAGAAAAGCAGGGAAAGAAAAAGGAGAGAGGGAGGGAAGGAAGGAGAATAATAGACTTATAAATAGATACGTATTCTGTATGTTTGTCTACAAATGTATCCCCATATGCCCCAGGAATATCTGTAGATGAGACAAAGGGAGAGATGGGAGTAGGAGAGAGGGGGGTGGGTGGGAAAAAGAGAGACAAGACAAAGAAAGAAAGAAAATGTGTTTTTTCTCCTGTTAGA
Organism: Antechinus flavipes; assembly: GCF_016432865.1. Taxonomy (NCBI): domain Eukaryota; kingdom Metazoa; phylum Chordata; class Mammalia; order Dasyuromorphia; family Dasyuridae; genus Antechinus; species Antechinus flavipes. The sequence continues at coordinate 706,657,520 of NC_067398.1, read as the reverse complement.
ATATAAGGTCTGGAGAATAAGAACTGTCTTTGCTTTTGAAGGAGCAAAAGTCGAGTTCACATCTCTCAGAATGGCTAAGATAATAGGAAAAGATGATAAATGTTGGCAGGGATGGTGGATAACTGGAATACTAATGCATTGTTGGTGGAATTGTGAAATGATCCAACCATTCTGGATGGATAACCAAGGGCTATCAAACTGTGCAGACCCAGCAGTCTCCCTACTGGGTCTGTAACCCACAGAGATCATAAAAGAGGGAAAAGAACCTACGTGTGCAAAAAATGTTAGTAGCAGGCCTTTTTGTGGTGGCAAGGAACTGGACATGGGGTTGGGGAATGGCTGAATAAGTTAGGATATGTGAAATTAATGGAAGATTATTGTTCTATAAGAAATGATGAGCTGGCTGATTTCAGAAAAGCTTGGAAAGACTTCCATGAACCAATGCTGAGTGAAGTGCAGAACCAGGAGAACATTCATCGTTCAACAAGATTATGTGATGATCAACTGCCACACACTTGGTTCTTTTAAACAGTGAGGTGCTTCAAGGCAATTCCAATAAACTTGGGATAGAATATGGATCAAAGCATAGTATTTTCACTTTTTGTTGTTATTGTTTGTTTCTCATATTTTTCCCTTTTTGGTCTGATTTTTCTGGCACAACATGACAAATGTGTAAATATATTTTTAAAAATTGTACCTATTTAACCCATAGCAGAGTGCTTGCTGTCTTGGGGAGGGAAGGGGTAAGGGAGAAAAACTTGGAACACAAAGTCTTCCAAAAACAAATGTTGAAAACTATCTTTACATGTATTTGGAAAAGTAAAACACCATTTAGGGGGAAAACATGGGGAAGAACAGAAGAAGGGCAAGGCATAGAATTAAAAATTAGGGAAGGGGTACCCCCCAGTTTAAGGCTCTTCCCCTTCCCCCAGTAGGCTTTTCTCCCTCCCTCAGGGACCTGTACTTGAAGTTTCCAGTCTGGCTCCTCCTCCTCCTCATCTCTCCCCTCACCTCCCTCCCCTGTTTGCTCCTCCACCCTGGCCTCCTCGCCTGCCAGCTGTCTCAGGAACCTTTTCAGAGTCATAAACTACAGAATGTCAGCCCTGGAAAAGCCATCAGAAGCTTGGTCGTCAGAGCAGGAAGGGCCCTTAGAATAGAGAAGGTCAGCCAGGACTTTTCAATCCAAAAAGGAACTCGGCCTCCCCTTGAAGCCCACCCCATCTTCTAAACTTCCTTGTTCTTACTAAGGGTACAGAACTCCAGGTTCTCAGCCTCGCAGTCTTCCTGGGGCTTTGCCCTTTGTCACTTCTCCTATCCACTCAGTTACCCAGTCAACTTCAAGCCCATTACACACCTTAACTCAGGTCCTGTTATCTCAATACTCTCCAAACTGGACTCCGGACCTCCGGTCTCTCCATTCTGTTCTCCACCTGCTACTAATTCCTATTCCTAAACAAACCCTATCATTTATATTCCCCCCAAACTAAAACGAAAGACAGAAAAGATCTGTGGTTCACCCCAGGTCCTCCCTCCACTAGGTCCTTGGACTGGAGGTCAATAAATACAGAGGCAAGGCTAGGAGATAAAAACTTTGATTAGCATCCGCTGGTGAGAAATTGCCAGGTGGAAAGTTTGGCTTTGCAGGGTTTTACAGTCTTGGGGAGAGAAGGGAAAGTGAGGGTGTTCATCCACTTTCTCGATTTGGAGAGCTGAGTGACAGAAAGTCTGAAGAACTGTTAACTGTGGAGTCTGGGGGGTTGCCAGAGATCATCAGGTCTGTTCCAGAGGGTTAATCCCATCAGACGTACTGGCCAGAAATCTCTAAATTAGGGGGGTCTCCGAGGTAGAAATCAGCCAGGATCATCCTGATCCTTCCAATCTGAGTGCTACTTCTATTTAGACAATCCCTGGAGCTCGTCTTTGATCTTTAAGGGTTTTTTTTTTCTTTCTGGGGAGGGGAGATGTTTTCCCCAAACTCAATCTACTCCCACCACATGTTCTATCATGTCGCTCCTCTGTTCAAAAGTCTGTCTTGTGTCCTGTTTGCCTAGAGGATAAAATACAAACTCCCCAGTTTGGCCTCCAAAGACCTAGAAAGACTCCCCTTTTTTTTAGATTTCTAGATTTCCCATTTGCTCTTTTCCTCCCACACTAAGTTTCAGCCAAAATGGCCAACGGTGTATCGTCTTGCCTGCTCTCTCTTCCTCGCCTCCATGCTTACAATGCTTATTTTGACTTCTCTGTCTCCCTGTTTTTTGAGTTCTCTTCAAAGTTCAGTTCCAGGGCCCCCACGAGGCTATTCGTAATTCCACATTTCCCTGTTAAGGGATTTCTTCTTGGGGCAGCTAGATGGCACAGATGATAGAGCACCAGCCCTGAAGTCAGGAGGACCCGAGTTCAAATTTGACCTCAAACACATAACATTTTCTAGCTGTGTGACCCTGGGCAAGTCACTTAACCCAAATTGTCTCAGGGGGGAAAAAAATTTCCTCTAGTCCCAAATCAATTTACTGTGTGTATATATGCATATCTATATAACATGTATAAACATATATATATATATACACACATATAATTATCTTCTCTTTAAAACATGTTGTTTTAATAAATAAAGTAAGTACTTTGAAAGCAAGAACTGTTTCATTTTTGTTTTTTTGATTCCCAGAAACTGCATAGTGCCTGGAATACAGTAAGAGCATAATTAAAGATCATTGATCTAAATGAAATTCAAAGGAATCTTTAAAATCAGTCTAATCTAACTCCCATATATTTTACAGTTGAGGAAACTGAGGCTGCAAAGGAAAAAGGATTTCTCTGTATCTATCTTATATGTATATGTTGTCTTGTTCAGAAGGGGAATCCTTTGATAGCAGGTATCTCTGGTGCTTAAAGCACAGTGCCTAGTATAAAGTCGGTATTTAATAAATGCTCACTGGATTTCCACACTTAGTCATGTCTGACTCTTTGTGACCCTATTTGGGGTTTTCTTAGCAAAGATACTAGAGGGTTTTCCATTTCCTTTTCTAAGTCATTTAATAGATGAGGAAACTAAGAAAAATAGGTCATGTGATTTGTTCAGGGTCACATATCTAGGAAGTGTCTGAAGCCACGTTGGAATTTGGGTCTTTCTGACTTCAGGCCCAGCGCTCTATGCCCCATGGTACCATCTGGCTGCCCCCAAGTTCAATTTGGCTGTTAGGTATTGTATCCATTACATTAGGGCCTGTAGGAAGACAGGCAGTGGGGGTAATGGATCGGGAGCAGAAGTCACTCAATCAGCCAATAAGCATTTATTAAATACTTACTGTGTGCCAAGCACTGTGCTAGGACTGGGATCACTATGACAGATTCTTGACCTCAAGGAGTTCTCCTAATAATGCAAATAACTGTGGACATAGAAAATAAAGACGGAGACTCATCTCAAACTCCATTGGAAAAGGCATTTACTCATTAAAAGTTCTTCAGACCAATGAAGTCATAGGTGTGGTTCTTACTCCTCCCTCCCCAAAAAAGTGGAAGGCCCTGGACTGTGGTCCCCCACAAAGAGGAAGTCAGCTTGCAACTGGGGAAATATCTACCATACCCTAAATCTAAATAAAAGTATTTTGAGAGGGAAGAAAGGACCAACGTCTATGGGGATCGGGAGGTGATTTTTGAGGGAAATCCAGGCCAAGGAGATGCAGGCAGGCGTATAAGGCATGGAAACAGCCAGAGGGGACAGGATCTGGACTAGGTCGAAGTAGGCCTCAGATTCCCGATTCAGGGCCTTTCCTACATCACCTAAGACCATCCCATGTTTCCTTGGAGCAAGCCTTGGGAATGAAGAGATTGAAATAGGATCAGTCAATATCAAGGCCTGGTGTTTATTATACAGCCACATCCTTTGATCCAGAAGTGTCTCTACTGAGTTTTATCCCAAAGTGATCATAAAAAAGGGAAAAAAAGGGAAAATGTCTGTGGCAGCCCTTTTTGTAGTGGCAAGGAACTGGAAACATTAGTTGGGGAATGGCTGAATAAATTGTGGCATCTGAATGTTATGGAATATGATTGTTCTATAAGAAATAATGGACAGGATAATTTCCTGGAAATTTCAGAAAGGCCTGGAAAGACTTGCATGGACTGATTCAAGTGAAGTGATATGAAGTAAGAAGACAAATATGGAAATATGTTTAGAAGAATTGTACATGTTTCACCTATATTGGATTACTTGCTGTCTGGGGAAGGAGGAAGGGAGGGAGAGAAGGAAAAAATTTTGGAACACCAAGTTTTGCAGAAGTAAATGCTGAAAATGATCTTTGAAATATTCAGAAAAATAAAATACTACTAAGTTAAAAAATAAAGACAACTATTCTAAACAAAAATAGAAAGAAAACAGGAAGAAAGTGAGTAATCAGAGATTGGGAGGTAGTTCAGTAGATCTGTGGGATGGGAAGGAATGGCGGTCTTGTCTTCCCCCATTCTTAGTCTTAGTCAGGCTTCATCTCTTTAGAACATAAGGGATCATGCTCACATCTATTTTCTTTTTTCCTCCTTTTCCTCTCTCCTTTCCTTCTTCTCCTTGTTCCTCATTCCTCCTCTTTTCTTCCTTCATTCCTAGTTCAGCTGACTATATCTGATTGAGTTGCTACCAAAAACCCTCTCTCCCTCTGTCTTGTCATTTTGGGGGAAGGATGGCGGGGCTGTCAGAGCTTTAAACTTCTGAGATTTTAAAAAATAAAAATTTGGGGCAGCTAAATGGTGCAGTGGATAGAGCACCAGCCCTGAAGTCAGGAGGACCTGAGTTCAAATCCTGCCTCAGATACTTAATACTTCTTAGTTATGTAACCCTGGGCAAGTCACTTAACCCCAATTGCCTCAGTCAAAAAACAAAAAAATAAATAAATAAAGCTAAAATGTAAAAAAAAAAAAAATTAAGGAAAAAAGAAAGAGATTGATCCTGATAAACTTCTAGAACTGAGATTGTTGTTTTTTGGGTTTTTTTTTGGGGGGGAGGGGTCTATTGCTTCATAAACTCATTGTTCTTCTCATGGCTCCATTGTGCTACTCATTAATTCTCTTTGGCCTCCTTTCCCTCCAAAGAATATCCACCCTTGGAAAATAGGGGGGATACAGATCCCCCGTCCCCACCTCCCTTCCTCATTGAACAGGGGTCTTTTTGGCTTGAAGACAGCAGCTCCTCGTTGGTACAGGGGACCTTGGAACGGTGCCGTGTGCAGGCCCAGAGGACAGCTAAGAGATGATAATTGATGATGACAAGTTTGGGTTGTAAATAGAAAGCCCTGTGGAGAATTATCCAGGTCCTTTTTCTCCAGCTGGCATTTAGTAAAAGTCAGAGAAAACTGCTGAGAACCCTGGGGAGGGCTGAACCAAATCGATCCAGATTAAAATGTGACGGATAAATCAGGATGGCACCTTCCTGAAGAAGCTGAGAGGTAAGATCATTTCTTTCCCAGCTGAATTGGGGACGGAGGAAAGAAGAAGGAGGAGGAGGAATGAGGAACGAGGAGGAGGAGGAACAAGGAGAAGAAGGGAAGGAGAGAGGAGAAGAAAGAAAAAAAAGAGGAGGAAGAGGAGAAGAAAAAGGAGAAGATGATGACAGACTGGATGATTCCATACCAGTATGCAGTAAGCAACAGCCTGCACCATGATCAACCGTGGCACCCAGGAAAACCGCACCCACTGGAAACAATGCTAAATGCTCATTAAATGTCCTTTCGGAGCACTGGTTTCCTGGGAAAGGGAGTTACATCACTCCTGCAGACTCCTTGGTTACCAGCTCCCACTTCCATCATCACCCCCTCCTCTTCACCGAAGGAATCTGGGACTCCAACCTTGGTCCAATCATGACCTCTCTAAGGTGACTTAAATAGCTCCCCATACTATGTAATCGCAAGGTCTTTCCCCCTGTTTGCTCACCTTTAAGTCCTCCTAACCTATCAATAGCCTCTTAGATTCTCTTGGTTAAAACTGGACCCAGGAGATCAGATGCGGCCTGAACCAAACAGGGGCCCAGACACCAAGCCCCTCTTGTTATTTTTCAGTTGTTCTAGTCTGTCCCATTCTTAGTGACCCATTGGGCATTTTCTTGGAAAGGACGCCGGAGTGGTTTGCCATTTCCCTCTCTAGCTCATTTGATGCATGAGGAAACTGAGGCAGACAGGGTTTTTAGTATCTTTCCCAGGGTCCCACAACTAGAAAGTGTCTGAAACCTAATTTAAATACAGGACAATAAGTCTTCCTGATTCTAAAAGTGATGCCCTATCTCCTGAGCTACCTGGCTGCCCAAGCCCCTCTTAACCCAGCCTAAAATCACATGATTGTGCTTAGCTGCCCTGTCCATTATTGACAGATCAATGAATCTACAAACCCCTAAACCCCTAGATATTGTCAAGAAAATGACTTTCTGGCCTAAAGACTTCAGATATCAGGCTGGGCAACATCTTGTCCTTATGAAGCGAATTGTTGGAATGCAAATATTAAATGCATGAGTCGGAATTAAAATCGCTTTATTCTTATTGCTTTTAAAAATGTCTTTGATATTTTGGAGTTGACAAACAGCAAACATGTGGTAAATAGAACAGAAAGAGAGAAATACACACGAAACCCCAATCTCTATTACATAGTGCTTTTTAAAAAAGAATATAATAAATTCAACATGTTTGTTTCAAAGCTGTCCTGTTTATTGTCTCTTGTTCTCTTCAGAGCATGTTCTTAAAATGCTACAGCATTTCTTTTCTTTTTTTAAAAAAAAAAAAGGCTTTTTATTTTTAAACTCTATGCAAAGATAGTTTTCAACATTCATCCTTGCAAAATCTTGTGTTCCAGATTTTTTCTCCCTCCCTTTCCCCATCCCCTCCCCAGACAGCAAGTAATCCGATATAGATTAAATATAAATCCAATATAGATTCCACATTTATCATACAGCATTTCTTTTTTTCTTTTATCTGTATATTGGACTGATTAAAAGAGGTTTGATGTAGAGGCCCCCACTTGGTTCAAGCCTCATCGGGCCCATTGTGTTCAGTTCTAATCAAGTTCTAAACATTGATAAGTTGGTCTAAAGATGGGGCAAACAGGGGCAAATGCCTTGGATTGTGTATAACATGAAACGTAGCTGCTTTTTCCTTCCAAATCTTCAACCCTCCCCCAAAAAAACCCTTCCTTTGCAACAAATAAAGGTGGGTAAGCAGGAAAAACCCTCCATATTGGATGTATCCAAAAATGCCCATTCTAATCTCTATCTGGTAGTAATGTTATGTTGTTATTCAGCCTTTTTAAAAAAAATTATATCTGATTCTTTAAGATTCCACTTAGGATTTTCTTGGCAAAAATATTGACGGAGTCGGCCATTTCCTTCTCTAGCTCATTTTACTGATAAGGAAACTGAGGTAAATAGGGTTAAGGTAATAAGAATCCGAAGTCAAATTTGAACTCAGGGACATGAGTCTTATCAGACCCAGCATTCTATTCATTGCGCCACCTTACATCTGGTAGTGTATATTCCTATTAAATTTCATCTTAATATATTTAATCTGATGTTCTAGCTTTTCAAATCAGGCATCCAGCATATTAACCAACCTCTACATATTTGCGTCAACTAAAAATTTCTTTTCAACTGAACCATCTATCTGAGCTACCTCCATTTTCCCAACTTCTCTACAAAAATAGCATGAGATATTTTGGCAAATGCTGACTAAAATCTAAGTAAACTACCTCTACATTGGCCCTTTGAAGCCAATAACCCTCCAAAGAAACACTCTAGAATTTTGTCAAGAATCAAAGTCAAACTCACTGACCAATAGTTTTCAGAATCTGTTCTTTTTTCTTAAAAAGTTGGTGACAATCCTTCCATATACAAACCCTCCCATTCTAATCTAGGATCTTTCAAAGACCAACCCATACCTATCACTTCATCTTGTGCACGAAAATGAAATTCAGCTAAGCCCAGTGACTAAGTTTATTGTTCTTTTATCATCTCCCTACTTATCTTTGGCATCAGTTGCCTGCTAGGTCTGTTTGTTCTGGCTTTTCTAGTCCAAAGATTATTTTCTTCAGTAGAAAAAAGAGAAGCAAAATCAAAGTTGATCATTTCCACCTTCTCTCTGTTGTCCATTGTTATCGTCCTCTTTGGAACAAAGGATGAAGACCAAGTGTCCCATGAACCCTGAGCATGGATCCTACTTTTTCTTTTATCTTTTTTCCCCCAATCTACCCAAATCACCCCTTTTTGTGACCCTCAGTTTTTCTCTCTAAGTTCAGCTTATTCTGAGCTTTAACACTCAATATGTCCCATTGGTCTGTTCATCTTTTCTTCTTTGTCCTTCCTATATATCTTTTCAGAATCTCTTTAGACAAGTTCCTTTCCTCTTGTCTTCCCACATTTTTATGGCAAGCACCTGTCATGGCACCTGGCCAACCATTCAGTTGTGTCCAACTCTGTGACTCTGTGGAACATACTTGACCATGGGATTTTCTTGGCAAAGATACTGGTGTAGTTTGCCATTCCCTTCTCCAGTGGAGTAAAGCAAACAGAGGTCACATAGTAAGTAAGTATCTGAGGCTGGATCTGAACTCAGATTTTCCTGATTCCAGGTCCCACATTCTATCCCCTTTACCATCCAGTTCCCTCAACGTGCTCGATACATAGTAAGCACTTCATAAATCTTTTATATTTAGCTACTTTTTTTTCCAATTTTTGCTACTGTGAAAACCATAGTTATGAATATTTCAGTGTAGCTGACACTGCTTTCCATTTTTGATCTTCCTGGATTATATGTCTCCTTACTGGCATGCCGATCAATCCACCACTTCCGCTGATCCTGGTCTCCACATGTCTCAAGTCTCTAGGCCATGGAGGGCTATACAACAGGGCTTCTTAAACTTTTTCCATTTGGGATCCTTTTCGTGTGAGAAATTTTTGCGTGACCCCAGGTTTCTAGGTTTGTAAAATAGGAGAACAAGTAAAACATTATTGATAATAAATCATAACCTGATTTTAAAACAATTCTTTGGTACACATATCATTTTACCATTTATTGAAGATCAAAGCAAATTTTCATACTAATAAGATGGATGTGGTTATTTATTTTTATATAAAGAATTAAATCTTGGAAGAATATTGGATACCTTTTACTGTTGCCAAATTTTTGCTGGCCCTCACATTTAGTTACTTGACTCCATGTTGGGTTATAACCCACAGTTTAAGAAGTTTTGTTATATGGATCATCTATCTGAGAGGAAGGCAAGCACGACAATGGAGCCAGAGCCCTGCATGAGCTGGGCTGTGGTAGAAAGCACTTCTCGTGTACAGCCCCCGCTGCTCTCAGTTCCTTCTCTATTCATTGGGGTGATTTCTCTTGAATTTTCAAACGGTCATTCTGAAAGTCTCCCATTCCTCTGAGCTGATTTCCTCTATAGAATTTTAGTGTAAATTATTCTACTCTCCTTTCTCAGATTCCTGAAAATGGTTCTCCCAAAAGGAAGGATGCTTTTCAAACTGTTGCCAGTTTTCTTTTCTGTTTCTTGTCTTTAATTGTGTTCAACCGTTAGTTGTTTCAAATGTGTCTCCCCAACTAGATGGTTAATTCCTTGAGGGGCTAAGCTGTGCCTCATATTACTATCTCCCCCAGGGCCCAATCCAGTGCCGGACACCCATGAAGGTCAGCACAGCATTCCAGGATGAAGGACACTGGCTTTGAAATCCAAGGACATGGAAATTGATCCCTGCTCTTCCTCTAAGTAGCCACGTTCATTCCCTCTCCATTTCCATAACAACATAGATAGAAGGAGAATTCGCAACAATAACAAGAAAAACTGAAATTGGGTGTCGTGTGATTCTGATAGCCAAGCTTTGAACCAAAGCCCACACACCTGGGGTTGTTAAAGACCTTCTCACCAAGTCCCATTTTCTTTGTTTTTAGTATTGGACTAATAATAATAATACCCGCCTTGGAATCACAGAATCTGAGACTCGGAACGGATCTCCATGTTTAACTAGGCTAACCTAGACATCCCCATTCTGATGGCCATCCAGTCTTTGTCTGAAGACCTCCAAGGAGGGGGAACATCACATCCCCACACCTCCAGGCAACCCATTTTATCTTGGGATAGTTCTAAGGTCTACAGAGTTTTTCCTGAAATCAAATCTCAGTTTGTCTATTTGCAACTTCCACCATGTCCCTGGATCTTTCCTCTGCTCTGAACCCTTGCTCCCATATAATACCCCAAGAAACTACTTGAACATCACTATCAAATCACCCCCCAAACACTGAGTTTTCTCTTAACTAGACTAGTAACACTCAATTACTTAAATCCATCCCCCCCTCTCTATGATATGGACTTCTGGAGGATATGGACTGTCTCATTCTTTTCTCTTTTCCTTAGTTCCTAGTCCTGTGTATTTGCATATTGCAACATGCTCCAAATAGGACTCACTGTATTTCCCCACTAAAACCCATCCATTTTCTAATCTTTTTTATTTCTTCAGCCACCTAGGTTCCTGACCTGGAAATAAGTGATTTAATAATTATCATGGAGTTACTGGTTCCTTTCTTTGGTATCAAGCTCGCCCCTTGGGTGGTGGGAGGTTCAGGGTGCCCTTGGTTGGAAAACTCCAGACCTCACCATTAGCTTACCCCTTAGTGGGGGGGTACCCCTTTGTTGGAATGGGGCTCAGAGTTCCCCTGGGAGGGGAATTATGGACCCTGCCCTCTTTATTGCCCCTAAGATGGAAAATAGACTTCTTAACTTTGTATTTAAAGCTGTCCACCAGCTAGCTTTCCAGTTGCTTTTTAGTGTGATTAAATCCCTTCTGACATTCTTTATTCTAGCCAAACAAGCCCGTTACCTCTTCCCCATCAGCATCCCTCTATCTTCAGCTTCCTTGATTTTCTACAGGTGCTTTATCACGTCAGGAAAACTCTCCCTCAGCATCAAAATACAGGATGGGCGACATCCTCCATGAGACTTTTCAGAATCTTTTTAGCTGTGAGCACTCTTTTTTTTGGAAAGTATTTTGCATAACATTGTATATCGGTTAGCCTTATTAATTTTTGGACAACACGTCTTCTTCTAATAAAATGTAAGTTTTTTGAGGATTTGTTTCATCTGCATCTGTGTTCTCAGTGCCTTGGATGCTACAGGTGCTTTTTCAGCTGGATTTGAACTATAGAGTAGAAAAAGAAGTGGGAAAAGATAATAATAATAATAATATAGATGTACCTTGACCTCCTCTGCTTAAGAACTTATTGAATTTTGCATTCAATGTGCTTTGAGGAGAAAAAAAAGCTTCAGTGCTTGAGGCTGGCTCGAACTCAGGTTAGAACCCAGGATGCTGAGGTTGTGAGCCTCAGGGGGCATACAGGACCAAGTAATGGGAGCCTCCCAACTCCCCAGACTACTGTTTCTAGTCCTACTAGTACGTAGTCCTGGAAGGGACACGGAGTGGCCAGCATGCTCAGCCGGAGAAGCAACGGAAACAGCGGTGGGGGGAGCTCAGGTAGAGCACCTGGTACTCCTGGCAGCCCCAAGCCTCAGGTGGCAGCCGGAGCCCCCGAGGGATGGAGGGCATGGGACCACAGGCTCCCCCTCCAAGAGGCTTGGATGGTGGGAGTGGAGGGACAGTAGAAAGGTCATGGTTCTTCTCAAAAAGTACATTGGGTCAAGAAAAGACTTGCTGGCTTGTTTGTCCACAGCTGGAACCCCGACTTGTTCCTTTGGGGAATCGGGTGGGAAGGGATGGTTAGGCTGCTGACTGGAGCTGTGCTCCATTTTCACCACTTGTTGTACCTTCTGGAACCAATGAACAACAAATACCGAGGTACCACTGTGATAATTTTGGTTGTTGTTCAGTCATTTCAGTCACGTCTGACTCTTCATGACCCATTGGGAGGTTCTCGTGGCAAGATACTGGAAGGTTTACCATTTCCTTCCTCAGTTAATTCTACAGATGAGGAAACTGAGGCAAACAGGGTGAAATGATTTGCCCAGGATCACACAGCCAGCAAATGGCGGAGGCCAGAATTGTACTCGTGAAGATGCACTTCCTTTCTCTAGGAACTAACTGTGCTCTGTGCACTAGGGAATCCAAGTATAGCCATCCAATTATATGTGTGTGCATATGTACATATATATATAGTATATAATATGTATTATTGTATATAATATATACTATACTATATAATATATAATAACCCAATATATAATATCCAATATATAATATAATAATCCAATATAAATATATAATATTTATATGTAGCATAAATATTATATATAGTATTTATGACATTTTAAATTTTGCAAAGCACTTTACAAACATCATCTCATTTGACATCCACAACGATTCTGTGGGTAAGTGCTATTATTATTCCAATTTTTCAGATGAAAAAACCGAGGCTGAGAGAGATTATGTGATTTTCCCAGGATGACGCAAGTTGTTCGTGTCTGAGACAGAATTCGAACTCAGATCTTTTTGAATCCAAGTCCACTATTCTGTAGACTATCCCCTAGCTCTTAGATTATATGAGGAAAGCTCCGTGGACAGCCCTGGAGTCAGGAGGACCCGAGTTCAAATCCAGCCTTAGACACTTAACACTTCCTGGCTGTGTGACCCTGGGCAAGTTACTTAACCCCAATTGCCTCAGGGAAAAAAAAGGAAAGGAAAAAAAGAAAGAAAGCGCGGTGCGGGCGGCCTTAAATAAGAGGTCTGGCGTTTGAACCCTCGCCTTGTCTCTTGTGAAACTGTGGGCAGATTTCCTCCGCTCGCTGGGTTCGATAAGGAGGCCGGATGAGAAGAAGAATCCCTCACTGTTCTGAGCCAGGAGCCCTTGAGTAATGGGACTTCTCAGAGCCACGGCTTTCGCGGCATAAAATAAAGTACTCGGGCTGGGGGCGGCGGCGCACAGAGAATAACCGGGAGTGGGGGGGGGGGGGAGGGAAAAGAGAGAGGGGGAGGGGGGGGCTGTGTTCGAATTCAGCCGCAGAATCATCCCAGCTGTGTGACCCTAGGTGAGTCGCTTCGCCCCGATTGCCTCCAAAACAAACAACATCCCCCTGCCCCCAAAAGCCGCCAGGTTACAGCTGCAGTCAATCACTGAAATGTAGTTACGAAAATAGACACATGTGACCCCTGGCTAGAAACCTGTTCTTGATGAGTCCCTTCCGAGTCTCTAGGGGGCGCCATAGTGAACAGAGCCCCGGGTCTGACCGAGAGCGGGTACAACTGAACGAGAACCAAGTCAGAGAATTGTCTGCATTGACCGTGTTCTCTGGTGGGCCGCTAGAGGGCAGCATTCTCGAGCCTTCCGCTCTCCATCCCAGGGGCGCGACGAACAGCATCCACAGCTTCCCATCTACATCTACAAAATGAGATCGTGTCCGGAAAATAGATAGATGTCGCTCTATGCGATATATCATCCGTGATGTAGCAGATGTCCTAAATGCCACTTATCTGCACACATATCTATAAATATGGGCGGATAGATACAGTTTTTGTAAAATAGTATAATATACACCATTTATTTCTATAACACGTGTGTGTGTGCAGATACAGTTTTTGTAAAATAGTATAATATACACCATTTATTTCTATAACACGTGTGTGTGTGCAGATACAGTTTTTGTAAAATAGTATAATATACACCATTTATTTCTATAACACGTGTGTGTGTGCAGATACAGTTTTTGTAAAATAGTATAATAAACGCCATTTATTTCTATAACACATGTGTGTGCAGATATAGTTTTTGTAAAATAGTATAATATACACCATTTATTTCTATAACACATATGTGTGTGTGCAGATATAGTTTTTGTAAAATAGTATTTGTGTCATCGCATGTATAATATGCAATTTACATATATGTGTATAGATAGATATCATTATATATGTTATATGTAAATGGTATAGAATATATATAATGGCACATATACTATTTTACCAAAACCGTATCTATCTATACACACATATGTGTATGGAAATGACATGTAATGGCACATATGCTATTTTACAAAAACTATATACTATTTAAACAAATATACTGTTTTACAAAAACTATATCTATACATATGTGTATAGATAGATACAGTTTTTGTAAAATAGTATGTCTCAATTATAATAGATATTTATTTATATGAACACACACAGATATATACATATGTGTGTATATAGTTTTTGTAAAATAGCATATATGCCATTACATATAATCTATATCATTTCCATACACATATGTGTGTATAGATAGGTACGGTTTTTGTAAAATAGTATATATGCCATTATATATATTCTATACCATTTATATATGCACACACATATATGTATGTATAGATAGATATAGTAAGTATATATAATATACCATTTATGTTTACCCATATATATATATGGACACATATGTGTACGTAAATGTAAATGGATTTGTGGATAGATAGATGGAGTTTTTGTTGTTCAGTCGTTTTTAGTCATGGCCAATTCTCCATTTAGGAGTTTTCTTGGCAGACGCTGTTCTAGTTTGTCATTTCCTTCTCCAGCTCATTCTGCAGATGAGGAATCAGAGGCAAACAGAATAAAGTGACTTGCTCAGAGTCACACAGCTGGTAGGTGTTTCAGGCTGGATTTGAACTCGGGTCCTCTTGATTCCAGAACCCACAACCTATCCCCTGATTCACCTCCATCCAGGCTACCCCGCCCCATTATAACAGGATTACGATGTGCCCACATGCGATCACAAAGCCCCTTTGCACAGAGCCCACGAACTTCTGAGTTTCTCAGAAGGCACGGAGATGTAAACCAAACTATAGAGGAGACAAAGAAATGGGAGGTGAGGTGGTATGGTGAAATATTAGAATCTGGCTCTCCTTTCTAGGGCAAATCAATTTACCTCTCAAAAATCCAGTGATTTAGCAGTACACTAGTCAGTTGGTCAGTCAGTCAACAAGCAATTTTTTTGTCAAGGCAATTGGCGTTGAGTGACTCGTCCAGGGTCACACAGCTCATCTGTGGTTAAGTGTCTGAAGCTGGATTTGAAATCAGATCCTCCTAAGAAATAATCATTTCTTAATCATAATATGTCAAGAACCATGCTAAACATTGGATGCTAATACTTGCCATACCAACTCTCCCAGTGCTCTTATGGGATAAAGTGAGATCATGAGTGTGAAGATGGCAAAAATGTGACAGTGAATTACTACAGAAATATAATGCTTGATTATCTCTGTGAATAAAGAATTTGGAGGGAGGAAGAGAATCACAAATTGTTCCCACGTGTCTTCCCCCCAATATTTTTATACAGATGAGAAAAGGTTAAGTTTCATTTTTTTCAACAAATGTTTCCTGAGTAATCATTATACGTAGTGGAAAGAGCACTGGATGGGAGATGACTGTGAACCATTACATAGAATTCCCAATCTATTTTTGTCTGCCTGTATTTTTGATTTCTTTCACAGGCTAATGGTACATTATTTCAGAGTCCGATTCTTTTTGTACGGCAAAATAACTGTATGGACATGTATACATATATTGTATTTAACTTATACTTTAATATATTTAACATGTATTGGTCAACCTGCCATCTAGGGGAGGAGATGGGGGGAAGGAGGGGAAAAATTGGAACAAAAGGTTTGGCAATTATCAATGCTGTAAAATCACCCATGCATATAACTTGTAAATAAAAAGCTTATTAAAAAAAAGAAAGGAAGGAAGGAAGGAAGGAAGAAAAAAGAAAGAAAGAAAGAAAGAAAGAAAGAAAGAAAGAAAGAAAGAAAGAAAGAAAGAAAGAAGAAAGAAAGAAAGAAAGAAAGAAAGAAAGAAAGAAAGAAAGAAAGAAAGAAAGAAAGAAAGAAAGAAAGAAAGAAAGAGAGAGCACTAGTTGACATTAATATCTGTGGGCTCCTGGACAAACCAAATCTTTCTGGGCTTCAGTTAACTCATCTGTAAGACCAGAGGCAGCTCGGTGGCTCAGTGTATAGAGTGCAGGCCTGAAATCATGAAGAACTGAGTTCAAAACAAGCTAATAAGTGTACGCTTATTGTGTATGTATGAGACTCTGGACAAACAATTTTACTTATTTTCCTCTTCTGTAAATAAAGCTGGAGAAGGAAATGGCAAATCATTCCAGTATCTTTCCAAGGAAATTCTTAATGGGGTCATGAAGAGTTGGACGTGACTGAAACTACTCAACAATAGCAACAAAAACAAAAAGTTGGACTCCATGGTGTCTGTTGAGATAGGTCTCGGTTCCTTCTTTGGCAGAATGAGGGGACTGAATTTAATGGTCTTAACAGGACTTCCGGTTCTAGATCCATGGTGCCTAAAATTCCATATCTTAGTACTTAGGGGACCTGGCACAAGTGACTTCTCCTTGGGCCTCAGTTTCCTTATCTGAAAATGAGGGGGTTGGACTCTGATTCCTCCCAGTTCTAAACCCTCGATCCTATGATCTTACTGGAAAAAACCCAAACAAACATATGCTGGATTCTGGGAAGGAAAAAATGACGAGCAAGACTTTGGTTTGTTTGCCTCTCAAGGGCATTACTCAGTATGCCCGAGGCATCTTCAACTCAACACAAACAAAGTGGAACTCATTATCCTTCCCCTTAAACCCACTCTTTCTCCAAACTTTCCTACTTCAGGGCACTGCCATCTTTCCAGGTTTACATTATGAGTCATCCCTGACTCCTCTCTCCCTCATTCTCTCACCATACCCTACCCGACTTGCTTTCCAATCAGTTGCCAAATCTTAACAATTCTACCTTTGCACCAGATCTATTTTTATCAGTCCATGTTCCTGGTGTCACCACCTAAATTCAAGCAATCGTCTCCTCTCATTGCAATAGATCCCTAATTAAAGTCCTCCTGGCTTTTGGTCTCTTCCCTCTCCAATCTATCCTCCAAACGGATGGCTCCATTATCTCCTCTCAGGGCATCTCCTCTCCCATGATGCAGATCTTAACTTTTCTTGTCCAGCCTGCCCATCATCTGCAACCTTTGTCCACATCCATCTCCTTCCATAAGTTCCCATGGAAACACCATCCAATGTACTGGGGACCTTCCTTGCTTTTTTGTGACATTGAGAAGACACCAATGGACTCCACTGCCATGTAGACAGGAAGTCTTTATCAGTTTTCTTGTATTATAGGCATCCTTTACACTCCTTTTGCTTTGTAATTCCTTGTTTCATTTATTTTCAAGTCTTATTCTTGCCTCATATGTATTACTCCAAATGCCCTTTGGGGGATTCCCAGCTTCAACTCTTTGGGAATTGCAGAGTTCTACAACTTGAAGTCATATAATATCACTGCAAAAACACTTCTATAAAAATGAGGGATCTTTGTTTCAAGGAAAGACTTGGGGTCATGAAAAGAAAAACACTCCGATTTTCTATTCTCCTCCAGCTTAATTCTAGTTCTAACTCATTAGCTTTTTTTTTTTTTTTTAAGCTGAGGCAATGGGGTTAAGTGACTTGCCCAGGTCACACAGATAGGAAGTGTTAAGTATCTGAGATCAGATTTGAATTCAAGTCCCCCTGAATTCAGGGCTGGTATCTACTGCTCCTTCATTAGCTATTTGTAACATCAATCTAAGGCCATTGGTATCTTCCTTTCCTTAAGATTCCTTTAGAATGGATCCCTGAATTTTCAAGATTGTATTACTTCCATGATTACACATATATAATTGCTTGCGTTCTCAATGAAGGGATATGGAGAAAAGAAAGGGGGAGAATCTGGAACTCAAAGTTTTAAAAATGAATTCTAAAAATTGTTTTGCATATGACTGGAGAAAAATAAAATACTAAATAAAAAATATTGTATTGTCTCCAGCATGGAACTCCTCTGTGTATATTTGACCTAATCGAGTAATGTTAGTCACATTTATTTTCTTAGTGTTCTTGTTTCCTGTAGAGCAAGGATTCTTAACCCTTTGTGTCATGGACTCCTTGGGCAGTCTGGTAAAGACTCAGGACCCCTTTCCAGAATCATGCATTATATAGAGATTATAAGGAAACCAATTATACTGAAATAAAGATGGCATTTTTTTTTCCACGCGAGCTCATAGACTCCCTAAAATTTACCTCTCAGGGTCTGTGCACTTAAGGACTTCTAGTAACATATCTAGGATTCTAGAGTCTGTGATGGTCCTGATGTTCTTGATGACAAAAAGAACTCTTTATGTATCTTTTTCATCTTTCATCTGTTTATAGTCTTCCTTCCAGTTATATTTCTCAAATGCCATTGAAATGATTTTGCTTAAAAATAACTTTTTGGACATGTATACATATTTTGTATTTAATTTATACTTTAACATATTTAACATGTATTGGGCAACCTGCCATCAGGGGGAGGGGGGGGAAGAAGGGGAAAAATTGGAACAAAAGGTTTGGCAATTGTCAATGTAAAATTACCCATGCATATAATGTAAATAAAAAGCTATAAAAAAAGAGATGACTTTGCTTAGTTGGACTTCTCACCATGTTTTTTTTTTTTTTAATATTTTTTCTTTCACTGATTTTGACTCATTTATTATTCCCCATATGATTCTACAAATGAGTCTATAGTCTAAACCAGTATTGCCTTTGACTGCAATTTCTCCACTCAGCAAAGAGATCAGGTGGTTTTTGACTAAGAATCAGATGTCTACTTTTGTTCATCTCTTTATGACAATTAATGTATATCAATTAAACTTCACTATAAAAGTGTTATAGTCAATGTGCACAGGTTTTTCTACTTCTATTCCCCATTTGGGACTATCAATAATGGATATACTCTAAGACTCAGTCCTGGGTCCCCATTTCTTCTCTCTCTGCACTTTTTCTTAGTGACTTTATTGGCTCTTATGGATTTTATTATCTTCTTTATGCAGATGACTACAAGAGCTGTTTATCTAGCCTGAATGTTCTTTTGAGTCTACATCATCAGTTGCATCATCATTTTGAAATTTCAAACCAGAAATCCCGTAGACATCTCAAACTCGACATTTCCAAAATGGAACTCACTCTCTTGCCCCACAAACTTCCACCCTTCTTCCAAACTTCCTTATTATTGCTGAGATGTTTCTCCCATTCTTCCAATCACCCAGATTCCCAATTGAATCTTGAATCTTCATTCTTGATGTCCAATCAGTTGTTAAACCTTATTGATTTTTACCATCCATCACTTCTGTAACTGGAATACTGGATCTAGAGTCAGGAAGATCTAAATTCAAATCCAGCTTCAGAGCCATACTGGCCATGTGACTGGTTAATTCACTTATTCCTATTTAAAATTTCCCCATTTCTAAAATGGGCATACTAACAGTACCTCCTTCCCAGGGTTTTTGTAAGGACAAAAAAGAGGCAATATTTGTTTTCTTTTGTTTTCTTTATTTTAACAGTCTTTTATTTACAGGTTATATGTATGGGTAACTTTACAGCATTGACAATTGCCAAACCTCTTGTTCCAATTTTTCCCCTCCTTTCCCTCACCCCTTCCCCCAGAAGAGGCAATATTTGTAGAGTGTTTTGCAAACCTTAAATTTCTATAACAATGCTAGTTATTATTGTTCCCTTCTGTTTATCAAAACAGCCACCACCTAGTCCAGGCCCTAAGTACTTCTTGTCCAGATTATTTGTCTCCCTGATTCAAGTTGCTCCCCTGTACCCAGTAATTTTCTGAAAGGGCAAGCTGCCCATATCACTCTCTAGCTCAGTAATAATCTGTGGCTTTCCATTACCTCTAGAATAAAATACAAATGTCTTTATTTTGCATTTCAAGCTTTTCACAATCTTGTCCAACCTGCCTTTCTAGCCAGATGCGTCATTCTTTTTCATACAATCTAAGAACCTATCAAACTGGCATTCTTGCCATTTCTTAAATGGGCCATTCCATTTCCCATCTCCTTCCATGAAAGAGATTGCCTCAGATATCTGGAATGGACTCCCTGCTCACTTCTTTGTCCTAGAATCCCCAGTTTCTTTCAAAGTTCTGCTTTCCAATGAAGCTTCTTCTCTCCTCCCCAGGTACAAATGCCTTGCCCTTTTACTAATAAGGTTACGGTGTATGTTATTTTGGCTATACTTATTTCTTTCTTTCATTTATTTCTATCCCCAGCACCCAGCACCCAACACAGTGTCTGACACTGAGTAGCGACTTATTAATTAACTGATTGATCAAGTTGGTTAATTTTTTTTTTGCAGGTGGCATTTTTTGGTTGTTTTTATTCCTTTTTCCTGCTTATTGATTTATCCCTATGATCTAACAAGTTAGTGATGTGACTAGACATGGACATTTGATTCATGTCCTACCTATTAAAATATAATTACTTTCATTTTTTGCAATATTTTTTCACTTATGTTTACCTTTGTATTGAAACCACTGAGTATCCAAGTATATGTTGATCTGGTTATTACATGGAGTCGTTAAGAGAATTCTCCTTTTTAAAAAACTTTTTTGTTTTTGTTTTTCATTTGATTATTTTTTAGTTCTGAACTCAACAATCATGAAACAAAAAAAGCTTACTGAGTCTTTTTCAGAGCTGCTTGTTGACCTTCGGTTTCTACCTGGCACTCAACTCTCCCAATGGCTCCAAGAAGTCAGAAAGGGCAGCAGCCGTATCCCACTGAAACCCTCTCACCAGACAGGCTAACCCATCCTGAAGGTAAACTACAGGCCTCGAACAAACAAGGTCAATGAGTTGGGGGGTATCTGTCCCAAGTATGTGAAACCTGCTCCCCCCAGGATAGGCAGATGAGAACCACTTGTTCCAGTAGCCACATGGGCGGCTGAAGTAGATACTGGGGGGTATTTAGAGCTTGGTCAGATATCAGATGACAACATCTCCCATTGCATCCTGGGCCATCGACAATTATCCTGACTTTTGTCCTGCCACTGGACTTTTGGTTTGTCTGCCTTATTTAAACACAACTCACTCACAACTCAAGACATCTTTCCATGATATCATTAGTCCTCTCTGAAAAATGAAGGACAAACTATATGTAGACCAGAAGGAGAGGATGACATATGAAACGATGAATCTTTATGATTTTATAGAATTCTTTGCATCTTCATTTTCTGTAATGGGTATTAAATGAGTGAATGAGCCACTGTGCTAAATCCTGACAGAGTACAAATGACTAGTCCCTGACCCCAAAGGGCTATCATTCACATAGCTGAGACAACACATAAAGGAGACTGATGGCCAGGGGGTGATGAAGTCCCAGGGATGGTGAGTGGATGCACATGAGACCTCATCGCCCAATTGCAGATATTTTCCCCAGCTTGGACCATGCCTTCTCTCTCTCTTCCCTCTTCTCATCTTTACATCCTGGCTTCCCGAGCTTCCTTCAGGTCTAAACCAAAGTTCCATCTCTTATATAAAACCCTCCCCAGTCTCCTCAATTTTTTGCACCCATGTTGTTGATTATCTTCAATTTATCACATATGCCTATATATAGATATAGTTTGTATATAGTTTTTTTTCACATTGTTCCCCCTCCATCATTAAACTGTGTTCTTCTTGGGAACAGGACTGCCTTTTGTCTTTGTATTTCCAGGACTTAGCACAGCATCTTGATGTCACATAGTAAGTGCTCAATACATGCTTATTGATTGGACAAAGAGCAGTCCATTGTCACACTCAGCCCAGAAACACAGGTAGTAGTGATTGGATTAGGGTTCCCAGAGCAAGGTGGAAAATGAGATGGGGATTATGTTCCTGGCGACAAAATCAATGACAAAATAGAAGTATCTGGCAGCAAAATCAGCATCAAGATGGAACCTGGATGGACAGCTGAATAGGATGTGAAACCAGTGGGAGTAAAGCTGCAATTATTTTCAAGGAATTCTTTTTGAGAATACTTCAAATGAGTATGAGCGATTGAATAAAGGAGCATTTGTCAAGTACTTACTCTGTGTCAAACAATGCAACAGAGAAGTTGGGTTTATTCCAGGTTATGAGTTGGTTTTTGTTTTGTTTTGTTTTGTTTTTTGGTTGTTGTTGCTTTTGGATGAACAATAAAACCAGCTCTGTGCGTGCAAAGAGGCAAAGTGCAGTACCACTCACTTGAAACTTCCCCTTGTCTTTTTGGTTTGGTTTACAGGGAGAATGTCAAAACAATTACAATTTACTTCCTCCAGGAGTAAGTCTACTTGTTGGTCAGCAGACAAAGATTTCACATAAAATCATGAAATGAGATTGGCCCTCAGAGGCCACCTAGTCCAACTCCCTGGTTTTACAAATGAGGAAACTGAGACCCAGAAAGGTTGAATGATTTAGGAGCATATTTACAGAATTTAAAAGGACTTTAGAGGCCATTGAATCCAACTCCTTCATTTTTGAGATGAGGAGGTACAAGGAAATTAAATGATTCATCTGAGGTTACATAGATATTAAATAGTTCATGGGTTACTATAGCCAAAGAATTCATTCTCAAAACTAATGGTAATGAGAACTCTCCAAGGATACCAAAGCAGATACCAAAATCAGATCTTAGTTGAACACCTTCTGGCATAGTATATCCTTTACTGAAAAGCCTTAAAAACCCAGGGTCACCTTCTCACTATCAGAAGACTTGGAGGTGGATGTTTTATAGCTGTCAAAGGGATGCTTAAAATCCCAAGCCTGATGGTGTTGCTCTTCTCTTCAAGAGCCTCCAGTGGCTCCCTGATTCTTCTGGATTCGTCTTTCTTTTTGGAAAAAAAAATTGTATTGATTCTTTTTGCATTTTTAAGCATAACTATCAATTCCTTCCTTTTTCTGCAGATATAGGAAATCAGGAAAATCTAACAATTAGAGATAGATAGGTAGAGATAGATGGATTGATGGATGGATGATAGATGATGGATAGATGGATAAATAGATATCGATAGATGGAAGGATAGATGGATGGGTGATAGATGGTAGATGGATGGATGGATACATAGAGATAGATTGATGGATGAATGGATGGATGGATGGATGGAGAGGTAGAATTTGTTAAGGGTAAATACTATGTGCCAGATCATTTTGCAAGAACTAGAAAACACAAATACAAGCAAAAAGAAAGAAAGAAAACTTTCAAGGAGCTTATATTCTAATGGGGGAAGACAGTACATGAAAGAAGCTGAAAAGTGAAGAGGGGAAGAAAAGGAAAAGAAGAAGGGAAAGGTAAGAAATCCAGAGAATTAGGAACAGAGCCAAGAGAAGAAGAAGCATGATTGGCTTAGGTATTTCCTCAGATGGACATTCCAAGAGAACTTCCCAGTCAGAAGAGGGACCCACAAGAACAGAGATCGTTTCCAGGGTGAGAAGACTACTAGTGGTAGGTGAAGAAGCTCAAAATACCAGGAGGAAAACTAGAGAGAAGTGAATTAATAGAACTGTCCTAAAGTGGAATGATCTTTCTTAGGTTGGAGTGAGTTCCCTCCCACTGGAGAAAGGTCCTCAAGTGAGTTGTTGGAAAAAATGTTCAGATCTGGACTGGACTGGCTGCTTTCTGAGATCTCTTTCCTTTCAGATTCTGTACTTCTGACTTCAAATCCAGTTCTCAGTCACCCACACCACATAAATTCTCTCACTCTAACAAAACCTGCTAGACTCATGTATCCAATTAAAAGGACCCTTAGAAAGCATTTAGCCTAATTTTTCTCATTTTTTAAATGAGGAAACCAAGATCATAACTTTCCCCAAACTTTTCCATTCACCATTGGTAAGTGACAGAATTAGGTACTGCCTCTCATCCTTCCCATCCCCTCTAGACAGCTAAAAAAGGGATCTTCCTAAAGCACAAGTCTCATTCCACTTCTCCCCTGCTCAGTGAACTTCAGCCAGAGGATCCAACACCTTTCAAAGCCCTTTACGGTGTCTCCAACCTGCCTTTCCAAGGTTATTATACATTACTCCCCCTCACAAACCCCCTTACCAAAATATGTAATTGCTCTTCACACACATTTTTTTTCTATCTTGGGGTCTTTGGGGAGCAATGCCTGTAATTAGTCAAATAAGTATTTATTAAGCACCTATTATGTGCCAAGCAACATGCTAGGTGCTTAACAAAGACAAAAGTGAAATGGCCAGCCAAAGGTAGAGATGGAAGATAGAGTGTTTTGTACGAGGAATAGCCAGGTAGACAGTTTGGTTGGCTATGAAGGATTTTACTTATTTTACAATTTTGTTTGTTTGTTTGTTTTTACAAGACAAGCAGGGTTAACTGATTTACCCAGGGTCACACAGCAAGTAAATGTCAAGTATCTGAGGCTGGATTTGGACTCAGCTCCTCCTAACAGCAGAGCCAGTGCTGCTACCTAGCTGCCCTCATGTGAAGAGTTTTAAATGGAAAAGCCACCTTTTCTAATCCTTAAATTCACTCAAAGCTAACTTTAAGCTTCTTATACAAAGTATTTACTTCCTCGATGGCTTGTGCCTCCCCACAGAAATTAGCCATTTTTATTTCATTCATTTTTGCATATATGTGTTCTTTCTCCCAATCAAATATCTGTGTCTCAAGAGCAGGGGATGCTCCATATTTTTGGTCTTTCTGTCCCAATTCCAGGTCCACGAGGATCACTTAATGCTCGTCGGTTCAATGATTGACTCATCTAGAACTCATTTGTTCTCATTGCCTGATGAACATTTTACCCAAGACCCTCCAAGGCCAGCATTCGGGTTTATAGAATGTCGTTCTCTACCCAGAATCCCAGAATTTTCATCCAAAATGAGTATTTTCAATGCTTTTAGGAAAGACGCTGCTGGGAGTCAATTGCTTCTCTCCTGGCAATAGCTGCAATGTATGCTCTGGCTCTCCCATGAGGCTGTGGGCTTCTGAAGAACAGAGATTTTTTTTTTTTTTGGTTACCATTCTCGTATCCCCAGAACTTAGCACGATGTCTGGCACATGGTAGGCAATGAATAAATCTTAGTTGATTGACTGACTGAAACACTTGCTGCTAATTTTATAATAAAAGTAATTTTATTGCCACCATCAATAAACGGTCCTCAGTATGGTAAGCTGTGGTCGAGAAATTTCTCACCCAGGATTTCATGACTGAAGCTTCTCTGATTGATACAGATTAGAGTCAATCCCTTTTAATAACCCCTGAGCCCTTGTTTAAACTGTGATTATCTTGCCAGTTATGGCAGGGGGAGGGGAGAAAGGGGACAGACAGACAGAGACAGAGAGAGACGGTGGAGATAGGGAGGGACAGAAGCAGAGGCTGAAATAGAGACAGAAGCAGAAGAGACCGGAAGAGACGGAGACACAGAGAGAGATTATTTATTAATTACTATGTGGCAGATGCTATTGCTAAATGCTGGGGATACAAAGAAAGGAAAAATTGTGGCTCTGTCCTCAAGCAGCTTGCATTCTAATGGGGGAAGACAGTTGAAAAGTAGGAGGGGAGGACATGCAGAGAAGGGGTGATTTGGTGATGGGGGGAGTCCTGAATCTGGTGATGGCTCATCCATCGGAGCCCGTGGGGGCTTCAGGGGCGGAGTCCTAGTTTCTGGTGGAGAGGAGACAGGGACAAAGGCTGGAGTGGAGTCGTGGCGGGAAAAGGCTTGGAGGTGGCTGAGTAGTGTATCCTACTGGAGCCATCGCTGAGCCCCCATCCCTCCCATCCTTCTATTTAGTTAATCCAAGTGCAAAACAAGGTGTGGAAAGAGAGCGGTCAGAAGTGGGGAGAAAAAACTGGGCTTTTTTCTGAGGCAGTGCAAAAAGTCTCATTGGTGACCAAGGCTCAGACTCTTTCTCCCTGGGACAAGAGGGTCTTCGGTTGCCCTGAGCTTAGAGGGTCAGCAAGGTCCCAGCATTCTGACACAGTTGCCCAAGAGACAGTCTGACTGAGAAGCGGGAAAATCTTTTAGGAGGCTTTTAGGAGGAGTACCTGAACAGGTGCTTTCTACTAGAGCCAGAAGGCGCTGAGGGGTGGACTGGGTGGTATACAGAAGTTGCTCCGTCCCTTCTTCCCACCCAGCTCTAGGCCACCAAATCAGGCCTGAAAGACTCAACTACCACAAAATTTCCCAGGCTAAGTGGACCCAAGGGCTGAGTAACACCCTGACAATAATTAGCTCGATCTAAGTGTATAGGACAATGCAATGAATCAGGGTCTGCTTGGTTCTCTCATCTTTTACCTTCAGGAGTTTATTTTGGATGAAAAGTTCTTAGTTGAGTCACAAATCTTTGTCTCCAGTTAAGACAATTCCTAACACGTAGGCAAAAGTTGGGCTTTGTTTTTTAAAGTTTTACTTTTTCTTTCTCTTGTCTCTTTGTATATGTGTGTGTGTATGTCTGTCTTGTCTCTTGTCTCTGTGTGTCTGTCTCTTGTCTTTCTGTCACTTTGTCTCTCACTCTGTCTCTGTCTCTCTCTACCTTCCTCTCTCCCTCTGTTTCTCTCTCTCTCTCTCTTTTCTTCCCTCCTTCTCTCTCTCTCTCCCCCTTTTCTTCCCTCCCTTTCTGTCTCTCCCTCCCTCCCTCTGTCAGTCTTTCTTTCTTTCTCTCTTTCCCTTCCTCCCTCCCTCTCTCTCTCTCTTTCCCTTCCTCCCTCCCTTTTTCTCTCTCTGTCTCTGTCTCTGTCTCTCTGTTTCCCCCAGCAGAAGCTGGATGGCCCTTTTTTTCAGGGAGGTCAGAGAAAGGATTCCTGTTCAGCCTGGGCTTGGACAAACTGGCTCCCTTCCAACTCTGAGACCTTGAGCTGCTGTGAAGGAGGATCACAACTTTTCCTGGACTGGGAATTCAGGGACTGAGGGCAAAGCTCTCCTAGAGCAGGATGGGTTCAGCCGCTGGAAGAGCCGAAGCCGGGACCGCCCCCTGGATGGCAGCCCAGGATGGCCAGAAGCCAAGGACTTAACCTTGGAATTGGATTATTCTAGCAAAGATCGTACTCAGAGTCCACTCCCCACAGGGACATGGCAAACATGAGGATTACCTCAGCCTCTAAGTGGCCCTGGAGGGGGGAGGGGGGGAAGAGAAGGGAACAGTCCTGTTCTTCAGAGCCTGAAAGTTCTGAAAGTCACTCGTGGGGTCCCAGTCAGGATGGGGCTTCTGATGGAAACTCAGATGCTGCTGGCTCTTTTGCTCTGCTCCCCAGACCCCGTGACCAGGGCTTCCGGGTAGGCCTGCAGCCCCCTCCTCAGAGTTGGGCTCCCCTGATTTTTTGGCTCTTTGGAGAATGGGGCATCTCTACTATGACAGCCCACTACGATTACAGGACTCGCCACTCACCATCCACACCTGTGCCCGGGCATCCCAGTGGGGAATAATGGGCATCCTGCCAGGACAGACTAGGGGAGGTAGCAGCCCCATCCACACCAGGGGAAACGCCTCCAGGGTCTTGTCTCTGAAATATTTATTGGTAATGGGGTCGAGAGGAGCTAACGTAGGGTGAGGAGGTTGGGGAGAGGATGCGGGAGGTTTCGGCTCCGGGTGAGACATGCCATGTGGGGGATCGGCTGGCAGAATGGCCCTGGCCCAACCACCATCAGCAACAACGGGGTGAGGGGTCCCCGGGGCCTGCATGGCTTCCGCTGCCTTGGCACTGCCACCTCATCCACGGGCACTGCCACTTCCAGTTGCAGGAGATTGTGAGTCTTTCACAGTGCAGAAGGGTGGGGGGCTCCGGGACGGGGCACCTCTCGTGAGCTTGGACGGGCTCAGTCTGGACGTCCTGTCCATAGGAACGGTGGGATGAGGTGCTCTCTTCCTTCTCCCTCTGCCATCTTGTCAGCCCTTGCGGGTCCCTGGACCCTCAGCGGGACATCATCCGCACAAATTCTGGGGAACGAGAACAGACAGAGGGGAGGAGGATGAGGAGGAGAGGAGGATGAGGAGGAGAGGAGGGTGAGGAGGGTGAGGAGGGTGAGGAGGAGAGGAGGGTGAGGAGGATGAGGAAGAGAGGAGGGTGAGGAGGAGAGGAGGGTGAGGAGCAGAGGAGGGTGAGGAGGAGAGGAGGGTGAGGAGCAGAGGAAGGTGAGGAGGAGAGGAGGGTGAGCAGCTTCTCCCACTCCTCATCTCTGTGGCGGGGTGCTCCTCTCCCTCCCTAGCCTCCAGTGGTTTAGACTGAGACAAAACGTGAATTCTGGGAACCTTTGCTCTCAAGGAAATTAATCCGATAAGCTTAGATACTTGAGGGCTGATAGTGTTGGACTTGAAATCAGGAAGATCTGAGATCAGACCTAGCCTCCAACACTCATTGGCTATGTCTGGGCAGATCAACTTCTGTCAGCCTCAGTTTCCTCAAACAAAATGAGATCATTTATTTTGGCAATGATGAAAACTAGAACTTATAAAGCGCCTTAAGATTTGCAAAACGCTTTGTAAAAATTTTCTCATTTTAATCCACACAACACTCTTGGGTTGTCTCCTGCACCTATTATTCCCATTTTATAAATGAGGCTAAAAGAGATGAAATGAGAAGGGATAAGGGAAAAGTTTAAGTGCGTGTGACAGGCACTCTGCTAAATGCTTGAGAAACAAACAAATTCTCACACAAACCTGTGAGGGAGGTGCAATTATTATCCCATTTTGCAGGTGAGGTAGACAAAGGTTAAATGGCTTACCCGGGAAACTTGAGGGATAACAAGAGTACTGGAACTCAGGACGACCTGAGTTCAAATCTAAACAGTTCTGTGTCACTCTGCCTCAGTTTCCTCATCTGCAAAATGATCCGGAGAAGGAAATAGCCAACCACTCCGGGATCTTTGCCAGGGAAACCCCGGACGGGAACACAAAAAGAACCGCCCAAGAACGTCCACAATATTCTCTACCACAAACCATCTCACAGACGGTCTGTCCTACGGGTGCTTAATAATGACTCTTCTTCAGGGTAAAGTCCAGGAGAAAAACAGCTGTTAGATGTACACATCCCGCTTGCGATGTGTTCTACAGTACAACAGAGGACCAAGGACTTTATTTCTTTGTGTCTCATCTGCAAAATGGACCTAATGATAGCCTCGGGACCTAGTCACGTGAGGGCTCGAGGAAGAATTCTGCAGACCCTAAAAGCCCCGGAGTTACCGCCCCCGCGGGGGCTCCGCCAATATTCCGCTAGCCAATGAGTGGATGGGACTCTGGGCCCCTCCCTCCCAGCGCCACAGGAAGCCCCGCCCCCTTCCCCACCTGAAGCAGCTCACCTTCGAAATCTACGCGCCCATCCCCGTTCAGATCCACGTCCCGAATGATTTCCTCGATGTCTCGATGACCCACTTGGTGGCCCAGGAGCTTCCTCATGGCCTCTCGGAGCTCGTTGGTGCTGATCTCCCCGTCTCCATTGGTGTCAAACTGGGGACAGGGGAGGGGGAAGGAGAGGAATCCCCAAGTCAGGGGGGCGGGCTCCCCCTCCTTAGGCTCATAGGTTTCCCGCGCTCTCTCGCACTTTCCCTTCTCCCCTCCTTGGGCTCATAGACTTCCCGCTCTCTCCCGCACTTTCCCTGCTCCCCTTCTTGGGCTTCCCGCGCTCTCCCGCACTTTCCCTTGTCCCCTCCTTGGGCTTCCCGCGCTCTCCCGCACTTTCCCTGCTCCTCTCCTTGGGCTTCCCGCTCTCTCCCGCACTTTCCCTTCTCCTCTCCTTGGGCTTCCCGCTCTCTCCCGCACTTTCCCTGCTCCTCTCCTTGGGCTTCCCGCGCTCTCCCGCACTTTCCCTGCTCCCCTTCTTGGGCTTCCCGCGCTCTCCCGCACTTTCCCTTGTCCCCTCCTTGGGCTTCCCGCGCTCTCCCGCACTTTCCCTTCTCCTCTCCTTGGGCTTCCCGCGCTCTCCCGCACTTTCCCTTCTCCTCTCCTTGGGCTTCCCGCGCTCTCCCGCACTTTCCCTTCTCCCCTCCTTGGGCTCATAGACTTCCCGCGCTCTCCCGCACTTTCCCTTCTCCCCTCCTTGGGCTCATAGACTTCCCGCGCTCTCCCGCACTTTCCCTTCTCCCCTCCTTGGGCTTCCCGCTCTCTCCCGCACTTTCCCTTCTCCCCTCCTTGGGCTTCCTGTGCTCTCCCGCACTTTCCCTTCTCCCCTCCTTGGGCTCATAGACTTCCCGCGCTCTCCCGCACTTTCCCTTCTCCCCTCCTTAGGCTCATAGGTTTCCCCCGCTCTCTCGCACTTTCCCTTCTTCCCTCCTTGGGCTTCCCGCGCTCTCCCGCACTTTCCCTTGTCCCCTCCTTGGGCTTCCCGCTCTCTCCCGCACTTTCCCTTCTCCCCTCCTTGGGCTTCCCGCGCTCTCCCGCACTTTCCCTTCTCCCCTCCTCGGGCTTCCCGCGCTCTCCCGCACTTTCCCTTGTCCTCTCCTTGGGCTTCCCGCGCTCTCCCGCACTTTTCCTTGTCCCCTCCTTGGGCTTCCCGCGCTCTCCCGCACTTTCCCTGCTCCTCTCCTTGGGCTTCCCGCGCTCTCCCGCACTTTCCCTTCTCCTCTCCTTGGGCTTCCCGCGCTCTCCTGCACTTTCCCTGCTCCTCTCCTTGGGCTTCCCGCGCTCTCCCGCACTTTCCCTTCTCCCCTCTCTATTTTGCCACCCCTTTATTCCTTAGGATTCAGGCTCCGTCTGTCTCTCACCCATGTCTCTCACTCCATGGGGAGAGAACCCAGAGAGGGGACTGTGGGGACTGAGCGTGGGTCACAACATGGCTTTTTTTTTTTTTTTGTGGTTGTTCCCCTGCATTTTGTTTGTCGTTTTTTTAAACGACATATAAAACTATATATAAACTCCTTGAAGGGAAACTTTTTGATCTGATTCCTCTTGTACAGCATGTTATTTATGGAAATATGTACAGAAGAACTGCTCATGCTTAATGTATATTGGATTACTCACTGTCTAGGGGAGGAGGGAGAGGGGAAGGAAGAAAAAATTAGAACACAAGGTTTTTGCAGGGGTGAATGTTGAAAACTCTCTATGCATGTGTTTTGAAAATAAAAGGCTTTATAGATAAAAAATAAACTATTACATGGACCACCAAAAAAATGGTAAAAATTTGCTTTACATGTAACTGGGGGGAGGAGAATAAAATACTATTAAATTTTTTTTAATTGTGTCTCTCAGTAGAGTTTAAACTCCTTGAAGGCAAGAGCAGTTCTATTGTCTTTGTACCTCCAATATCCAGCACAGTACTTGGAATGTAATAAGTGCTTAATAAGCACTGGATTGGGAATCACTCACCTCCCGGAAAGCATCTCGAAGTTCCTTTACTCCAATCATATCTGCTGTTTCCGCCAGGAGTTTTGGCCCCATCAGCTCTACAAAGTCATCAAAATCCACATGGCCTCCCACTGGGAAGAGAGGTAAAAGTTGAAGTGAAAAACTTCCATCCCCCCTGGGAATAGCCAACCCAAAACTCCCAAACTCCCCAGAGCACATACTGTGCCCAAGAGTTGAAGAACAAGTGAGAGGTTGTCTCTGGTTCAGAAAAGAGAAGAGTCAGTCAATTTGACAGAGCTAGATGGATGGACGGTTGTATGGACATACACACGAATGGATAATTAGATGGATGGATGGGGAGATGATGGATAGATGGGTGGGTAAATGGATAGATGGATGCATGGATGATTGAATTGATGGAGGGGTAGATGGTTGGATGGTTGGGCGGATGGGTGGACAGACAGATGCATGGATGGTTGAATTAATGAGAAGTAGATGGTTGGGTGGTTGGGTGGATGGGTGGATTAATGCATTCGTGGATGGATGGATGAGTGGATGGGTGAGTGGGTGATTAGTTTAATAGAGTATATCTGCGTCAATTAATGAAAAAAAGGCAAAGAAGGAGGGTGAAAAGAGAGAAAAACTGGAGGAAGAAGAAAAGGGAGGCTGGAAGAAAAGGAGCGTGTGAGAGGAGGCTCACAGTTCATATTGATTTGCTGAGAGAGTTCAATCAGTTCCATCTCGGTAGGCATGTAGCCCATTGTTCTCATACAGTTGCCCAGGTCCCTGCAGTTGATGTAGCCGTCCTTGTCTTTGTCGAATTCTTTGAAGGCTTCTCGTAGTTCTAGAAGCGGGAAGCCAAGAGGGACACCGTTAGTTACCCTGACCCTCAGTGACCGGTAACAACATCTGAGAACCAAAAAACAGCCCAAGAGCTCAGACCCCCTCCTTCTCACCCTGTTAATGAGGATTTGCCCTGGATCAAGAAAAGCACTCGTTGCCATCTCGGACAATTCTCCCACCCTGGAGTCCCTCCCCTCCGGCCCCTCTGCTGCTGACAGAGTCTGGAGCTGTCCAGTCAGTCCCTAGATACTTGTTCCATAGCAAGTGCTAAATTTCAATGGCTTCTGCTCATCCATCCATCCATCCACATTCATTCATTCACTTGACAAATATTGATTAAGCGCCTACTATGTGCAAGGCACTGTGCTCAGGAGGCTGGGAACATCTCTGCCTCTCCCCACCAGTGTCCCCACCCAGGCAATCCTGGAGGACTTGGCAGCAGTTTTCACCCAAGGGGCCAAGTTTTACCTTCAATCTCCTCTGGTCGAAGCTCTCTGTCCTGCAACAAGAGAACACTCCCTGTTAGCAGTTGCCAGTGGCCTAGAAGAGCCAACAACAAGGATCCTAGAGTTCCTCGGTTTCCTGGGGCCACAGAGCCCCAGCCGGTGGCAGAGAGCAGAAGAGAGAGAAGTTGGAGAAGGGAAATGTCGGAGACCCCCAACCCCCCCCCTCCCAGAGATCTCCTTCTCTGAGTCACCCAAGAGCCGAGGGCGCATTTCCCAGCCCTCCTCTGGAAGGGTGATGCACAAGACCTCCACCACCACTCCCAGCTCTGGCCCAGCCCCTCCTGCCGGGACAGACAGGCGCGGGTACTGCCGTGACCCTCCTATCCCAGACACTGGGAGTTGGAGCTCCGCAGGTTTGCAGGGACCAGAGAGCATCCAGAGGCAGAGCACCTGCAAGGAAAACAGGATGGGGAGAAGAGTCACAACTCAGAGAGAAGAGAGCAGCCCCTCCCCAGGAGGAAGGGGAGAGGGGACACAGGACAAGAGATCTGGAACAAGAAGGAACCTCAGAAGCCACTGACTCTGAGCTCCTCATCCTGAGCAGAAACTGCAGCCCATGGAACGCCTCAAAGGGCGTAGTCTCGGGCTCGGAGAGGACCTGGGAGGGCGTCTTGTCCAACTTCCTCAGTTAGGACCAGACAAGCTGAGCAGTTTCCCTAAGGTCACGTGTTCTGAGTCTAATCCTAGATCTCTTTCCCCTCTAGCAGGTTGCCTCCAATGAAGAGGAAAGGACCCGTGATTAGGAGAGAAGAGAAAGAAGGAATGGACGGGATAAGAGGAAAGAAAGAAGGGGAAGGGGAAGTTGAAAGGGTAATGGGATGGTGGTGGGAGGCCAGGGGCTAGAGGAAGGTGACAGAGGCATGGATGAGCTCGGGGACTCAGAAAATGCACTGCTTCCTGGGGGCAGTGCCATCTATGCCCGGGAAACTTGGGAAGCCCGGCCCCTTCTCTCGATCTCTTGCCCAGAGACCCCATCTTCCTTCCAGCCTCCCTCAACCCCCGCCTCATGCTCCTACGCAATTTGGGGTGTCAGAGTGCCAGATGACATCAAGGGCGAGTGGACATCTGTCTCCAGTCCCCAGTGCCTTGAAAGATGTTCTTCCAAACTCCTCAGCACCCGCCTCCACCCAGGGAGCGGTGAAAATATGGGACAGCACAACAGACTCGGCCCAGGAACCCTCACTGCACAAGGCATCTCTGCAGGGCAGAGACTCTAGTTCTCAGTAAGCTCCTCTCCCCCACCGCCGGGGCAATTGTACCACATCAATGGGAAGGGGCCATAGCAGGGAGAAGGCATCGATACTGGGGTCTTTGGAGAGGAGGGAGGGGCATTAAAAATTCGTACCTTTGGGAGAGAGCCCAAGTTTCCAGAAAGTGCAGATATCAATACACCGGGGATGAAGTTAAGGGGAGAATGTCTCCCTGCCAGGTTTCATGCACATGTAGTGGGCATCTTATCGGGATGGACATTCTATGAGTCCTTGACAATCCACGGGGCTATGCAATTAGGAGAGGGGGCGCAACTGGAACACGGATCGGGTGGATAGCCACAACTCAGCCAGGTGTGGGCAAGGCTGACCACTCACCCCAGATGGGCCCCAGCATCGGGGAGCACAGATGTCCAGCACAGGGATTCAGATCTGGAGGAAACACTAAGCCATAGGTGGGATGGGATTTCTGCCCCTGTGGGTGTCATAGACCCCAAACACAGACAAGTGTATGAAGCCATGAGGGCCAATGTCATACGTGTATTCGTGCTTAATGAACATAAGGGACATCTTGGGTTTACATAGAGTTGAGACATGATTTATGTGGACCTTTGAGTGATGAATACAAGGGACATCTTGGATTCACATATAGATGAGAAGGATCCATTTATATGGATCT
Source organism: Antechinus flavipes (assembly GCF_016432865.1). Lineage (NCBI taxonomy): Eukaryota > Metazoa > Chordata > Mammalia > Dasyuromorphia > Dasyuridae > Antechinus > Antechinus flavipes. The sequence continues at coordinate 706,623,232 of NC_067398.1, read as the reverse complement.
TTAAGTGAGGAATATAAGGGACATCTTGGGTTTACATATAGATGAGAAGGATCCATTTATATGCATCTTTAAGTGATAAAGATAAGGGACATCTTGGGTTCACATATAGTTGAAACATAATTTATATGGACCTTTGAGTGATGTATTCATCATCAATGGACATCTTGGGTTCACCTATAGATGAAAAGGATCCACTTATATGGCTCTTTAAGTGAGGAATATAAGGGACATCTTGGGTTCACATATAGATGAGACATGATTAATATGGACCTTTGAGTGATGACTAGAATGGACATCTTGGGTTCACATATAGATGAGAGAGGTCATTTATATGGACCTTTGAGTAACTGAGTCTGGCAGTGGACACCTCTGGGGGGAAAAGTGGTGTTTCTGAATAGCAACTTTCCAAGACTCTTAGCTGCAGAGGAGGCACTGACCCACACTGGTAAAGAGAAGTTCCTCTCCTGGAAGCTCTCTAGACCAATGTCCAGTCCAAATCTTTTCCGTTGTAGTCTCCCCCTGTAGTATCCCTGCGAACGGGATCGTATTTTTCCTTTTTCCATGCCCCTTATTCCAGTGCCTGTTAATTAGTTCCAATTTAACCCATAAAGAGCTTGTTTGTACATAGTAGTTTGCAGCCCCCATCCCATTGGATCAAATAAAGATCCCCAAAGATACTGTATTCTCAAGCACTTAGCACAGTGCCTGGCACTCAATTGGCACATAATAAATGCTCCTTCCTTCTCTTCCATCAATAGGCTGTGAATTTTTTGGATCGGGGACTGTCTTTTGCCTTTCTCTGAATCCCTAGGGCTTAGCCCAGTGCCCAACCCATAGTAGGTGCTCGATAAATGCTTGCCGGTCGTTGCCCTCTCTTCTTCCTCTCCCGTAAGAGGGGCAGAGAGAGCTTGCGTGTGTCACATTAAGTGATTATGTACTTCAAGTCCAAATTCTTCCCTAAACAGCCCCCCGCAGTCTGTGCTAGAGAGGCAGGGGACGGAGTAAGGGAACAAGCGCTATTACGCACCTCCCGGGTCACGGGCCCTGTGCTAAGCCGTCACCGGGATTAACTCATTTGCGGAGGAACAGGATGCTGCCGGCGACAGCGTCCACGTTGTTCCTTCCCTCTCAGGTTTCCTCAGAGCATCTGGGCTGGGCAAGCGCGGGGCATAAACCGAACCAGCTGGGCATTGATCCCAGCCCTATGATCTCCCACTGTGCTTTGAAGTTTTCTAGAGGGAGAAGAGTCCAGGGGCTGCTCTTGGAAGGAGACCAACCACATACACAAATACAGGGTGGAAATCCATGGGCTGCCATGTTGGGGCCAGAGGAGGGGGGGAGGGAGGGGTTTAATGGAAATTGTTCAAAATAATTATAGTAACCCATCGTTCTCAAGGGTTTACAAAAGCACTTTTCTCATAACAGCCCTGTGAGGGAGTTGCTAACAATAACTCATTTGTGTAATGCTTTGAGGTAGTTAGTGAGAGTGTTGTTAGCCCTGTTTTACCACTAGGGAAACTGAGGCTGAGATTTTTCCCTCCTTCACGGCTGGGACAGGTTCATTATGTTCACAGCATAAGAAGACCTGGGTTCAAATCCTGTTTCTGATACAAGGTAGCTGTGCGACCCTGGGCAAGTTAATTCACTTCTCACTGTTCTGGGCACCCGACAAGATAAATTGCAAAGAGGGTGTTTATTTGCATTGAGGAAGTATCCCCATTGGGGAAATCCCTATCAAATCACATTCTAGTCCATATCCCCACACGTATACATGTTGTCCCCTCAGTAGAACATAAATTCTCTGACAAGAGAGATATTTTCATTTTTATCCCAGTATCTAACAGAATGGAGGAAGGGAATAAGCATTTATTAAGTACCTATTATGTATCAGGCACTGTACTAAGTGATTACAATTATCTCATGGGATCTTCACAACAACCCCATGGGGGTAAATACTATTATCCATATTTTACAACAGAGGAAACTGAGGCAAATAGCAGTTAAATGACTTGTTCAGGGTCACACAGCTGGTATCTGAGGCCAGGTCTTCCTAACTCTCAGTGTCACCTAGCAACCTCAAAATCTAATAAATAACTAATAAATTTATAATATATATATAATTATATAATAAACTAATAAATTTAAATAAATAAATATTAAATTAAAATAAACTAATAAATAAAGTAACAAATAAATAAATATTTTGTAATAGTCAATGTCGGGAAGTCTCTTTCCTTCTACCCAAACAATCAATGGATATTTGTAAGCACATAGCTTTTCCAGGGAGATACAGCACCGGATGCTTACTGAATATCTGTTGATTGATGGGATGGATGAATGGACGAATGGATTTGCCCAAGGTCACCCAACTAGTCAATATTATGATCACTTTTCATCCACCCCAATAGTCACTGGATGTATATCTGTAAACATGTAGCCTTGCCACGGTTACAGCACCGGTTGCTTACTGAATATGTGTTGATGTGTGGATGCATGCAGATATGGATGGAAAGATGGAAGGATGGATGGATAAATGGATGGATGGATAGATGGAAGGATGAATGGATAAATGGTTGGATGGATGGATAAATGGATGGATGGATGGATGGATGGATGGAAGGATGAATGGATAGATGGGTAGATGGCTGGGAAGATAAATGGATGAATATATGGAAGGATGGATGGATGGGTGGGTGGGTGGGTGGATGAATAGTTGGATGGTCTTGCCAAAATTCATCCAACTAGTAAATGTCGGAGAGTCACTTCTTCTCTACTCAAATACAAATGGAGATCTCCAGTCAAATGTCTTTGGGAGCTGTGTACTGAGCATGGTCTTCACGGCCCAGCAGGCTGGGTATGTGTAGCAGGGAGTAGTTCAGAGGTGCCACGGGGATGAGAGGGGGTGAGGTAGGGAGGTAACTCTGCCGGACGGCGGGGAGGCCCGGCTGTGGGGGGGAGTTGGGGTGTGTCGGTGCAGTTTGGGGCTCCCCCCTTTTTCCTCGGAGCCCTGGGAGTTGGCCAGGCCTGACCTCGCCCCACCGCCAGGAGAACTTACGTACAGGCTGCCTGTTTTCGGCGAAACCCTTGCGCAGGAAGATACAAGCGGGGCCCAGGAGATTGTGCATGACCGCACAGTTCTGAGCCAGCATCATGAGGGGCCCCGGGCACTCGGCGGCCACCAGCCCTTCCTCATTCGTCTGAACGGCTGTATAGCACGTCTTCTCCTCCTGGTGGATCTTCATTCAGCACCAAGCAAACAACACAAGAGAGGAAATTACCTCCCCGGCTCGTGGGAGTCCTTCCCCAGGTCGCTCTGGTAGGGAGAAGGGCCGGCGACCCCACAACTCGGAGCTGGGGCGGGCCCGCTCCGGCCGGGGGGAAGCAGCCCAGCCCCACTGCCCGGGACGCAGCACTCGGGGACCTCCGCCTAGCCCTGGGCAGGGAAGGAGCCCTCCACATCTGCCCCAGGTACAGCCCGGTGCAGCTAGAGAAAGTCCACACACACACCCAGACACACACGTGTACCCAGACACACACACACACATCCATGTGCATGTACAGACAGAGAGGAGCGATCCTGTTGCAGGCACTGAGGGGTGAAGGGAGTGAATGATCTATGATTTCATTGATATAAGGAACTCCCAGGGAAGGAAACTCCCTCTATCAATGTAGGTTGCACCTTCTCTGTTACTTTTCTCGGAGAGCTGCCTAGAGAGCATTGGATTAGCTGGATTGTCTGGGTCCACAGAATGTGTATATAAAAGGCCCAGATCTCCAAGACCGTGTATGTATATATATATATATCCATGTATTCACGGGTCCATGGATAGACTGGCAACCTTTCTCTGAGGGAATCGGATAAGCAGCAGACATGCGATCTCATTGGGACAAGGAACTCCCAGGTAAGGGAAGCCCTCTCTCTGCAGGCTGCAGCTGCTTGGGACCAGTGAGAGGTTTGGAGATTTGCCCAGACTCCACGGCCGGTATGGCGGGAGTTGAATCCAGGTCTCCTTGGCTTCTGTCTCTTTTCACTGAGAGGCCCAGGAGAATCTGTCCTGGGTGGGAGACTCATCACCTCCACAGCCCGGTGCCTGAGGCTGGAGAGTAGCCTCCCTTTGTCCCCCACCTCCTTGCTCACTGACCGGCCCCAGTGCTCCCGTCAGAACCCTCCCTGGGTGGCCCAAGCCCTCTGGACCAGCCCTGTCCGTGACCTTCACACAACAGCTGCCTGAGAAGCTGCCACAAATGCACTTGGACCCTGCCTGACTCGCTTTCTGGACTTCTCCTGCCCCTCCGACTCTGGTGGTTTCCTCCTCACTCGGACCACTCCAGCCCAAGCCAGCAGGCCGGACCTCAAGGGTCTGTGCGGCTGGAGCTCCCAGCTGGCAACAAAGCCCGTCTTTGCCGTATATAGCAGTGCTCCGGGGCCTGGGATGACTCCTTCTCTCCTATCGTTCCCATGCAGCTATAAAAAGTCAGAACTGCCCACTGGGCCTTCCCCCTTATGCAGTAACATCTAAACACCACGTTCCAGCCGTCCCCAGAATGCCGAGCATCCTCCCAGAAGGCAGTGCTCTCAACAGAATCACTCGAGAGGCTCGGGACTGACCTTCACCCCCTTCTTGCTCGGCTTCTGCTGCTGGCATTAATCAGATCCTTTCAGGTACTGAGGAGGTGCCCTCATCCTAGCGCCCCACAGGCACCCTTTCAGACAGAGCCCCTGACCTCCCTGCAGCTAATGCCCCTCAGGGACTTCTAGCTCTCCGGTAGCATCCACCAGGAAGGATGCTGCACCCTAACTGGTCATGACCCCCCCCAGTTACTCTCCACCCCAAACTCCAGTGAGCTCACTTCTCCAACTGCTTCCTACAAATGAGTGAGATTCTCTAAAGTGGCAGAAAGTCTTTCTTTTGTACCCCCAGCCCTTTGCACAAAGTCTGCTAGACAGCGACTGCTTAATAAATTCTTTATTTATTATCTGTCTTAGAGGTTCTTGAAAATATTTTAAAGGGGTCTGTGAAATTATGCTTTAAACCATTTTTGATAACTACCTGCCAGGAGAACTGGTTTCCTTTGTAATCTTATTACTTTGTTTGATAAATTAAAAACATTATTTGAAGAAGGAATCCACAGATTTCATCAATCTGCCCCCAAAAATGCTCTAAGAAAAAATAGGTAAGATTTCTAGACACAAGTTCTCTTTCTTTTTCTCTCTCCTCCTAACTCTCACTCCCTCTTCTCCCTTTCTCTGTTTCTTCCTTTTCTCTTTCACTCTCTTTCTCTCTCCCTCTGTCTCTTTTTATGTATGTATAGATAGATAGATATGTATATCCATCCATACATATGTGTATGTATATGTGGGGAAAGGGAGAAGAGAGACACAAGAGGCATCTTGGTAGAACGGAAAGAACACTCCCTTTGAAGCGATTCAAATTCAAACCTTACTTATGGCAATTATTCCTTGTGGAACTTTGGGCAAGCCACAGAATTTCTCTGGCCTCAGTTTCCTCCTGTGTAAAAAATAAAGGTGTTGGATCAAATGATCTCAGGCTGTCACTTCCATCCTTAGAGCTCTCTCTCATAATCCCTGGCCCCAACAGTCTCAGAGAGAAAAGGCTGGGTTTCCTACCAGTTTAGGTGACTGGAGTAAGGAGGGATAAGTATGGTCAGTCCTAATAATCAGATACTCAAAGGATTCCATTACATCGGGCAAATATATCCAAGTCAAAGTGATGTAATATGATTCTGTGCCCCCTGACCCTGGGGGGCTTCTGTTCTAATAAAGTCAGTAGTCCTTAATCTTCTAGCTTTAGAATCTGCCTCAGGAAACCCCACCCACCCACCCAATCTGTCTGACCACTGCTTAATCAGACAGCTTCTGGTCTCAGGAAACTCCCACAGATCAAACTCCTGCAATAAAACTTTGATCCTTGACTAGGAGTTGGGTTCAAGCCTGCAAATTCTTTTGAGACACCTCGGGGATACCGGTCCAGGGAACTTTTGGGGTTTCCTCTTCCCAACCTCAACAAAAGGAAGCAGATTTTCCAAAGGAAGTCCCCAAAGAGGAAGAAGCTCACATCTACACTCCTGTGAGTTCAGGATGGCAGGGAGAGGCAGAAAGGGGCTAGGGGTACTCTCTGAAGGCAGGTGCTTCTTGACACAAACTAGAGACCTAGTAAATTTGTATACACTTAACCTTGACTCCAACTGCAATTTCAGGGGCTGCTGGACAAATATCAGCCCAAGTATAAGATCAGGCAACCAAAGCTGATTGTAGAGATCATCCCGGGGCTTCTTGAAGATTAGCAATTTAGGGATGGAAGAGACATAGTAATGGTTGAAACGCACCCCTCTTTTTATAGGTGAGTAAACTGTAGAAATAAGGTGGGAAATAAGTGGCCAGTGGCAAGTTTATCTGGTGGGAAATAAGTGGCCAGTGGCAAATTTATCTGGTGGGAAATAAGTGGCCAGTGGCAAATTTACCTGGTGGGAAATAACTTGTCGGTGGCAAATTTACCTGGTGGGAAATAAGTGGCCGGTGGCAAATTTACCTGGTGGGAAATAACTGGCCAGTGGCAAATTTACCTGGCTTCAATCATACAAGGCTCAAAATGTTATTTCTCCTATATTGAATTATCTGTCGGTTTAAACTTCTGTGAGCCTGGATCAAAAGCAGCCCATTCCAAGGGGAGGGAGATATCTGAGGGCTTGCTCCACTGGACAAAGAAGCACTTGACTCTAAGCTAAAGCAGTCAGATCCCAGAAGGCAGCACTCTGCTCACTTTTGACCAATATATGTCTACTTTCAAGACATTTTGGAGGCTGGGGGGGATGATTCCCAGATCAATACGGAAGAGGACAAACATTATGATCTAACGCCCCTAACTCTAAAAGGGAAAGAACCCTTAGATATCATTTAATCCAATCCCCTTTACTTTGAAGGTGAGGAAACTCGGGGACGAAGGGCTGAGAATTTGCCCAAAGTGGCAGGGCTGGAATCCAATCCCATTTCCTCTGATCCAGAGCTTCTGTAATTCCCCAGCCAAAAATAACACCTAACAGAGACTGAACAGCCCACTCAGCATCCCCGGCCCAGTGCCCCTCTCCCAAGACCATCCTTTTCACCCCAGAGAGCCAAGCACAGTTTCCCACACACCAACTCCCTATCTCTGGCAGCAAAAAAGGGCTCTCTCCTAGGCTAGCAATGAGAAAGTATTATTCCTCTGCCTCTGCAGGAAGTGACCTTCTGGCCCCGTGCTATGGAATATCACTAACATTCTCATTCTCAACTTGTTTGGGTCCTCAGCCCTGCCCCCACTCAGCTCCTTTGTGCTCCTCTTCTGGGGCAGAGGGAAGGAGGGGCAAACGACCAGTACTTGAAATAGGAGGGAAGGCAAGAGAGAATGATGGACTGTGGAGTCCAAAGCCTTCCTTTTATACAGAGGGGGAAACTGAGGCTTAAGAGCAGCAACCTGTCCAGAGAGACAGAGATAGTAAATAGCATCACTGTCTCTCTGGGATGATCTCCAATTTATCTTGTCTAAATCTTGTTTGTCCATAGTTGTTTACAGGTTGTCTCCCCTTGAAGACAGAATCTTTTATTTATTTGTTTGTTTGTTTTGCCTTTATCTGTATCCCCAGCACTTAGCATATTGCCTAGCATAGAGTAGGTGCTTAATAAATGCTCATTGGTTGGCTGACAATAGAGCTAAGATTCAGCTGAGATCAACTCCTTCCAGATGTAGTGGTCTTTCCCCCAAAACACTTCTGGGTGCTTTCTTTCCTCTCTTTATCTTAGTAGCTACAAGTCACATTATGGAAACCCTTCTGTATTTCCTGAGGTTCCTTCCCACCCAATTTCCTTCCTATTTTCTTGTGGAGAGAGCATGAGGCTTAGAAATCAAGAAGGCGAGAATTCAAATCTTGCCTCACTTACTTCCCAGAGATGTGACTCTAGACAAGTCACTTACCTGCTGTCTGCCTCAGTTTCCTCCTCTGTAAAATGAGGGGTTTGGGCTGGAGGGGCCTCTAAAGTATTTTCCAATCCTAAATCTACGATCTGATAAGCTTTCTCCCCTTTCCCCTTCTCCCAAACTCAAAATGGCAGACGGCAGGATGGAGACGGGCAGAGAGAAGTTGGTAGTCCGGGAAAACACCCTGTGTGCTGCTTCCCTCATCCAGGACCCAGAATGAATTTGCCTGGCTGTGGGATTTCAGTTTGAATCAGACTGACTTCAAGCCTGGGGGCACTGGGCCGGCTCTCCCACGGACTAGGACACAGCTTCTGATTCTGAGCCCCAAGAAGATGACAGGCTGAGGAGAGGTGGGGGGAGGGAAGGGGAGCTTAAGGAAAACAATCAGTCCGCCAAGGGAGCCGGAGGAAGAGGGAAGATTAAGAGGGTTTTGATATGAGCTGCTTAGCTAAATAAGGAACAAGAGGGACAGAGATACTTGCAAATGTGAGCCAGGGGAAAAAAATGTCCATCAAACTGACTGTGGTATGAAGGTTAGGATTGAGGGGGGAAAATATAGGGGGAGGGGGAAGCATTCCCCTTTAAATGGGCCTAAGAAACAAAAACTCCAGATGGGCACACGGAATAATTTGGCCCATAGTTATTTGCTTTGCAAAAGGGCTCAGGAGATGATTTCTTACGGGAGTGAATTTTCCTAAAACATCGAAACCCAGTCGATTTATGGAAACTGGTTTCCTCCCTGCTTTTAAAGAGCATATGCTTTGCGAGGATCATATGATTTAGAGTTGAAAGGTTACTCGGAGACCACCTGGTCCAATCCCCAATAGATGGGGAAACTGAGGTCCACGGAAAAGAACGGACTTGATGACAGAGGCAGTAAGAAGGTCTGCAGACTTCAGAGCCAGAGTTCCTCCGAGTCCATCACACTGTACGGGCCTGGCCTGGTCTCAGAAGGATCTGGCTCCCAGCCTGATTACTTGAGAGCTCAAGACCTGGCTTGAGCCCATGGCTAAGATCGTCAGTCCCCATCCAAGCTCTAGGTAGCCATTTCCAATCTCACTCTTTTGAAGAATGGGAATAAAACCAGAAGGGAAAGAGCCAGGACCCAAGACGGAAAATAGGCTCTGCAGACCCTCCGCGCTGGGATGGCCCACCCGCCTCATCTGTCTGGGTTTGGTGGAAGATCCAGACCCATTTAAACAGAGATCTACAACTGGAAGGGATCGATGAGTCCAACCCGGTGCCTTTGTAGATTAAGAAGCAGAGACTAAAAGAGGGGAATCCTCAAATCCTAGCATTAATAAAAGATGAATTACGGCTCTTGAACTTTTGAAACATCACAGGTTTGAACTTAGATTCTCTCCAAAGCCAGAACTGCCTCCACTCTCTCTGTGTGCCCGAGAGAAGGATTTACAGCAAAGAAAAAAACAATTCCCTTATTCAAAGCAACACCTATGGAGCCATCAGTGTTTCCCCACACAAGTGGGGGTTAGGCAAAATATGGACAGAGCCTCTCATCGCCCCACCCCAGTGCAGCCATTGCCAAAGCCCATCACCTGCCTGCTAGCACATGCACAGGGATGTTATCCAGAAACCCAAACAAGGAGGTGTGTTCCCAGCCAGCTCCCTCCTAAAAGTCTCCATGCACAGAATCATGAACACAGACACGCTCTCTTCTAGGGCTTCGGTCCCAGAGCTGAGCTCCCCCCAGCGAGGCCAAAAACGCTTCCAAAGGAAGTCGGGGGTGGGATGGAGAACCGGGGTTTAGCGAGACTTGGATCCTCCTCCCTTCGCATCCCATCTCTCCTCAGCCTCTGAGGTGGCCGGCCGGGGGAACCCCGGATCTCCTCGACTCCACACCTACCTTTCTGGAGAGGTTTCTCAGGGGAGACTTCACACAGTTGCCCATAATATGCTGAGACTGCCTCCCCGGGGCACTGGATCACAAGGGTCTGGAGGTACCAGAATCCATGAAGGAGATTCTTGGAGGGGATGGGGGATCAAGTGGTCACAGCCAGCCCTCCCAGCCTCCTGCTCCAACTTAGCCGAGCCTCTTCCCACCAGGGCTCACTTATGTATTCTCCTGCGCCTGCTCCTTCTCCGTCTCATCTCTCTCCTCTCTCTCTCTCTCTCTCTTCTCTCTCTCTCTCTCTCTCTCTCTCTCTCTCTTTCTCCCTCCCTCCCCCTCTTCAATATCTTTCTTTCTCCCGCCCTCCCTTTTTCTCTTACTCTCTTTGTCTCTGTCTCTCTCCTCTCTCTTCTACTCTGAATCTTCTTTCTCTTTCTCTCTCCCCTGTTCTTCTCTCTCCCTTCCTCTCTTCTTTCCAAATCTCTCTTCCCTCCTCTCCTTTCTCAATACTTTTTTCGCCCTCCCTCCCTTTTCCCCCTTTTTCTCTCACTCTCTTCTTTCTCTCTTCTCTTTATCGTTTTTCTTTCTTTCCTTCCTTTCCTGTTTTCCTCTCTCTTCGGTTTTTTCTTGTTTCCTCTCTCCTTCTTTCTCTCTTTGTCTCTCTCCCTGTTACTCTCCTTTCTCTCTTCTATCCCTGTTTCTTCTCCTTTCTCTTTTTCCTCTTTCTCCTCTCTTCTTTTCTTTTTCTCATTCCCTCTCTCCCTTTTCCTCTCTTTGTTTCCCTTGTATGCCTATATTTTCTCCTCATTTCTCCCTTTTTTCTGTCTCCCCTTTTTCTCTTTGTCCCATTCCCTCTATCCCTCTTCCTCTCTTTGTATCTCTTCTATTACTTTCCTATTTCTTTTCTATCCCTGTATCTTCTCCTTTTTCTTTCTCTCCCCCTTTCCCCCTCTTTCCTCTGCTCTTCTTTTTCTCATTCCCTCTCTCTCTTCCTCTCTTTGGCTCTCTTTCTCTCTCTGCCACTCTCCTTTCCCTCTTCTATCCCTGTATCTTCTCTTCTCCTTCTTTTTCTTTCTCTCTCCCTTTTCCCCTCTCTCCCCTGCTCTTCTTTTTCACTTTCCCTCTTCTCTCCCTCTTCCTCTTTGTCTCTCTCCCTGTCACTCTCTTTTCTCTCTTCTATCCCTGTATCTTCTCCTTTCTCTCTCCCACCTCTCTCCCCCTTTCCTTTTTCTCTCTCTCTCTTTGTCTGTGCGCTCTCGCTCTCTCTCTCTCTCTCTCTCTCTCTCTCTCTCTCTCTCTCTCTCTCTCCCTGCTTTCTGATTTGTGCTTTTCTAAAGGCTGGTTTTTGTTTTTATTTTTGTGTTTTACTTTCTGTACACTTTCTTGATGAGACTGAAAGGAAGGAGGGAGGAGTTAGCTCAGAAAACCACTGAGTGAGTGAGAGCAGAGAAAGCTGGAGAAGGTAGATGGATAATATACATCAGATTAATGCTGCATCCCTTCCCCTCCCCCTCCCCCCACAAATCTGCAGGGAGATTGTCTCTGTGCTAGGGATCTGGAATGGCAGCTGCAGATGGGAATTAGGACAACAGTGCTACAGGGAGCCTCCAGAATCTGGCTACTTTAGGTCCCCGCTGCCCCCAAAGCCAACATATCACCCAGTTTCTGAGCTTGTACATGCACGTACAACAACACAAGCACTCATGCACACAGAAAAAAAATAGAAAGCCTGCAATGAGCCGTGAGCTCATTATAAGCAAAGGCTGGTGACTCTTCCGGATAATCTCCTCATGGCAGAGCCCACGTCCTGTGTCTTGGAATCCAATTTTCCTCCTTCCCTCTTATTCACATTCATTTCGTTTTGCTCTTATTAAGCTGGTACAGCCAGAAGGTAAAACCTGGAGTCAAATCATCAGGGTGTCCTGGTGGTCACCAAGGGAAACAGAGGGATGTCCCAGAGTGCTTGTCCCTGGCAAAGAAGCTAGAACCAGGTCCGCATCTTGCTGCACTCCTTCCTCCCTGAGATTCCGGAGGAGCTGGCTGCTGGAGCCCAGCTGCTCTTCAGATTGGTCTGCTCAGCTCTAACCTCGATGGAGATGGGAGTGTTTGGGTTGGTAAACTACTTACTCCCAGTCCCTTCCTGCTTTGGTTTACGGTTATTTCAAGTGGGTTGGCTCCAGAAGTCAAATCAAGATCCTTTGGCTGGTTCCAAAGCACGTATTAGGGCTTATGATACCACAGGGCCAGGCCAAGGTTAAATGAGTAAATCACCTGCCTGCCTCTTCAAGGCCTCCTTAGCAGGCAGGCTAAATGTTGTAGGGAAGCGTCCAGCTCCTCTGGACCACGGCTCTGATGGTAGAACATAAATTGTTCCTCAAGCACTTTGTACCTGAAGATGAATGGGATTGGTTGGGGTTCCACCTGCTGTCCCAGAGGGCCCGGAAGGGCAGGGTAACAAGCTTTCAATGTCTCTGGTCCCAGAGCCTTTAAGGTCCTGGAGGATATCGACCAGCTGTCATCAGCTAAGATTAATGTCAAACAGGGAGACATCCACAGCGATTCCTCAGAGGCCCTGCCGCCATGGAAGCTGGTCCAGGAAAAATGCCCCCCCTCCCCACTACCTCTCCAGGAACCATTGGCAGCTGAGTGGGAAGTGAGGAGGCAGCTCTAGGGAGCTCGGTCCCTGTCACAGCAGAGACATTCATCAAGAGAGTTCCTCGGCTTCAGTGTTTCAGCCAGCCCCTGAGAGGGGGAGGCGCTGGGTCGCCCTAACAGAAAAATGACTGAATCAGAAGCCGACAGGCTCAGAATGAGAGGAAAGCTTCCCTAGTGGTTGAAAGTCCTGAGGATGACAAAAGAGCAGAGAGGCTAGTCTGGATGGGTCCTTTGTACTCCCTCTCCATCACTCCTCTGACAGAAGAGGGAACCAAGCAGAGAGGGGAAACACCTGCCAGGAGAACCGGGCTGGGGAGAAGTGAAGGTCTCCAGCTCAAGCTTCTGCAGGATTTAGGACCGGAGGTACCTCGGAGGCCCATCACTTCACATATCACAACCTCCGTTCATTTTGGCCCATGAAAAGATTGATTGTCTAATCGTAAACCACTCTGCAAACCTCAATAAGCCAGACAGATGGATAATTATACTTAGGCAAAGATGTTCAGGGTCTCACAGGCATCAGGGATCAGAGTTGAACCTGAAACCGGTTCCTCAACCCAAATCCAGTGTTTTTCCACTTGGAAAGTAAAACTACGGCTTGCCAGCGTGCCTGGCTGGATTTGGTGCTCAATAACTTATTGCCAAAATTGGAAATTCTGTCCTTTATTCAGTCTAAACTAATACTAGGTCTTGAACTCAATAAGTGCTTAATAATTGTGACTGAAAAGTCTAGAGACATGGGGTCTGAGGCTCATCTCATAGTACTTACAACAATGAATCCGGGATCCATCTTATCTTGTCATCAAAGTAGGGAGCAACTGGAAGGAATTTAGAGGTAGGGCTGGATGTGGCTTCAGAGACCATCAAGTCTCACGCTCTCATTTTACGGAAGGAGAAACTGAGACCCAAAAAGATTTGCCCGAGATCACAAAGCTACTAACAGGCAGGGTTGACCTCTGAATTCAGATCTCCTGGCTGCCAAACCAAGCTCTTGAAGACTGTTCTAGTGGAGCAAACACTTATGAAGGACCATGGATCAATCTAGGGAAGCATTTATGAAAGGCAAATTCTTTCCCATCCCATGGGACATCCCTTAAACAACAACAGAAAAATGATTAAATGGCTCTCTTGTTGCACGGTGCCCTTAGGGAATGACAGAAAATGGATTTGGACTTGGTGGATCTAAGTTCAAATCCTGACTTCACCACTTATGGTAGTATGACTTTGAACATATCATTTAAGTTCTCTGGCACCATGGGTGGAAAACCAGGCTAAGAGTCAGAAAAAGCTGGGTTTAAAATCCAACTCATTGATCCGTGGCCCTGAGCAAATTAGGTAACTTTAATGCTATAAATTGCAGAACAGATAATGAGGAGAACCAATAACAAGGTCTTCAGTGGAACAGAGAATTTCCCCACATGAACTTTCCTATGATGCTTCAATCACAAGTCAATCTTTTTTTTTTTATTGTGTCTGACTCTTTCTGGACCTAGTAAGGCTTTCTTGGCAATAATAATGGAATGGTTTTCCCATTTCTCTCTCCAGCTCATTTTACAGATGAGGAAATTGGGGTAAACAGAGTGAAGTGACCTACTCAGTGTTACACAGGTAGTAAGTGTCTGAGGCTGGATTTGAACTCAAGTTTTCCTGACTCAGACTTGGCATCCTATGCACTATAGTGTTGCCTACCTGCCCTAAAATCATATAGTTCCCAAAAAGGGAAATGAGGGTCCTGAGAATTGTAAATTTTAGATAGTGCTCTATCTAATTTATTAAAAAATAATAAAAGGAAGGAAAAAGAAAGAAGGAAGGAAGGAAGGAAGGAAGAAAAAAAGGAAGGGAAGAAGGGAAGAAAGGAAGGAAGGATAGAAAGAGGGAGAGAGAGAAAGAAGGAAGGAAGGAAGAAGGGAGAGAGGGAGAAAAGGAAGGAAGGAAGGAGAAAGAAAAAGAAAGAAAGAAAGAGAGAGAGAGAAAGGAAGGAAGGAAGGAAGGAAGGAAGAAGGGAAGAAAGAGAGAAAGAAAGAAAGAGAGAGAAAGAAAGAAAGAGAGAGAAATAAAGAGAGAGAGAGATAAAGAAAGGAAGGAAGGAAGGAAGAAGGGAAGAAAGAAAGAGAGAGAAAGAAAGAAAGAGAGAGAAATAAAGAGAGAGAGAGATAAAGAAAGGAAGGAAGGAAGGAAGGAAGGAAGGAAGGAAGAAGGAAGGAAGAAGGGAAGAAGGGAAGAAAGAAAGAAAGAAAGAAAGAAAGAAAGAGAAAAAAGAGAGAGAAAGAGAAAGAAGGAAGGAAGAAGGAAGAAAGAAGAAAGAAAGAGAGAGAGAAAGAAAGAGAGAAAGAAAGAAAGAAAGAGAAATAAAGAGAGATAAAGAAAGGAAGGAAGGAAGGAAGGAAAAAGGAAGAAAGAAAGAAAGAAGAAAGAAGAAAGAAAGAAAGAAAGAAAGAAAGAAAGAAAGAAAGAAAGAAAGAAAGAAAGAAAGAAAGAAAGAAAGAAAGAAAGAAAGAAAGAAAAGAAATGGTATTTTCACTTTTTTTTTTAATCCTAAGGTGCATTTTATAGGGAGAAAAGATTCTGGTAGCTCGCCTGAGTGTTGCCTGCTCTCCGCAGCATTTCTCTTCCTAAACTCTGTCCTAATCCCACAGGGCAGGTCCAGTGTGAGCTTGCTGTCCTCCTCAGGGCCCCAAGGCTCACCTCCTTTAGAATCATCAAAACCATTCTTGGCCCTCCCAGGCCAGCTCCACTGCAGTAGATCCTGCCCCCTGGAGGCCAGACCTGAGCCAGACACCGGCTCGCTGACCTTGGGGGAAGTACCTCTGTCCTTGGGGAGAAAAGGGGCCCAGTGCCAAGTGACTCAAGCACAAAGTGGCCAATCATGAGCTGTGGAGGCTTCTCTGGAGGAAAAACCCTACAGAACAGCTAAGCCTCGTCAGTAAAGCACTGGTGATAAGTTGGGATAAAAGTGGGAAAAAGACCCAGATTACCTCATGCTACTAGAACCGATGCTCAGGGATGTGTGTGTGTGTGTGTGTGTGTGTGTGTGTGTGAAGGGGAGGGAGGGAAAGTTGGCTTTAAAGATCAGGAGCCCATTATAGAGCTGAAGGCAGCTTGTCTCCCATTCTTTCTTTTTCTAATAGTTGAAGAAAAAGGAGATGATGATTTGTCCAAGATCAAGCTTATGGCTAAACTTAAACCCAGATCTCCTCACTCTAGAGCTTCCCATTGTGCTTGCTACTAATGGTGCTCACATCACAAATCACAGGTTTTGAGCTTGAAAAGATCTCGGAACCATATGATTCGACTCCCCAATTTTACAAATAAGGAAGCTGAAGTAGAAAGGCTAATAATAATAACTATTATTTAGATGACACTTTAAGGTTTGCAAAGCAAGTTTTACATAAGTTATCTTTTGGGGTTCTCATAATGATTCTGTGAGGCAAGTGCTCTTAATACCTATTTTATAGATGATTAAAGTGATAAGTTAAAATGACTCGCCACAAATTACACAATTAATAAATATTTGAGACAAGATTTTAATTCAGTCCTTTCTGACTCCAGATCCAGCATTCTATACATTACACTAATGTGTATTGAATAAAATTGAAATGAATTTATTTAAAGCAGATAAGGGAAAGGGCAGGTCTTTAGCTGAGGGGGGAAACCAATTCCTCCCAATTTGTGGCAATAAGTAACCATTAGGTTTAAGGAACATCAGAAATGAATAATTGGATCAGAGAGATTAGAAGGATAAATCCACCACTGATTAGAAAGGAGATTGGCCTTTTTCCTTGATTCACCCCATCACTATCCCTACAGCAGGGATGGAAGGCCAGCTCCCTTTAGGGGAGGTCGGAGGAAGAAGGGAATGAGTGTTTACTTTGTAAGCCTCTGGGCCTAAGTGCTTTACAAATATTTCATCTGATCCTCACAACACCCTGAGAGGAAGGTACCTGTTATTTTCCCATTGCACAGCTGAGTAAACTGAAGATAAATTATCAATTTGCCCAGTTAGTATCAGAGACAGAATTTGAACTGGGACCTTCCTAACCCCAGTTAGGCCCAGAGCACTATCCACTCTGCCACCTAGCTTCCTCTGCCTCCTTCCCCAGCAAGGGTAGGAGAGATAGTACAATAGGAGCTAGGCAGTCTCCTCTCCCCATTACAGCCCACTCTTTACAAGACTTATTGAAGTAGATGAGCTTGTTCCTTCACTGCTGTGAATCTGGCTGCAGTGGGATGCACATCTTAGAATAATTAGTACACTGATTCCCCATGAGGACAAGTTTTCAGAGTCATAGATTGAAATCTGGAAGGGACCTCGAAGGCCTTTGAATTCAAGCCCTTTTTCCATTAGGAAATTGAAATCAAAGAGGGGACCCTAAAGTCCTTGGATCTGAGTCGAGATCTTAAACTGAGTCTTCCTGACTCCAATTGCAACATTCTGTTCACTATACTGGGTTGACAGTCATTCCCATTTAAGGGCAGAGATAGAGATAGACCAATAATTTCATCCAGGTAAAGAACTCCCCAGGGAAGAACCTTCTCTGAATCCTACCAACAGGAACCATTTTGAGGGGCCGCGTCCTCCATATCTTGGTCCTGGAGTCTTAGCCCCAAGGATGCTCCGATGTCACAGTCTTTCCCCATAGGCAGGCTATGTGTGTATCTCTAGCCTAAAGCAAGGAAAATGTAAGCAGTTTTTCCCAGCGTGACATTACCAGTGTTTGTTAAAGGCAGGTTTTGGATGTGGGTCTTCCTGAGACTAGGAAGTCAGTTCTGTATTCATTATACCATATTGTACTTCCATTTTACAGATGAGTAAACTGACAACCAGAAAAGTAAAAAGATAGATCTTGCAGATGTCCTCAGAAGACTGAGTTCAATATATTCCGAGTAAGTCACTTTCTTTCGGCCTCCATTTACTCACTTGGAAAATGGATATAATAATAGCACTCCAAGGGCTCTTATCAGGATAAAATGAAATAATATTTGTAAGGCACCTTGCAAACCTAAGTGCTAGCTATTATCATCATCATTATTATTAACTTTCATTGTTGGCCCTTCATTGCAACCCCCTGGCTCTGTAATTATGAATAGGTAAAAGGGAGAGGTCGATGTTAAAAGCTTCCATCAGCATCCTGCCTCCCAACTGGAATCCATAGAGTTAGACTTGGTAGTATATTTTCTACCTCCTTTATTCACCTCCGCAGAATTTCATCCAAACCTGACTTTGCCGAGCCCCTGCTCCATCTATAGACACTGAGAAATGGCCAGGGCAAATAGAGGTTAGGAAAGAATAATTGCTCTCTTTATGACCGGGATCTGGAGGGTCTGAAACAAACAAATAAGGTTTTTTTTTTCTATAAAAATGATTTTTTTCTATAAAAAAGAATTCTCCTAAGGGTGTAAACCTTAAATTAACTAGACTTTGAAGCCCACAGCCCAGTTAACAAGAGAGGCTCCCAGAGGGAGGTATTAAATATTTGATGGGACGCGCTCTTGCTTCACTGACTCCAGTGACCCCCATGGCATTTCTGAAAGGTTGGCAGGGTACTGCACTGGATTAATCTCCTCGTTTATGGGCTAAGAAAGCAGAAAGCAGATCGTGATCACCCAGCTGAGCTTCCCTGAACAGCCACTGTAGATAGAACTCCATGTCAATAAACACAGCCAGACCGACAGCAGCGTCAGTGGTCCGCAGAGAACCGCACAACCGGGGGGTTCTGGGATGCCGCATCCTTGTTCGGCCACATCCTCACATCCCGGCCCCTGAGATCCTGATATCCTGATGCGCCGATATCACAGCCTGCCCCCACAACATCCTGCACTAGCGGCGTACAAACTTCCCCTGCACTGACATATTAATTAACTGCAGCAAGGTTCTCCCTGGAGCCAGCCCATCACCACAGAAGCTTTCATAGCCTGCCCTCAAGATAACCATCCCAGAGAGCCATTTGCAGCCTGATGACCCAGAGAACTCCCTGCAAGAATATATCAACACACCACTGCGCTCCAAAGCCAAGTGAAGGGCCACTGCTGCAATCTGGGGAAATGTGTTACTGCATTAATGTCAGATCTCTGCAATAATCAGCTGCTGCATAATAGCATTTGGAGAAGGGTTGTGCAATATCACGGCCCAGCCTGCTGTCCCAGTGATACTTCCATATGTCGTAGAACCTGAACCTGGGAAGCTGAAACTAGCCCGTTTGGTTTAGTTCAAATGAAACCATTAGGACGCTGGAGATAAAGCTTGTTCTCAGACCACTCTCTAAGGTTTATCCAAGCTCCAGTGAATGCCCTCCCAGGCAGGATGCTGCCATCAGATGACAGCATCCCCAAACCTGCCCCTGACTGTAGCAGCATCCTATCTCACTACTGCACCAGTGAGAGTTTTGCCTGAGTCAAAACTCAGAGGATTGAAAGAAAGCCCTCCCCCCACCAAAAAAAAAAAAGTCATTTAAAATAAAAAGAAAACCCAAGGATTGCTGGGAAGTTCAGTTGTTCCTTTCTCCCCCAACACCTCACTCCATTCTATTGACCTCCCACTGCACCCTGCTAATGCCGGTGATCTATTTTCAAAAGACGGACACCTTTTTTGCCCGGTAGTCCTGCTCAGAGGCAGGACAATGGCTGAGATGACCTCTAAAGGGCCTTTTCAACCCTAGGATTCAGACTTCATCCAAGTGGAGATGGGGCTAGGATTCAATGTTGCCACAAGCCACTTCAAAACCAATGACCTAGCTGCAGTCCCAATGGGATATCCAATATGTCAAGCTGCAGTTCCTTCAATATTCCCCCAGCTCCAGCCCCGACATCGTTTCTAGACAATTTCGAAGCCCAAGCTTCTGAGTTTCCCTTCCATTCTCCCACAAACGCCTCCCTGAGCCCCCTCCACCACTACGATGCCCAGTTATTGCCACCTCTCCTATCAGAGCCCATATTCCTGGATACTCGGACAGACGTTCTCCCTTCCCTTCTTTCTCCCTGGCTGCATTTGCTCTGGCTTTTCAGTGCTCACCGCCACCAGACTCTGTGACGACAAATTCTAACTCAGTCTAAGTTGCTTGTCTTTGACACTTTTTCCAGACTTGCCCCCCAGTTAGTTCCCAGACTGATTCGAACTCTCGGTCCCTTTGGGTTACGATAGCGTGAGGTGGACGGGCCGGCGGAGGGACTGGAATCCCTTCCTCCAGGGAATTTTATTTTCACCCTGTCCTGGACGCCGCCTCGGACCCTAGGTCCCACACAGTCCAGCAGCCATGGTTCTGACCCCGGTCCCCCTTTCTCGCGTCGGCCCCCTTTCTCTCGGCTTCTCCAGGCATGCTCAGAACCCCGAAGTCCCGTTTCCAGGGCTGGCAGTCATGATGAAGCCCTCCAGTGCCAACCGAGGGGTCTCGGTACCCTCAAACGAAGTGGACGAGAGCGGCAACTCCACTGCAGGGCAAGAACCGAGAGCCGGGTGCTTTGTGCCAGCTCCGAGCCGAGCAGTGGACAGCGCAGATGGTGCTGAATCTGTTTGGGAAGGGACGCAGCGGAGGGGAGAGGGGGACCGGAGGGAGCGCGGGCCAGGGGAGGGAAGTAAGCACGGCGAGCGGACGCGATTAGTAAGAGGGGACAGCTGGCCAGAGCGCCGGACGTCTAGCCGGGTCAGGAAAGCTGATGGGGACCGTCAAGGGGCCAGGGAGGCGCTCGCGCCCGAAGCCGCGGAGACGGAGCCAGCCGGTTTCCAGCGTCTCTGCCCCCCGAGACGCCAGCCCTCTCTCCCCAGCCTGCCCTCCCCCGGGTCCCCCGCTCGGCGAGTTGCTGAAGCCCGGCTGGCCGGGTGACCCCGGGCTGGAGGTGGGGGGCGGGGAGCGTTGCCCGACCCCGGGGCTGGGGGCGGAGTGCAGGGCGCGGCCCTTACCTGGCCGAAGGCGGAACTGAGCATGGGGCGCAGCTGGTGGAGGAACGGGTCTGCCTCGGGCACCGCGGCTCCGGCTCGGGCTCCGGCCGCCCGCAGGGACTCCCGGGAGCGCTGCCGGAGGCCAAGCGCCGGGGACAGCCCCCGTTCCTCCCCATCCCGCCCGAGGGGTTGCGGTGGCGGCAGCGGCGGAGACTCCCGGCTGCCCGTGGCCGGGGGGCGCCGCCAGCTCCCCCGAGTCCCGTCCTCCCGCGGCCCCGGTCTGCACAGGGGCCTCCGCGAGCTGGGGTCCCCGGGCGGCGGCGGCGGCGGCGTCCCGGGGCAGCCGGGCTGTAGGCGCTGGGGGCGGCGGCCGTGCGGCCCCAGCTCCCGGGCCGGGCCCTGGCGGGGCTCCGCGCCCGCCGCCGCCGCGGAGCGCTGGGGAGCCCGGCTGCCCCCGCCCGCCGCCGCCGCCTTCAGCAGCGACGTTTTGGACTCGCTCTTGGCAATGGACGAGCTCATCGCGGCGGTGCCCGCGCTCGCATGGCCCGGCAGGGGCGGGGGCGGCGCGGCGCGGACCCCCCGCAGGCGGAGCCCGGGGCGCCCGGCGGGAGCCGAGCCAGAGGACGCGCTGGAGGCGGGCGCCGTCCCCCAGCCGCTTAAATGCCGCCCCGCCGCCGCCGCCACCGCCGCCGCCGCCCATGTGACAGCGCAGCCTCTGCGCCCCGAGCCCCGGGCTCCCAGCTTGCAGAGCCCAGCTCCGGGCTGGGGGCCCGGGCGGGAGGGGGGAGGGAGGGGCCTGGGGCTGGAGGTGGCACTCCCCCCTCCGCCTTCCCCCGCCCCCGCCGCCCCCTCCTTATGCCCTCCCAGGTGGCCCCTCCCCACCCACTGAAGGGAGGGCACCTACTTTGGGACTGCCCCTGCAGGCAGAGCGGGCTCTTTAACTGCCGCGAGCCCAGCCCAAGGAGCTCGGTCCGCTTGGGTCAGGGCCCCTGGCTCGGACCTGACGAAGGAATATGTCGTGCCTCCTCTGCCCCATCCCGGGCAGCGGCATCTGCGGCATCCCCACCCCTTTCCCTGCCTCATCCCTGCTCTGCCCCCGAACCCTGAGCCAAGCCTGCAAATGTAGCCTTCTGGCCGGCCAGAGAGCCCTTTAGCGCCCAACTGGGCAGGCGCTGGCTCTGAAGAGCCGGATTCGAATTCCACTTCAGCTACCTATGATTTGTATTTCCCATGTGTGACCCGGGCAGGCCCCCTTACACCTCCGGGGCCAGAGGCTTCTTCAGTTGTCACATGCAAGCAAGGCTAGAAGAGGTGATTTCGAAACTCCAAACCCTTTCACCCTGTGCACCCGGGACTTGATAGGGCATCAGAGTGGAAAGTCAGGAGCCTTGTGGGAGGCCTCTGCTCTCCCTGGGCTGCATGACCTTGGACAAATGGGTTCATCTCTGTCAACTTCCCCAGGTAAGGAAACAGAGGGTAAATGATTTGTCTCGGTTCACAGGTCTCTTCCTCTTCAAAATAAAGGAAGCTGATCTTAAAATTCTCTAAGAAACCCTCCAGTAGTAATATTGTAGTTTGTTCCTAGCTGTTCAGCTCAGTTGAATGCACAGTGGCCTAGGAAACTAGCTACCTCTAGGGCTAAATGAGCAGGGAAGTGTGGGAAATTGTTCCACCACTCACCATCCCTTTCTGTTGCGAGGGATTGAATTGCATGTCATAGCAATTCAATCCCTCTGAAGAGAAAGGAGGAAAGCAGACTTGTAGCTTAACTGCCCTGGTCACTGGCTGTTCTGTCGCTTCTAATAGGCAGGGTGGACAGAGTCCCTTCACCCCAGGGGATGGATGGAGCAATCAATGTTCCGCCTGCAGCACCGTTGTGATCAGTCTGTCAGGATTAACAACAAATGTACATTCTCTATAAAATATCTTGCTCCAATCCCTCAGGAGTTTGGATGGGCTAAATGGGTGCTTTACTCCCTGCTTTCTCCAACTCCCTGAATGACCTTGGTCAAGATTCCCTAGGCACAGTTGGCTGTTTTAATTTCTGTAAAGAGGCAAGAATCTTGTCCCTTCGTTTGGAAATATTGGAATATCATTTTGTCCCCATTGGGACTAATGAACGAGAGTCCAGTTGCCTGGTCTGTACCATGTCGTCCCCCCCCCACTTCCCCAGGAACTTCAACAGGGAAACGGGGGAGTTACCTCACAAAAAGAGGGATCACTAAGGAAAATAAGGTTACTGCAAAAACGCCCTGCCATTATGAACCCGACAACACATGACTTACGATAGCTCCAATGCCAAACGAGACTGGCGGTCTAGAAAGTGTGCCTGGCACATATGGGCATTTGAAAGGGCATGGGTTGTTTTGAGATGATCAGGTTTACCAGGAATAAGGTCATATTTGGCTGGCTGGCTTTCTCATTTTCAAAAGAACCTTTCCTCCCCCCAGAAGGAGCAATAGAGGATTAAAGGCAAAAATTTTCAAATGCTTACTTTTATCCAAGACTACCTAGCTTGTTAAGTTCATTTAAACACTAATTCTCCTTTGCTACTGCTACTAATCAAGCATTTGCCATATTCCCTAATCAGCACAGATCCCTTTAAAAGCCCAGGATATACAAAGAATTGAGCATTTCTTTGATGGAATCTAAATTAATTCACTCTCCAGTCTTTCTTGTCTAGGTCATTTTTTTTCCCTGCCATATTCTCCTCTCCTCAGGATCAGATTCTAACCTTAATTTCTCCTCTCCTCACTTTATAAGGAGATAGAGATTATTTAATTTAAGAAAACTGGCATCATTTAGTGTTTCTAAAGATGAAGCAGTGATGGAGGTCCGCAAGAATGTTTCTGTGGATGGTAAACTAGAGAGGGACCTCTTTGCAGAGACTTTCCTGAAGGAGGGTTTTTTCCCTCTTTCCTGAGGCAACTGGGGCTAAAATGACTTGCCCAGGATCACACAGTTAAGAAGTGTTTAAGTGTCTGAGGTTAGATTTGAACTCAGGTCCTCCTGACTTCAGGGCTGGTGCTCTATCCACTGTGCCACCTAAAGGAGGTTTTTGTAGCTTTTAAAATAAAGTATGTCAGGCAAATAGAAAACAAACAAACAAACTTGATTTCTTCTGAAACATGAAGTCTTGATACTGGCAAGAACTAAGAAGCAAAGACTGAGACTCCATTAAGGATACAATTATCTCAGAGTAGTGGTTCAATTGGCCTTATGTTACTATTAAGTTTAAGGTTATAGATTGATTTCCAATATGGCCCAATAGTTTTGCTGTGTTTTGTGAATATGAATCTCACCCCTAACTATATCTTTTTCTGTAATAGGCAAAGATTGTGAATAGATTCATGAAACCCCAGGTTTAAAACCCCTGGTTTTGAGGAAATGGGGACCCACAGAGATTTAAGTGAAGTGCCCAGGGTCACATAGAAAGTAAATAGTAGAGTTGTGATTTGAACTCCATTGGTTTCCACAGTTTCTTTAACTGTAAGGAGAGTTGCCCTAACCACAGCCACTCACCACTACTGAAAAAAGAAATTCAAAATAAATTCACCCACCATTTATTCTTTGTTGTGGTTCAGTTGTTTTTTTAGGCCTGTTCAATTTTTAAAGATTCCATTTGGGGTTTTCTTGGCTAAGACGTTGGAGTGGTTTGCCATTCCCTTCTCCAGCTCATTTTTTACAGATGAGGAAACTGAGGCAAATAGGGTAAAGTCCGTGACACAGCTAGTAAGTATCTGAGGTGAGACTTGAACACAGGTCTTCCTGACTCCTGTGATTTA
Source organism: Antechinus flavipes (assembly GCF_016432865.1). Taxonomy (NCBI): domain Eukaryota; kingdom Metazoa; phylum Chordata; class Mammalia; order Dasyuromorphia; family Dasyuridae; genus Antechinus; species Antechinus flavipes. Next base: position 706,599,097 of record NC_067398.1, on the reverse strand, counting down.
GATGATATCAGATTCAGTGTTGGGGATGTGAAGAGGAAAAAAACACACAATCCTTGCTTTCAGGAAGTCCAGAATCCAAAGGTCTCTTAGAATATGGGTCCTCCCAGGTACAGCTCAGTTTTCCCCATGAGGACAGAATGCTGGGATGCTTACAGAGTCCTTCTCCTTACCTCACAGCTATCTTCCCTCAAAGTCTCCCTCTCTTTTCCTAATCTGGATTGAATTTTCTAGCTTCCTGAGGTCGCGATGAAAGGGGGAAAATGGTCATCTTCCAGGCTTTGTGCTAGCAGCTGGGCAGGATGGCATCCAAAGCGACAAATTTAGATTTCCTTAGCAAAAAGTTGACAGATTCTCAAATTTCTAGAATTCTGCTTTCATGTGCACCCACCTAACTCCCACCCTTTTAATGTTCCCAACTCCACACATGCCCACGTTCAGACGGGCAGTACACAACGCAACAAAAAACATACACACATTCATAAACAATTTCTATTCGATGAGAGACAACTAAAAATTTGCAGAGCTAAAACTGAAAGGCTTCTTGCCTTGGTGCCTCCTTTATAGAGATGAGGAGAAGGCAGCTCAGAGCATCTGTGAGCTTTCCAAGGTCACACAGCAAAGTAGCAAGGAGCCTAGAAAAGGGAAGTATCTGTGTCTCTCAGGCTTCTCCAGTTTCCTTGACTTCCCGCCTTCCCCTAATGTTCAGATGAATTAAAAATAGCAAAAAAATCTTAAATTTCATAGACACATCCTCTGTCAGGAATTGTTCACCTTTTTTTTTTTTTTTTTTTTTTTTTTTTTTTTTTTTTTTGCTATGGACTCCTTTGACAATCTGGTGAAGTCTACCTACCTCTTCTTAAAAGAACACGTAAAAGAGAGAATATTAGAAAGAAAAACAACTATATTGAAATACTGTTATCATAATAGGAAAAAAAATCCCAAAATCACAAATCCCAGGCTTCTCTTTTGATCTGGCAAAACGATCATCAGCTTAGCTGAACCTTGAGATGTGTTTTTCCTTAGATTATTTCCAACCCTGCCAAATGGACACCGTCCTTTGGATCCCTAAATGAACACTGAGTGTCCAAGCCTGCACTTCACCCCTCGAACCCAGCCATCTTATTTCCATAGGCAAGAGGGTTCTGTGTGTAATTGACTGTAGACTTCATCCAAAATTAGAGTCAGCCAACAATGCAGTCTGTGAGCAGGGCGGTTACATCTGTGGCAGTTGGAGCTCTGCCCGGCCCTATACTGAGCAGACCTACTGAGTACGGCGCTGTCAGAAACTGAGTGGGTACTGCAGATGAAGCTCTCCCTGCCTGCTCGGGGAGTGGAGGGAGAAATATTAGAGTGAGAACTCGCAACAGGGCATTTGCAACAGCCATTAGTTTAAGGCTGTGGGATTCATGACAAATCTTAGCGCTTGATCTCTGAGGGTTCTGGGTAGAGTCGGGAGTCCGTACAGTGGTTATTGTCTCGGGCTTGAAGAAATGAAGATTTCTGTTCCAGTTCTACCTCAGACACTCCCTAGCGGGTAATCCCGGGCCACATCATTTAATCCCAGTTTGCCTCAGTTTTCCTTGTCTGTAAAATAGGGATTAAAACATCCCTTCCAAGCCGGGGTTGTTCTAAGGATCAGATGAGATAATAATTGTAAAGCACTTAGCAGAGTACCTGACACATAGTAAGCACTCTAGAAATGGAGCCATTTGGATAATTTCTATCTGTAAATGAGGATAATAATAGCACCTACCTCACGGGGTTGTTATGAGAACCTAATGCATTATTAAGCACTCTGTATAAATGCTAGCTATTATTATTAGCCGAGCGCTGTTTATTTATGAGCCAGCCTTCCTCCATCCCAGGCAGGGCGCTTCATTTGTCTGGGCTGCAGTCCTGGGGCTCTGCTGCTAGGACGCTGGCTCCTCATTAGCAAGTCCTTGGAATGGACTCCCGTTCTCCCGCAGGAGTGACATCACTGACCTAAAGGTGCGGCCCGGTGAAATGTACAGCTCTGCCCCGGGGCCAGTCATCCTGCAGGTGTGTGACTCACCTTGTGGACCGCAAGGGATCAAGGGACCTGCTCGGGAAATTGGCTCGGGGATCCTCAGCCCCGAGACTGCTGCGTGTAACCCAGCAACAAGGAAACGAGGGGGGCTAAGACCTGGGGAGCCACGAGGAGGGGACGCACAGAGCCTCGTTCCCCCCAGCTCCAGCGTCGGCCCTCGGCCCTCAGCCTCCCGCTCCCCGCATGCGTCCTGAAGCTGAGGGGCCCCAGCCAGCGCCCCCTCTCCGGAGGGCCCCCAACCCCTTCCGCGAGCCTCTGCACCGACACCATCTGCCGATTCCTCGGGAGGACAGAACAAACCAGCGAGGCACGAAGATGAGATTATGTAACATCCTTAAGGGTTGTTTTCCCAGAGAAAACAAATGGAACACATTGATCTGCTCAGTTCGGTGTCAGAAACAAGTCACAAACGGAGACCTGTCCCTGGCTGCTCCGGGAGGACCTCATTAGCCCGGGAATAGAGGACGTGCACGTGACATTCCATTCAGTTCCTCGTGGCAATGCTACCTTGGGGAGCGGACGCAGGCGCTGTTCCCAATCCCGTGTCCCGGCCGGTGCATCCAGTCCTCCCCGAGAGTGCGGGAAGTCACCCCGCAGGATCAGTTAAAATGTGACACCGGACAGAGGGACCAGAAGGAAGGAATCCCTCAGAAGACCCAGCTTTGAGCACGTGCACTCCTTTGGCCCAGTGTAGTTATTTTTTTAATCCACAAGGCAAAGAAAATAGAGATAATAGAATAAAAACGCTCACTCCCAAGTAAAATTAATGTGTACATAAAAGTGGGCCTATTTCCATATCTATGTGTGTGTGTGTTTATGTCTACAGATGTGTGTGTTTTGTATCAACGGTCCTTCTAGTTAACCTGCCTTGCTGCGGCTCCATTTGTTAAATGGGGATAAAAATAATATCTAATCTCCCGAGGTTGTTGTAAGGATAAAACGAGAAGACATGAATAAAGCATTTAGCAAATCTTAAAGTGTTATATAAATGTTAGCCATTCTCGTCATTAATTTCTCCATTATGGCTACCACTTCCCACTTTTAATAAAATGCTTGTTAAGTGATGCTTTGATTCCACAAACATGTAGTGAATATATAACGTACTCTTCCCAGGCAAGGCGCTGTGCCTAGGGAGATGAGGGATTTCTTTCATATTTAGAGAAATAAGATAAAAAAATAAATAAATAAAAGGGCTGACCTCAGGGGCTTACAATCTAATCCAGGATATAAGATGCACGGATGCAGTGAAAATTCATACAGACCTCCAGAACCTGATTCAGTACAATCCATAACCGAAAAATAATCAGTACGCCTGACAAGGGTATGTCCAGTCTTTGCTTGAAGATGACCAGTAATAGGGAGACACTCTTTCTGGGGGACAGTCCAGTCCCCCAGACTCAGACATGAGGAAGTTTTTCTGTTTATCAAATTTAAATTTATTCCTTTGGGCCTTTTCTCTATGGTTCTTTGTTTTCTCTATTGCTTCTTATATTTGCCCTCTAGTTCTGCACAAATAACTGAATGTTAGATACAATCAGTTTCCAACTAAGGGAAACAGAGAATTGGCTTCAGATCTGGACCTAAAATGAAAGATGGAAATATTTTTCTCAAGAAAGGTACTTTTAAGAGAGGGAGGAGGGAAAAGTACATCTGCTATGGAGCAGATGAAAATGTTTGCAGATTCTAAGGGTGAAGCACTGGAGTGGGTGGCAGATCCCGGAGGCCCTTAGTAGGCAGAGATAGGTTACATGGAAGTGCCATAGCTCTGTCAGGCAAGATAGCTAATAGAATAGAAGTACTTCATCTTACCAAAAGATTGTAGTAGGTGACTCCCAACTCATCCAAGTGCTTTTATTTATTTAAACAAAATCCAATCAATGAAAATCTATTTTTTCCTTCCCCTTCCCATTGCCTCACACCCATAATGTTGACTTTCGATAGGAAGTAGAGTGTAGAATCCTTGGCAGAGGATCAGTAAACAAAGGACTGAGAAGACAAAAGAGAGTGTTGTGTCATAGTAGGATGCCTGGGAATGACCAGTGAAGAACACAGGATTTATGGTGGAGGGGATCTTCGAGATTACCTAGTCCAAGCTTTTCATTTTAAGAGGGGGATATTAAGATCCAGAAGTGGGGAAGCAACTTTCCTAAGATCATACAGATAATATACAGCAAAACTGGAAGCTGAGTCCAGATTTTTTGATTCCCAGTTCATCACTCTTTCTACTTGTTGAGTCATCCACCCTATCCAGAGCATAAGATTATTGAAAAGGAAAAAAAGAAATAAAGGTAAATGGCAGCAGCAAGATGGTGCAGTGGAGAGGGCACCAGCCCTGAAGTTAGGAGGACCTGAGTTCAAATCTGGCCTCAGACACTTCATACTTCCTACCTGTATGACTCTGGACCAGTCACAACCCCAATTGCCTCAGCAAAAAGAAACAAAAATAAAGATAGATTGCACAAGGATTCATACCATAAGCTCCATGAATTTTTAAATATGTATTTTAATAATTCTACTTGAATATAATTGGTCTCCTTTGTAATCCTTTGTATTTTATTGCATGCATTTAAAACCATTATTCTGAGAAAACTTCACTGAAGAGTCCCAGGACACCAAAAAGATGAAGAATTCCTAAGTTAAATATTGAAAGATATGATAAAGATGTTATTCTATCCGAAGCCAGATAATAGGCTCTAGGCCTAAAAGAAAACTTAGAGATCATTTAGTTGTGGTGGTAGTTGGAGCAGTGATAGCAGCAGCAGTAGTAAATGGTGGGGGTGGTAGCAATCATGCACTCTGGGAGTCCCATTTTAAAAGGGAGCCCAGGAGCAGAATTCAGAGAGATTCTGAGGATGAAAATGTGAAGATTAAAACCTACATTAAAAGAAACTGAGACAGCTCTGAGCCACTTTATTAAAGGCTCCACAGTCCTTTCTAATGAAGGGAATCTCAGATCTTGCTCATAATCTGAGAGGCCTCCTCCTCCCGGGGCCCTAATTTTATAGAGCTAGATATCCAATTATTTCAGAAAAACTATATCAAATTCAAGATAATTCTACTGATTGACCTGTGATACATAAGCTAAAATAAACAAAATTATTTCAACAGAGTCACAAGTTAGGTGAAGTAAGGAATATTTCCATATAAGATGGATAGGTTTCTCCTTAATTTGGGCAGGAGGAAATGATACAAGCTATCAGTGACTTAAGTGGTCATAAAATGGTCATCTGGTCCTACTGGACAGGTAATTAAACCATAGGTTGAAAAATATTCAGGTGGACTTCCTAGCTTGTGAGCTCTTCCCCGCTGGGCTTGGTCGCCATGACAAGGCAAAACAACAGTGGAGGGTCTTCTGGGGCCTTAGATGCAGAACTTTGATAGGATTCTATCAAATTGCTTAATACTGATTGGAATAGAGTAGGAGTCCAAATGAATTATTTCTCTCTCACAAAAAGCCAGGAAAAAAGAGAGGTGTAAGTCTATCAGAAGCACAGAGTCTGAGTCCCTGAAGAGGAGCCTGATGTGACTGCAAGTCCAGAGGCTGATACTGTGATAGATAAGAGTTGGATATCTCCGAGATTAAAAAGGCAGTGCTAAGTGTGTGGACCAAGGCAAGAAGTTCTGAGCTAAAAGAAGCCGAGGAACAAGAGATGAAGGCAGTACGTGGAAGTATAAACTCAGTCCTTGCTCTTCCTTGAGTTTTATCAGGGACACCTAAGTGATGGAGTCGGCATCAGAAAGTCCTGAATCCCAGTTTTTCTTTATTTATTCATTTGTTTGTTTATTTTTTAATTTCCAACAGTTATCTTTGTAAGCCTTGGTTTTCCAAATTTCTCTCTCTCTCCTTTACCTCCCCTCCCCAAGACAGCAGGCAATCTGATATAGGTTATACACGTACAATCCTTTTAAACATATTTTAATATTTGTCATGTTGTGCAAGAAGAATCAGACCAAAAGGGGGAAAAAAACACAAGAAAGAAAAAGCAAACAAACAAAAAAGGTGAAAAATATTTGATCCACAACCAGTCTGCATAGTCCTCTCTCTGGAGGTGGATGGCATTTTCCATCCAAGTCTATTGGAATTGTCTCGAATCACTGCAGTGCTGAGAAGAGCCAAGTCCATCACATTGATCATCTCATAATCTGGCTGTTACTGTGTACAATGTTCTCTTTGTTCTGCTGAGTCCAAATTTGGACTCAGACACTCGCTAGCTGGGCAACACACTCACCCTCTATCTGCCTCAGTTCCCTCAACTGTAAAGTGGGGCTAGCTGCACCTACCTCTCAGGATTGTTCTGAGGATCAAAGGAGAAAAGATTTCTAAAGTGTCTGGCACACAGTAGTCATTATATCAATGTTATTGCCCTCTCCTACAATGAATGTGTAGGTTCCTGGGGAGATGAAGCAGTTTTTTGGGTTGTTTTTTTTAACTATATATGGGTTCAGATGCTAAGTTCTTCCTGAGTTGTATTTTTAAATAAAGCCTACCATATTCATTATACTGTTAGTCTAAGTGTTTATACAAGAGATCTGAATATCCTTTAACTTTTTCTGTCAGAAACTAGACATAAACAATATTCTATTGTTCTCAAGCATCTTAGGTGGGGAAAGGAGCTAAAGAGAGTGACTTAGGAGAAATGATCCCATGATTGACCTTTAATGGTGTAACTCCAGAGCTGCTGTTCTAGGATATGGGTCACCTATCCAGAGTACTAACTTGAATTTAAAGAAGGGAAACACTGTTTTGAAACTCAAAGTAGTCTTTCCCACAGCCTAGAGCTCTAAGTAGGTGCTAGATATTTTACATGTACTATAAAACAAATTTTACTCTAATTGAGAAAGTCAGATTATTGTAGCTATGAGATTCTTTACTCTATAATTTATGAACTCTATCATAAGTGACTGAGGTCTATAGGTTCTAGCCATTAAATCAACTATAGAAACAACTATATAACATATATATAACAACTATAGAAAAAAGAGTAATTCATTAATTCAACAAGCATTTGGCACCTACTATGTGCTCACTATTGTTCTAGGCATCCCTGCTGATTTTTAAAAATTGGTTGTTTAATATTGCAATAATACTCATTCCTTTTCATTTCCCTTTTCAAAGGCCATCATAGCACTTTAGAGATCTGATCTAATTCAGATTTGTAAAACCTGTTTTGGTAATGATCAAATCTGAGCTGTAGAGTTTCTTTTCTTAATTGTTTTATTATTTTTTGGTTATACATGTACATTAATTTTAAATATGCATTTATGAATCATATTGGGAGAGAAAAATCACAACAAAAGGGAAAAAAATCACAAGAGAAAAAAAAGTGAACATAGCATGTATCGATTTACATTCAATCTCCATGTTTTCTTTCTGGATATAGATGACTTTTTCTATCCAAAATTTATTGGGATTGCCTTGGATCACCGAGCCACTGAAAAGAACCAAGTCTTTCAGAGTTGATCATTGCACCATCTTGCTGTTACTGTGTATGTTGTAGTTCTGGTTCTGCTTGTTTCCCTCAGCATCAGTTCTTGTAAATCTTTCCAGGCCTTTCTAAAATCTGCCTGTTCATCATTTTTTATAGAACAATAATATCCCATTACTTTCATATACCATAATTTATTGAGCCATTTCCCAATTGATGGATATCTACTCGTTTTCCAATTCTTTACCACCACAAAACTAGCTGCTACAAACATTTTTTGGCACATGTGGGTCCTTCTCTACTTTTATGATTTCTTTGGAGTAGAGACCCAGTAGATTCACTGCTGGATCAAAGAGTATGGCAGTTTGATAGCTCTTTGGGCATAGTTCCAAATTGCTCTCCAGAATGGTTCACAACTCCACCAAACATGCATTAGTGTCTCAGTTTTCCCCTCCAACATTTATCTTTGGGATGTAGATTTTCATACAAGTGAGATTAATTTCAGGATCATTTTTGAATAAAGCCAGAAATGGTTTTGAAGAATCACTACAGTCCAACCCTTTTATTCTGCAAATAAGTTTACAGAGGCTACTAAAGGTTTAATGGCATCCCCAAGATTGTACAGCTAATACGTAGTAGTCTAGATTTGAATCCAGAATCTATGACTTTAAACTCAGTGGGGTTTTTGTGATATCATCTTTTTTTTTTTTTTTAATTTACTGAGGCAACTGGGATTAAGTGAGTTGCCCAAGGTCACACAGCTAGGAAGTGTTAAGTGTCTGAGATCAGATTTGAACTCAGGTCTTCCTGCCTTCAGGGCTGGTGCTCTATCCACTGCACCCCTAGCTGCCCCCTTTTTTTTCCTTTAAAAAAAATTGTAGTTTATACATGTACATTCATTTCTTACATATTTCTCTATGAGTTATGTTGGGAGAGAAAAATCAGAACAAAAGGGGAAAAAACATGAGAAAGAAAAAAAGTGAAAACAGTAAGCTTTGAGCCACATTCAGTCTTCATAGTTCCTCTCTGGATGAGGATGGCATTTTCTATCCAAATTTTATTGGAATTGCCTTGGATCATCGAGCTAAGATGCTAAGAAGCTGAGAAGAGCTAAGTCCATCATAGTTAGTGATACCATCTTTTTAACTATAAAGATAATGCATATAGAAGTGAGCTTGATTTAAAAGGCAAGCCTTTTGCATATATTTAACCTATATTCAATTGCTTGCTGTCTTGGGGAGGGGGGAGGTAAGGGAGAAGGGAGAAAAATTTAGAATACAAAAAGTTTTACAAAAATGAATGTTATATACTTTAACATTTTCAACACGTATTGGACTACCTGCCATCTAGGGGAAGGGGTGGGGGGAAGGAGGGGAAAATTTGGAACAAAAGGTTTTGCAAGGGTCAATGCTGAAAAATTACCCATGCGTATATCTTGTAAATAAAAAGCTATAATAAAAAAAATAAAAAACAAATGTTAAAAACTATTTTTACATGTAATTTAGAAAAAATAAAATACTATTGAAGAAGGGGGGAAGAGGCAATCCTTTTACATCTCCCTAATTGACTTGCCATCCCACTCACCAGAGTAGCTTATCCAAAACTTTTTATTCCTCCTTAAATCTCCCATGGTTACCCCTCTTCCCACCCTCTCAGCTGAGAATCTTACCACACATTTCACTGAAAAAAGTGAAGGCCGTTCTTCACAAGCTCTCTCTTCTCTCCTCCTCTTCATTACCAATCACTCTACTATCTCTGCTTTCACTTTGTTTCTCAAGATGAGGTGGGCTTTCTTGCCAGAGCTGATCCCTCTTTATCCTATCATCTCCATTCTTTCCTTATCTTTTTTCCCCCTGAGGCAATTGGGGTTAAGTGACTTGCCCAGGGTCACACAGCCAGGAAGTGTTATGTTTTGGGGTCAAATTTGAACCCAGGTCTTCCTGACTTCAGGGCTGATCCTCTACCCACTGCATCACCTCCCTGTCCCTCTTTCATTTATCTTCAATCTCTCCCTGTGAACTGGCTTCTCCCCTACTTATAAACATGCCCCATCTCCTCATTCTCCAAAACTCTTCATTTGATCTATTTACACCCATTAGTTATTCCATTCCTCTCTCTTTTGTGGCCAAACTCCATGAGAAGACCATCTACAAAAGGCGTCCTTCTCTACAGACTCCTCCTCTCTTTTGGAACTCTCTCTAGTCTGGTTTCTACATTCATCCTTAATCTCCAAAGTTACTAATGTTCTCTTAACTGTCCAATCTAATATCTTTTTTAAAAATATCTTTAAAAATATCACTTTTTGAGCTCTCTGAAAACTCTTATCTCTGTTGATCATCCTTTTCTCCTTGGTCCTCACTTCTCTCTAGATTTTCACAGCACGATTCCTTGTTGATTCTCCTACCCCTCTGACCAATCCTTCTTAGTCTCCTTTGCCAGATCTTCCTCCAGGTCATGGCCAGTGATAATGTATGTTCCTCAGAGCGTTGTCCTGAGCCTTCGACTTCCTTGATCTTATTTCACTTGGTGATTGCCTCAGCTCGCATGGATTCGTTTATCTGTGTTGGTGACTCTCAGATCTCTTTATCCAGCCCTAACCTCTCTCCTAAGATTCACATTTCCAGCTGCTCTTGGACAATTCAAGCTGAATGTCCCATAGAAATCCAACCTCAATGGGTCTAAAATTGAATTCATTGTCTTGAAACTCTCCCACTTCCAAACTTGGCTACTGCTGTCAAAGGTACCACCAGCCTTCCAACCACCTAGGCGTCCATCCTGCGTCATTTTTGATTTTTCTCTCTCTCACGCCATCACTTCCGATCTGTTGCTCAGCTTATCGTTTTTACCTTTATGATATCTTTCCAAAGTGCTTCCTTCTCTCCTCTGATGCTGCTCCGGTGGTCCTCATTCCCCTAATGAAATAGCTGCTGGTGGGGCTCACTGACACTCCAGACCAACCTCCATTCAGTTTTCTAATGCACAGATGAGAACATGGTGCCCTTAGCCCTATTCAGTGCCTCTAAGGATCAAATATAAAATCCTCTGCTTGACATTCAAAACCTTTTACAACCTGCCCCTCCTACCTCTTCAGACTTCTTATGCATTACTCCTTCACCTTTAGTGTTCCATGTAAGCTATAATCCGATGACACTAACCTCCTTTCTGTTCCTTGGACAAAATACTCCAACTCTGGGAATTTTCATTTGCTGTCCCTGAGTCTGGAACTCTCTCCTTCCTTATTTCTACTTCCCGGATGTCCTGGATTTCTTCAAGTTCCAGTTAAAATCCCATATTCCACAAAAATCCCTTCCCAATTTCCATTAATGCTAGTCCTTTCCCTCTACTGTATCTTGTATATATCTCATGGGTACATAGCTGCTTGCATGTTGTCTCTCTCATCAGAGTGTGAACTCCTCAAGAATATGGTCTGTCTGGTGAAGAAATTAAAGCCATTTCTATTCATGTAGGAAAATGTTCTAAATCACTCTTGATTAGAGAAATGCAAATTAAGGCAACTCTGAGGTACCACTACACACCTCTCAGATTGGCTAAAATGACAGGAAAGGATAATGATGAATCTAGGAAAATTGGGACACTGATGCATTGTTGGTGGAGTTGTGAACTGATCCAACCATTCTGGAGCACAATTTGGAACTACACCCAAAGGGCTATAAAACTGTGCTTACCCTTTGATCCAGCAGTATCACTACTGGGTCTGTATCCTGCAGAGATCATAAAAAAAGAAAAAAGACCCACATGTACAAAAAAATGCAGCAGCCCTTTTTGTAGTGGTAAGGAACTGGAAACTGAGTGGATGCCCATCAGCTGGAGAATGGCTGAATGAGTTATGGGATATGAATGTTATGGAATATTATTGTTCTGTAAGAAATGACCAGCAGGAGGATTTCAGAGAGATCTGAGGAGACTGACATGAACTAATGCTGAGTGAAATGAGTAGAACCAAGAGAACACTGCAAGCAACAGCAAAACTGTGTGATGATCAACTCTGATGGATGTGGCTCTTTTTAACAATGAGGTAATTCAGACCAGTTCCAGTAGAGTTGTGATGGAGAGAGCCATCTGCACCCAGAGAGGACTGTGGGAACTGAATGTGGATTACAACATAGCACTTTCACCTTTTTTTGTTGTTTGCTTGCTTGTTTTCCTCATTTTTTCCTTTTTGATCTAATGTTTCTTACGCAGAATGATAAATATGGAAATGCATTTGGAAGAATTGCACATGTTTGGTCTATGTTGGATTGCTTGCTGTTTGGGGGAGTGGAATGGGGGAAGGAGAGGGAGAAGGATTTGGAGCTTGAGGCTTTGCAGGAGTGCATATTGAAGGCCATCTTTGCACGTATTTTGAAAATGGAAAGCTATTATTAAAAAATTGAAAGACTGAAAAAATTAGGGTCTGTCTTTCGCCTTTCTTTATATCCCCATCACTTAGGACGATACATGGCATGTAGCAGATGCTTAATAAATGCTTGCTGACTGATTTCAACAATTTTGAGTGGCTAAGGAGACTTCTGGTTCGTGTGGCCATCGCTATTTTCCCTAATCCTGACAACCTCTCAAACCTCTCCAAAACAGAAATTATGCACCAAAAATAAAGCAACTTCAGCTGTCTCCGTGGTCTAGGACACTCAGAACTCATAAGAAGGTTAAAAAAAACCCAACGGTATGAATTTGACTCACTCAGCACTTTCCACCCCCATTGCTGCTAAACTACTAGCAGGAAGGATACACTAGTTTTTGAGACCCAAAAACTTGATCCTTGTGCTTCCAAACAAAACCTAACCTGGCACTTCAGCTCTCCCGTCCACCCTCCCATCCTGTCTTCCTAGGCTGGGGAGATACAGACTCCAGGATACAGAGATTTACTGAGACCAAGACAGTCGGTGCTGAGGCAGCATCCTGTGCTTCCTTAATCTTTGGAAATCCAAACTCCAAATGACAGAAATCACTCCGGGCTGTAATGGCACCAGTGTGGCAGGGCTCTGAACTGTCAGGCCAGAGAACCGAAAAATAGAGGGAACGGGACAAGACATCGTGGGGAGGGCACCCCATTGAGCCTGGGGGAAATAGCCCAAGATCCAGCTGCCACTAATTCTATTCCCCTCAAAAGTCACCTGGATTATCTAACATGAAAACAGAGTGAGTTGCTTTGAGATCTTACCTCCAAGGGAACCCCCATGAGAAGGGAAGGAGTCAGAAAGTGAACAATATGGGGAAATAACCCAGGATCCCCTAAGAACTCAAGGAAGAAGAAAACTCAAAGACCTTGAATATAAGCAGATATCTCAACCAAAAAAATATTAACATCAAAAAGAACCATGTCCTCCAGTTCTAGTAAATACATTTCAGGTATCTATGGATAAATCCCACAAAACAAAGGAAAGCAATTCAACACTTAATGAGGCAGAGGACTCTGGAGATTATGAGGAAAACAGGAAGCCACAACAAACTGTTCTCAAGTGGTTTAAAAGATAAATGAGAATTATGGGAGCCGAATTGATTGGTTAAAAAGCTGGAACTGATTGCTTGCTTTTTATTTTCTTATCTTTTTCCTGTTGGATCTGATTTTTCTTGTGCAGCATGATAAATGGGGAAATATGCAGAAAAGTATTGCATATGTTTAACATATATTGGATAACTTGCTGTCTAGAAGAGGGGGTGGGGGGAAAGGAGGGAAAAATTTTGGGAACACAAGGGTTTTCAAAGCTAAATGTTGAAAATTATCTTTGCATATATTTTGACAATAAAAAGCTATTATTTTAAAAAAAACAAAAACAAGAATTGCAACTAAGATTCATTCAAAAGACACTAATCACCCAGAACCTGTTCTTTTGTTCTAATCTCCTTGCTCTCTATCTAAATGCTTCCCAGTCTGGCAAGAAAGATAAGAAATCTCAGGCACCCCTCATTCTAATTCCAAACCCAAGATGTCATGAGCCTCTATTCTTTACTGCCACTCCCACCCTCCTTTTAAGGGAAGGAAAATTAAAATGACTGACTTTGTGAGCTTTAAAGAGATCAAGCCACCAGAACTGGTAGCTGAATCCATGCTTGGTTTATTGGCCAATGAGCCTAGCTAGCCCTGATACCCCCAAGAACAATCTTTAGGACCTAAGAGCAGTAGCCGAGATGTAGATTCAACTCTCCACTGGTTATATCCTATTTGGAAGTGAATTTGGTGGGGCAAAAGCCTTGTAGAAACTTTGTTAAATCTGAGCCAGTCTCTTCAAGGACTGAGCTGGTATAGGGGAGAGTATGCCCCAGGCTCTGGGTAAAATATTTCTAATCTCTGCTATTGCTGTATCTTTGAAAGATATCTCTTTGTAGAAACTATTTTGTGTTCATTAGTTACATGGAATTAGGGCACTAGTCACTGATAATTAAAAGTGTGTGGGGGAAAAAAAAAAAAAGTGTGTGGGGGACGCACACCGTGCAGTTATGGATGCTTGAGCCATCAAAACATGTTTGAAAAAGATGTTCCGGTATTAAGGGGTATTAAATATTGAAAATGATCTTTGCATATGTTTTGAAAATAAAAAGCTATTATTAAAAAAAAAAAAAAAAAAACAAGAATTGGAACTGAGATTCATTCAAAAGACACTAAAACCCGGTAGGAAAATGTAGCTGTCATTGTTGTGCAAGATTAAAACCAGAGCATTGCTATATAAAGAATTATTTAGTGAACCTTATTAAACAGACAATGACTTTTTAAAATAGGAAAGATATTATTTAACTTATTTTTTTTTAATGCGGCTTTCATAGAATGGGCTTGTTCAAAACTAGATTCACCTGTGTTCCTTAATATTTAAGAGAATGATATGCTTACAGCTGTGAGGCTAGAAGAAAGGAAACTATAACACGGAAAAGGGAATAAATAAGAATTTTGTTAGTCCTTGATTTTCCATTTCTGAAAATCCTATACCTCCAGCCCAACATATTTCCCTAATGACCTGAATCTTCTAGGATAGGGCATTCCTTCCAATATGACAGCCCAATACAAAGCAGAGAGGAGGAGAAGCAGGAAGATGATGGGAGAGACCTAATTCTGGTTGCTAAGGCTCTGCATAAGTATCCCCTCAGGGAACAGTGTCTATTGGAAAACTAATGATTGCATACGTGTAAGAATGTAGGACTCTGCTATTTTCATTACCATTTGTGAAAATACAATAAATTAGGAAAGTCCTAACTTCTTTGTGAATTAAAAATACTGTGGTGGGGCCCACACATTACAAAAATCTGCTTTTTTTTTTTTTTTTTAAGTAGCTTGAGGTACAGGTGTAGAATTAGAAGTAGAAATTATTTCTTAAATTAGAAAACTTGGCTAACATTAGATGTGTAACTAAAGAAAATTCGAAGAAGTTAATTCTGTCCCTTATATTGAATATTTTAGTTTAAACTTAGGACAACATATTGTTTTTGGCGAGAACCCCCAGTACACATGTAGATGATACAAGATACTGTATAATCTTTGTTGTTGTTTTTAAGTTATTTTACACTCTTCTTGACCCCATTCGTGATTTTCTTGGCAAAAATTCTCCTTCTCCAGCTCATTTCAGAGATAAGGAAACTGAAGCAAACAAAGTTAGTTAAGTGACTTGCCCAGGATCATAGATTAATAAGTGTCCTTGGTCAGATTGGAACTTAGATGTTTTCCTGACTTCAGGCCAGGAACTCTATCCACTATACCAACAAGGTGCCCTCACCAATGTCTTCAGCTTTTAGATAGAAGCTTCAAATACTCGGGTGAGATGAACTGCCCATTAGATTGCTCTATTTATGAGGATATTGATAAAAATTAAATAATTCATTGTAAATAGGTTAAGCTGTGAGAAAGAAAAGAACAGCATGTTTTTCTCTGAACAACTTGGAAAATTTTCACTCTTCTCGAGAGATCTGTGTTCTCCATGTATTCCAAAGGGGCCCTCTTCGCAAAATATCTACAGTGGGAATTGTAATTCCCATTTATTCCCATTATTCTCAATTAGTGGGACTAATGAATTCCATGAAGCGGTAGCATTATTCAAGTTCACACTGTATACAGTATCTCCATTGGCCCAGAACCAATTACCATATTTGCTATAATTATACCTTTCAGAATCTGGGACTGCTCTTTGGATCCACTATTTGCTCTAATTAGAGCCTAGCTGTATTCCAGCTGAATGACCATGTTCCACAAAAGTCCATCACTATGAACTATCACTTTCTTTTAATATCAAATTGAATCGCTATTACAGTATTAGTTCCAATAGTCCAGTAGACACATTTTCATCCTTCTTTCTACTTGTCCCCATCACTAGTGTCTTTATTAGAAAGAATTGGAGGGAAGCAAGAGAGTCTCTAATTTGTTTTGTGTGTTCATGTGTTATGTGGTTCTTTTTTTAATAATCTTATTTCTATTGATAAGGAAATAGCCTAAAATAAAGCATAGAGTTGACCTTGAAGTCAGAGAAATCTTCAAGTCTTGCCTTTTATACAACTAGCCTATGACCTTGAGCAATATGCTTAATTTACTAATGCTTTAGTCAAGTTGACAAGAAGATACAGACCACCATCATTAAAGTGGATTTTCTTATTCCAAATTTCCCAAAATAACAATGAAATATTTTATTTCCATTTGTATTGGAAGAGGTAGAAGAGACCCTCACATTGGAGTTCTTCACCTTCTACCCAAGAGAACTTGATAAGGACCCCACAAAGGGATTTCAGTAACTTAAATCTGGGAGTCATCCTTTTGTCACCTGTATATTCAACATTGTGCTCCAGGTTTGAGCCCACTTTTTCCAAAAGCTTATGGAAGCATGTTTCCCAGATTTGGGAGAAATCGTTCTTTGTAACCAGTGTTTTTGCACTACCACCTTACTAAATGCTCTTATTTAAAAGTTAATTAAACCTGGCTGACCAAATGACAATTAAGGGGGGAGGATGACATATGGGTGGGGGCTCATGAGCTACCACTTTAGATAACTCTCTAACACTTCGGGATTACTTCTAGAACTTTGAGGGGAAAAGGAATCATCCACCTCCTCAGTGCTGGTAGAAGATAGGAAAGTGGTTCCAGAGGGCATGCTATTGAAATAATAATTGAGACTATCCTGTAGTCATGAATAGCAGGTGAGACACTCGAGTCTTGTCATGGAGAAGATCTGGCTCATTGTAGAGTGCAAGGTGGGATTCCCCAGGGGAAGGTGAGGTTCCATCCAGGCTCCTGTTTGTGGATGACAATGCACTGACTGTCTTGAGCCCTAGTATCCTGCAGGGCCTCCCAAGTGAGGTCCATGCTCATTAAAAAGATCTTGGCCTAACTACTTACAAAAGAAAATGCCACAGGGAGAGCCACGATTTCAGGCCAGGCTTTTGGATTTCAAATGCAGAATCCTTGTATCCCCCTCAACACAAGAAAACATTTTGGTACAAGATACTTTTTGTGACTTCCTAAAGTGTGTGAGATTTATGGTTCATCGTTTGAAAGCCCACAGAGAGATTATCTTTTAGTCACAATAGTTTATTTACGCCATAGTTGATGGATTAGTCTTTAGAAAGAGTTTAGCATTTAGAGAGCTTTTTATCCTGAAAATGTGGGGCTCTGCTCTGTGGGTTAACACCCTATAAGATTGTGAATTGTAAAAGAGAGGTAAGGAAGGAGCCGGGATATCTTTTAGGTTATATTGCTCTACATTCCTTAGCTAGATATGCAGTTTTGAATAAATCCTGGACTCTAATCCATCACCTCCCCCTTTTGTCTTTTGGGAAGAGGAAATTCTGGGGGCAAAGGCTGAGAACCTATCACTCTCATGTCCACATTAGCTCTATAGTCTATTATCAGCTCTCTGATTCATTTCTTCTCTAATCTAAATATCCCCAGGTTTTTTAAGACAACATGGAATGATATCTGTGCCCTTCCCCATCCTGATTATCCTCTCTTGGACAGCCTTTCATTGAATACTCTCAACTTAACAATGACTTTCTTAAATCATGATACCTGGAAGTAAACATAAAACTCTAATGTGATCTGGGTGGGACAGAATACAATGGGGCTATCACCTCCCTCCTTCTGAACATCTGACCTCTCAATGCAGCCTAATTATTATTCTGTTAGTTTACATTGAATTTGAACCAACTAAAATTTCCATATATTTTTCAGATGAATTGCTTGCTACCTAGCCTTTAGGTCTCCATCTTGCTTTTGGAAAGTTGATTTTTTAAAACCAAGTGTGTGATTTTATATTTATCCCAATTAAATTATTGAATTATTTAACTCAATATGTTTTATTTTCTTGCTGAGATCTTAAAATCTTGATCATCATCTAAAAAGCAAGTGACTCCACTAAGTTATCTGAAAATTTGAAAAGCTTACTGCTGGAAACCAGGATGAAACGATTCAAAGTGGGGGCCAGTGTGACGGTTCAAAGTGGGGACTGGGCAAAAGGAGAAATTCACATGCCTTCGAGTAGTTGAGAAAATAAAATGTAAGGGCAGCTAGGTGGCTCAGTGGATAGAGCACCAACCCTGAAATCAGGAGGACCTGAGTTCAAATCTGGTTTAAAACTGCCATGGCAGATGGACTGAATCAAGTTGAGGATAACCAAGAGATCCCAAAGATCTCAGCCCCATCGATGAGTTAGGCGAGTGTCTAACCCACTATACAAAGACTTTCCCTGGTAGAATGGATGGGGGAGAACAATTTGTTCCAGTGGCTTTGAAGGCAGCTAAAGCAGGTATGGAGCACTCAGAGCTGGATCAGACATACACGTTAGCCACAACTTTGTGAAATTTCACTTCCCTTAAATCCAATATATCACCCTGTGATGTCATTAGTCTTCCTTGAGATGGAAGCACCAGCAGTAAATATAGCACAGTCCCTGAGGGCTCCCCACTTGAGTCCTTTCTCCAAGTCGGTATCATTCCAGTCATTCAATAGGCCTTCAGTTACAAATGCACTAATCCTTGCTGCCCTTCATCTCCCCATCTTCTCCAGAACAATGACATGACTAATATTTTCAGTTATGGTTTCTACGAGGGCAGAGAATGTGTCACGGATGAATTTTTATCTTCTCAGTCATCTTCTTCACCATGTCCTTCCCTGTACTTCCACTGCCATCTTGGATTCTACCTTGGGTTCCTCCAGTTGGTTCTAAGAGATGACATTTTGCATTATCTGGCCCTAACTCTGGCTTCTCCATCACTCCTGGCCCATCGTCACGCTCCCCTCTCTCTCCTTTCCAGCTTTCCCTAATACTTTTGTTGTCATCCTCCATTAGTATATAAATAGCTTGGAGGACAGGTCTTTGTCTCCAAGTGCCTAGCACATAGTAAGCCCGCAATAAATCCTTTCTTTCCCTATCACCCATGACAACAAGCTGGGCACTACACACAGTAAGCACTCGCCGTGAGTTGGATTATATTATGACTGAATTGTCTCACCATGCTCCAAATCAACTGTGCTTAAAATTAAAAGTGGCGTTGCCAGAAAGCTAGATTTCCCCTGAGAATTAGTACATCTGTATAGGAAACATTTGCTGAATTAAAAAAAAAAAAAAAAAGCTAAGTATTTACTAATTTGGGAAGGTGCCCTATTTTCTTTTCATGTAGTTTTATTTTTTTTTTAAATTATGATCCTGAAGCTGGGGTATGTTGGATTAAAAAGAAAAAAAAAAAACAACAAAACCAATTTCTATAACATTTTAATTTAAAGGTTTACAAAGCTCTTTCCCTCATAATGATTTTGTGAGGTAGATTGCCCAAGTTTTTTTTTTTTTTTTTTTTTTTTTTTTTTAATCTCTATCTTGCTGCTGCTGTTCAATCCTTTCAGTCATGTCAAATTCTTTCTGACCCCATTTGGGGCTTTCTTTTGGGGCAAAGATACTGGAGTGGTTTTGCCATTTATTTCTCCAGATCAGATGAGGAAACTGAGGCAGAGTTAAGTGACTTGGCCAGGGTCACATACTAATAAATGTCTGAGGCTAGATATGAACTCAGTACTTTTCCAGGCCCAGCACTTTATCCACCTAGAACTAGAACATGGCTATGACATGAGCCCAATTTTATATCTCAGCCCTCTTAACTCCAAATATGATAGTCTTTTATAATTATCATTATTATTTTTTGCTGAGGCAATTGGGGTTAAGTGACTTGCCCAGGGTCACACAGCTGGGAAGTGTTAAGTGTCTGAGGTCACATTTGAACTCAGGTTCTCCTGACTTCAGGGCTGGTGCTCTACCCACTGAGCCCCCTAGCTGCCCCAATCTGGTAGTCTCTCAAAGACATTGCAAAGCTGAGTGGTCTTGACTTCTGAGGCACCAGGATGCACTGGGCCTGCCTTGGGGGCATCAGATCTGAAGGTTTACAGCCAGAAAGGGACTCAATAGCCTTATTTACAAAATCCACGGTCACATACCCATTGGGATTTGCACTCAGAATTTTTGACCTAGAGAGGAAGACTCATATTCTTGAAAAAGTAAGTTCCTATAGTCTTCACCACAGAACTGCCTCACCCCAGTCAATGTGCCTATAATAAGGAGAAAATCTCTTAAGTGGGGTCAGACAGTAGAAGCAGAATAATGGAGGAGACAATGAAGGCATGTAGACAAAGGCAGGAAAATTATGTTTTAGGATTAAAGAAAATAATTTACCTTTCTTTCACTCAAAGGACAGGTAGGGGTGTGTGTGTGTGTGTGTGTGTGTGTGTGTGTGTGTGTGTGTGTTATCCATAATTAAATTCAGAACTGAAAGAGACCTTAGAAAACATCTATTCTTATTTTACAGCAAGGGAAACTGAGGCCGAGTCAGGCTAGCAAGTTTTAGATCTGGGATTTGAACCCAGATTTTCTAATTATAAAATGAGCATCTTTCTACCACCTTGTGTATTGAAGCTTCTTTCTTGAATCCTGTTCTGTATCTCCAGAAGAATATAAAATCTTTCATGACCCTTTTCAACAATGAGGTGATTCAGGCCAATTCCAATAGACTTGTGACGGAGAGAGCCATCCGCATCCAGAAATAGGACTATGGGGACTGAATGTGGATCAAAGCATGATATCATCACTTTTTTTATTGATGTTTGCTTGTTTTTTCTTCCTCGTATTTTTTCCTTTTTGATCTGATTTTCTTGTGCAGCATGACAGATATAAAAATATGTATAGAAGAATTTCACATGTTTAACTTATATTGGATTGCTTGCTATCTAGGGGAGGGGGAAAGTGGAGAGGGAGAGAGAGAAGTTTGAAAAAACAAGGTTTCAGAGGGGTCAGTGTGGAAAACTATCTTTGCATGAACTTTAAAAAATAAAGTTATTATTATAGAAAAATATAAATTTCAAAAAAATAAAATACAGGGGTTAAAGAAAAAATATGATAGTCCAGCTCTGAACCCTGCAATCCTGACACGAATGCTGGCCCTAGAGATGGGAAGACCTGAGTTTACATTTGAGCTTAGACATTTACATTTACTGTGTGACCTTAGGCAGGTGACAACCTCTGCTTACTTGCCTCAGTTTCATCATATGTAAAATGAGGATAATGATAGGTTTTTGTGAGGATCAAATGAGATATTTATAAAACACTTAGAACTGTTCTAGGCTTATAAGTAAGAGCTACATAAATGCTAGTTATAATTTATTATTATTTTTGCAGTGAGTTCTTTAAAAATTTAGAACTCTTTGTCTAAGTTTTTTATAAGTATGGAGGCTAACGATACTTTATATAAAGGCAAACAAACTTGTAAGGACATTCAGAGAAAAGCAGCATCCATTTTCTACTCTGTGTTATCTAATTAAAATTCCATTAGTATTAGTTGTCCTATTAGTTTGGGGTATGATAGCAGTGATTCTCATCCCATTGGTTTCCATGGAAAATGTGCTGCAACATCTTCATTTGTCATTTCATGGTCATAAAATCCCTGGCAGGGAGAATTAGCCAAAAGTAAAATCACAGCTTGCGGGGGGCGGGAGGGTGGAGGGTGAGGGAGCGGAGGGGGAAAGATGGGAACGGGGGATTCTCCGTGGAGGTTTTCAGGAAGAGACTGGATGACTACTGTTCTGGACAATACAGAGGGGGTTCTTGACCAAGGACTAGATTGTCACTGAGGTCCCTCTCAATCCTGAAAAAAGCCTGCGATTCTGTAAACCGTATGATTGGATGGTCAGATTTCTGTTATGTTTCATCCCAGCTGGCTCAAAACAGCTGAGAGAGAGAGAGAGAGAGAGAGAGAGAGAGAGAGAGAGAGAGAGAGAGAGAGAGAGAGAGAGAGAGAGAGAAGGAGAGAAGGAGAGACAGACAGAGAGAGAGAGAGAGAGAAGAGAGAGAGAGGAGAGAGAGAGAGAGAGAAGAGAGAGAGACAGAGAGAGAGGAGAAAGAGGAAGGAGAGAGAGAGGAGAGAGAAGGGGGGGGGAGAAGGAGAGACAGAGGGAGAGAGAGAGGAAGGGGGAGAGAGAGATAGAGAGTGAGAGAGATAGAGAGAGCGCTTCTCAGAGGAGGTCAGACAGTAGATGGGCAGGAGCCCAAAGGAGAGGGTCCAAATAAGGCTCCTCACAGATGGACTGGGTAGAACTGGAGGGGAAGTTCACATCTGGGGACTTAAGACATAGACATTTTATCTCTACTTGCAGGCAGGGAGGATAAGGGGGCTGCGCAGAGTAGAGAGCTAATAAAATGACAAGATTTAGAATTAGGAGATGTCAGAACTGAGAGGAGGCTTAGAACAGGGGATGTCAGAGTTAGGAGGGGGCCTTAGAACAGGGGATATCAGGGCTGGGAGGGGGCCTTAAGATAGGGGATGTCCTCAAGGTGCTCAGGAGCTCACTTTGGGATCAGTCTGGAGTGGAATGGAGGGAAACATTTATGTATGTGTGAGGGTCTAT
Source organism: Antechinus flavipes (assembly GCF_016432865.1). NCBI lineage: Eukaryota > Metazoa > Chordata > Mammalia > Dasyuromorphia > Dasyuridae > Antechinus > Antechinus flavipes. Next base: position 706,576,731 of record NC_067398.1, on the reverse strand, counting down.
ATATATATACATGTATATGTATAAAATATATATAAAATATGTGAAATTTTATATAATATTTATTTGCATACATATATATGTATATTTCTATACATATATACATATGAATCATGCAAAGTTGTGAAGAGGGTTATTCAGCAAGCTGCAATGAGGACAGTCATCCTTTTAGAGATGACTTTTGGACTGAGCAAGGGGATACAGTGAATAGAATACTGGAGTCAGGAGAACCTGAGTGCAAATCCAGGCTCAGACATTCACTAGCTGTGTGACCCTGAGCAAGTCACTTCATGTCTGCCTGCCCCGGTTTTCTCAACTGTAAAATGGGGATAATAATCCACCTATTTGCTAAGATGATCGTGAACATTACATGAGGTAATATAAAGCACTTAGCATTAGTCTGGCTTACAGTAGATACTATACAAATGCTTACTTGCTGACTCCTGAGCCGTGAGAAACATTTGATACTGTAAGTAGAAAGGGATTGATCAGTCCAAAGGAGGAGAGGGAGAAGGAAGATCATACAAGAGCAACAGGATTTGACCAGGATGAAAAGAGCAGGAAGTACAGTAACGGAAGCCTAGAGACTGGAACCAGCTTGTAAAAACATCAAAGACCAAGGAGAGGGATTTGTATTTTATTCAAGAAGCAATATTTAGGAAGTTTTTCATGACATCAAACCCAGATTTGCCTTCTCGCAGTTCCCACGCATTCATTTCTCCTGGTTCTGTCCATTGGGACCAAATAGAACAAAGATAATTCCCTTTTCCCTATGTCAGTCCATCAAGTCCTATGGTGTTGCCCGCACACATACCCCAGTGAGTCTGCTCTTTTCCAGTAAATACTCCCAGGTTCTCTAACCATTCCTCACGGGGCCATGTTGGTTGCCTCCCATCTAGACATTGGTGGGTTATCTGTTTTTTTCCTAAAAAGAACTGAGCAGATGCTCCAGATGTGGTGTGAACAGGACAGAGACAATAGGACTAGCAATGCTCTGTTCTCGCTCCTAAAACAGCCTGACATGGGCGGTATCAGTTCTTTTGGTTCCCATGCTACCTTGGTTACCCACATTGAGATTACAATCCACTAGAACCCCAAAACAAAATGCGCCTTAGCCACGCCTTTCTTCATATTGTACTAGTGATGGGGATTTTTTTACCCAAATTACAGACTTTTCATTTATCTTTCTTCAATTTCATTTTGTTCGATTTCATTCACCTACTATGTGCAAGACATTGTGCCCAGTGCCAGTGAGGCAAAGAGAAATAGGAAACAGTTTTGCCCTTGAGCCACTTACACTATCACAGCTAACAATGAGTTTTTATGAATTTATTAGTCAATAAGCTCTCCTAGTTGTTATTTTACTATTCAGTAGAGACCACAACAAAAACAAAAATACATTTACTTATGATTCAACCCATTCTTTGTCCTACCTTGTAATATATTTCAGATCCTGACCCTGTTAAGGCTAAAGAGGAGTAGGAAGAAAATGGTGTCTAGAAACAGGTGGTAAGGGATGGAGAAAAGTAAGGAGAGAAGACTAGAAAACCAGTTCCCCTCAATAAGATGCCTGCCTCCTAAAAGACAAAAATCTAAACCTAGAGATGTACAATGCTTCCTTCGGGTAAAGATTTCCAAGAGTCAGATCAGAGTGACATTTTGGCAGCTGTGTGAAGAATGGATTGGAAAGTGAAGTGATCAGTGACAGGAAGATGAAGTAGAAAGTTATTATTGTGATTATTCAGGTAAGATGAGGTCCCAGACACACACACACACACATGTTGTCTCCTTAATAGGGAGGTAAACTCATTGAAAATAGAAACCATTTCATTTTTGTCTTTGAAATACCAACATGCAAGAAGCTACCTGGTATATGTGGTTCGGTTATTTTCAACCATGTCCAACTCTTTGCTATCCTGTTTGAGTTTGGGGGGTTTTTTTGGGGGGGCCTTTGGGGGTTGTGTCTGTGTGTGTGTGTTTTTGCAAAGATAATGGAGTAGTTTTTCATTTCCTTCTCCAGCTCATTTTAGAGATGAAGAAACTAAGGTAAATAGGGTTAAATGACTTACTCAGGTAGTATCTGAGACCAGATTCAAACTCAGGAAAATTAATTTTCCTGACCCTAGATCGGGCATTCTATGCTACCTAGCTCCTTACCTGGCATATAGTATTTAATAAATGTTTGTTGTTTGAGCGATAGGGTGAAGAGAAGGGAATTTATCCAAGAGATATTATTGATATAGAGCTGACTAGATTTAGAAATTAACTGGGAAAAACTGGAGGAAGGAGTTGAGAATGACTCTAAGGTTATGACTTAGGTGACTAGGAAATAATGATGCCCTCAACAGAAATAGGGAGGTTTGGAAGAGGGGGATGGTAGTAGGGAAATTACAGGTTCCATTTTGAACATGTTGAGTATGAGATGCCAATCAGACGTACTGATGTAGGTGGTAGACTAGAATTCTTAAGAGATATGAAAGATTAGATAGATGGATTCATCTGCATAAAGATGGATGGGAAATGATGAGATCTCTAAGGAACAGAATTTAGAGAAAGAAGCAGGATAAGGAAAGAGCCCTTGGGGGATACCCACATTTATGAGGCAGAATGCATAATGAACCAGCTAGAGTGATTAGATAAGGAGAAGAACCAAGAGAGAGAGAAATCATGGAAATCAAGGAAGATTCTCCAGGAGGAGAGTGTTCAACTTCCAGATCAAAATCTGGACAAAGAAAGGGAAAGTCTGAGAATAAGCCATTGGAATGAACAGGTAGATCATGGGAAATTTTTGAGGAAATCATTTTAGATGGGAAGCCAGATTGTATGTAATAAGGAAATGAAGGCAACTAATATCTGGGACTCTTTTTAGGAGTTTGGCCATGGGAAAGAGATTTAGGATTATAAATTGAGAGAATTGAGTGGACTAATGAATGATTTTTGAGACTACATGATACTTGATCTGGTAGCTGCCTAGGAAGAAGTTAGTAAATAGGGAAAGATTAAATAATGAGAAAAAATAAATTAATGAAATTGTAATTTCAGGAAGAAGACAGATGATAGAATTAAGGGCACAAGAAAAGAGAAGGATTAATCTTGGCAAAGAGAGAGCTACCTCTATCTCAGAAAGAAAGCGGAGAAGGGAAGAAAAGATGAATAAAGGTGTAAAGAGATTTTAAAGTGTAAAGTAGATAGGGAAAGTCACAATTGATGATCATATCTCAGTAAAACAGGAAACAAGGTGATATGAGTTAGGCAGAAAATGGGAAGGGGGAGATAGTTTGGAAAAGACAAAGTCAATCAGGAAAGAATAAAAACATTACCTACAACAGTGAGGGCCCATTTGACATTAGGAAAAAACAACAACTTGTAGTAGATGCTATCAGCTGAAGGCTAACATATAGTAGCATCTTTTAATGGTTCAAGAGAAGAAGCAATGAAAGCAGGTTGGGGAAGGATTTACGTGAGGCAGAGAATTAGCAAAGCACAAATTATAGAATAAGAAGAGGCAAGGGACCCAAGAGAACAAGAAAATGCACTGCTGAACTAGAATCAAGATCATTAAAGGAAATGAGGTCAGAACAAAGGTGATGAACTGGAAGAACAAGGAGAAAGGAATAGGACAAAGAATACATTTAGGGATGAGGCAGGAGGACATATGGAAGGGCAGGAAAATATTATCCCAGAGGGGAATTTCAGGACTTAAGGTTAGAGGGATAACCCAGTTGTAAGTAAAGGCTGGATCTAAAGTGAGAGACCTGAAATGATTTATACCAGTTTATAATAGCAGCTGAGTGGGGAAATGGATTAGAAGCTTGGAGTCAGGAAGACACATCTACCTGAGTTTAAATTCAGCCTCAAATACTTACTAGCTGTTTGACTTTGGGCAAGTCATTTCACCCTGTTTGCCTTGGTTTCCTCAACTGTAAAATGAACTGGAGAAGGAGATGGCAAGCTAATATCTTTGCCAAGAAATACCAAATAGGGTCACGAAGAGTTGGACATGATTGAAATGACTAAATAATGACAACAAACTTAGAGGCAGCTGGTAGTATAATGGATACCTATATTAGGAAGATCTGGATTCAAATCTTGCCTCAGCTACTTACCAGTTGTGTGAATCTCAAAAAGTTACTTAAACCTCTTTATCTCAATTTCCTCATCTGTAAAAGGAGAATAATAATAGTATCAAATGGGACAATTTGTAAAGATGGCTTAACACAGTGTAAGCACACAGTAGGCTCCATATAGATGCATATTCTCTTTCCTTCTCCCTTATAACACACCAAGAGTTGCAAAGGACTTTAAGTACCATCTGGACCAATTCTTTCATTTTAGAGATAAGAAAATTGAGGTTCAAAAGTTAAGGAACTTGACCAAGCCTACCTAGCTAACAAATAGCAGAGCTAGGATTTGAACCCAGGCTTCTTCTGACTCTAAGCTTTTCCCAGTGTGCCACAATGTCTCAGAAACCAGTAAGAAGCTGAAAGTCCAGAAAGTATTTTAGAAAGATCTCCACCCTAGGATTCTTGGAGACCTAGTTCTAGTCTTGGTTCTGCTACATAAGGCAGGTCATTTTCCAAAGCTCATGAGCCCCCATCAGCATGTACTTTTATTAAACCAATCAGAGCATAGATTAGTTTAAAGCAAAAGACATTTAACTAAATGACATAACAAGATGTTTCCTCTTCTGTAAAATGAGAGAATTGAACAGACTACTCTCTAAGGTCCCTTTGAGCTCTAGGACTTTATGAATCTACAAATAAAAATGGACTCGTAAGACAAATGCACCTCTAGAGGGAGAGATTAGGGTGAAGAAATCCTCCCAGGCATTTATATCTCCAAAAGCTATGGTCCAGGAGCCTGCAACTCTCATTGGGTTTCTCCTTTTGAAGGCAGGCTATTATACAGTAAGTTTCCTCTCCAAATTATCCAACCATTCTGGAAAACAATTTGGCCCAAACTGTGCACACCCTTGGATCTCTGCTAGTCATAAAAGAGTGCAAAATGTTTGTGGCAGCCCTCTTTGTAGTGGCAAGGAACTGGAAATGAGTGAATGCCCATCAATCGGGGAATGGCTGAATAAGCTATGATATATGAATGTAATGGAATATTATTGTTACATAAGAAATGATGAGCAGGCTGATTTCAGAAAAGCCTGGAAAGACTTGCATGAACTGGTGCTGAGTGAAACAAGCAGGACCAGGAGCACACTGTACACAGCAACAAGATTATGTGATGATCAACTCTGATGGACTCGGCTCTTTTCAACAATGATTCAATTCAATTCAACTCAATTCAACCATAATTCAAGACAATTTCAAAAGACTTATGGTGGAAAGTGCCATCAGCAACCAGAGAAAAAACTATGGAGACTGAATATGGATCAAAACATAGTATTTTCATTTTTTGTTTGTTTGCTTGTTTTTTTCTTCTTTTCTCTCCCTTTTCCCCCCTTTGATCTAATGTTTCTTGTGCAGCGTGACAAATATGGAAATATGTTTAGGAGAATTGCACGTTTATCTTATGTTGGATGGCTTGCTGTCTTGAAGGGGGAAAAGATGAGAGAAAGGGAGAAAAATTTGGAACACAAAGTTTTGCAAAAGTGAATGTTGAAAACTCTCTTTGCATGTGTTTAGAAAAAATATTATTGAAAAAAAGTTTCTTCTCAGAGCTCAGTATCACAAGTGATGATTTATCAGCTGCTCAACTAAGCCTCTAGTATGTTGGGCTTTCGTTCTGAAGATTCACGGAAAGAAAATATAGAACATGTTGCAGAAATCTGACATGTGGTGGGTATATGCTCTAGCAAAGAAACTTGGCAGGACAAAGGTCCTGGAAGATAAGATTCCATTTATGCTCGTTGGTGACTCAGGGTAGAAGAGGGATGTCCTTGGGAAAGATGGGACAGAAATGAGCTTTGGGGCTAACCCAGAGTTCCCCATTCCTAAGACCTATAAGGCAGAGAGCCCAAGTAAAAAGGTTGTACCTCCCTCTCTTCCTGATCTCTATTCTTTAGGCAGAGCAGCACAGAGAAATAAGAACTCATTTTTTTCCCCACTGATGGGGGCTCATAAACAACAGATCTTGGAATTTAGACCTCAAATCACTGCTCCCCATTCAGAATCTAACTTGTCAGTATGAGTAAGGTAGATCTGGTGTGAATGCTGACTAAAATCTTTCCAAGATGGACTTGGAGTGGGAAGACCTGGGTTAAAATTTGTTATTTTTCAGTCATTTCCAACTCTTTCTTACTTCATTTAGGGTTTTCTCAGCAAAATAACTGGAATGGTTTGCCATTTTCTTCTCCAAATCAGTTTATAGATAAGGAAACAGAAGCAAACAGTGTTAAGGGACTGGACCAGGATCACTTAGTAAGTGTCTGAGGTCACATTTGAACTGAGGTTTTCCTGACACATGCCCCAGTCTGGAGCTCTGTCCATTGCACCATCTAGCTGCCCATCATTTGAGGAATTGCTAAGCAAATGTGGCATTAAATATCATAAGAGAAGATTGAGGATGACAAATGATCATCAATTTTCAGATGATAAAATTAAATCATTGATAGTCATATGAAAACAACACTCTAAATCACTATTGATTAGAGAAATGCAAATTAAAACAACTGAGGTACCACCTCATACCTCTCAGATTCGCTAAAATGACAGAAAAGACAATGATAAATGTTGGAGGGGAGGTGGGAAAACTGGGTCATTAATGAATTGTTGGTGGAGTTTTTAAAAGGGAAGGAAGGGAGTATAACCAGAAAAAATAAAATTCCATACTTTATCATTTGGCTAAATTTAACACTTTCACCTGACAGAAGGCGGGGAGGAAAGGGGAAAGTGGAGAAATTAAGGAAGGTAACATCTTTTAAATTTATCTCCTTAATTGTTCAGTCATTTCAGTTATGTCTGACTCTTCTGACCTCATTTGGGATTTTATTGGAAGAAATTTTAGAGTGTTTCCTCCAGCTCATTTTATAGATGGGGAAACTGAGGCCACAGGTTAAGTGATTCACCCAGGTGTCTCCAGCTGGATTTGAACTCAGGGACGAGTCTTCCTGGCTCTAAGGACTATGGTACCACCTCGCTGCCCTTTATCTCCTTCGGGTGCCACCTTAATCTAAACTCTCATTGTCGTGTACCTATGAAACCTGGACAGTCTACCAACGTCATGCTGGGAAACAGAATCACTTCCATTTGAATTGTGTTAGAAATATGCTGAAAATCACCTGGCAGGATGAGACACCAGACACCGAGGTCCTTTCTTGAACCAAACTGCCAAGAGTTCCCACTCTCCTGCAGAGGGCACAGCTCCACTGGGCTTGAGGGCCAAATGTTGCCAAAAATCATTTTACAGAGAACTCACACAGGGCAAGCGCTCACAAGGTATCAGAAAGAAGTGATACAGGGATACTCTCAAGGTCTAGCTTTAGAATGGATTGTATGACATGGGAGACACTGGCACAGGAGCGCCCAATATGGCGTACCCTTGTCAGAGAAGAGGCTGTGCTCTCTGAACCAAGCAGAATTGAATTGGCCAAAAGAAACACGAGATGCACAAAATTAGAGAAGCCGCTTCAAACGTTCATGTGGATTACTGCCTCTCCTCCAGTCTTGCTCACTGCCACATTTTGGTTTTTATATTCCCCCCAAAATTAAGGCAGTGCCTGGTACATAATAATTACTTAATAAATACTTATTGAATTTAATTGATTTGAATTGAACTAAATTGGATTATGAATATCTGTCGACATGTAGGGGATTTAGTTTAGGATCTCTAATTTACTATGATAAAACACTTTTACTTGGGGTAGGAGGAGAAGGGAATCAGCATCTCTTGAATCCATCCTTTCTCCTTATTCATAAAGCCACCATTCTAGTACAGGTCCTCATCACTTTCTTGTCTAGAACTACAGAGGTGGAAAACTCCCTTTAGTTATAACTTATAGTTTTAGAGAATTAACCTGGAACACGAAGGGATCTACCTGAGATCATACAGCTTGCATGTATCAGGAACAGAATTTGAACCCCCCACCCAGTCTTTCTCATCCAAGGTCAGCTCTTTCTCGACCATCACACTTTGCCTCTGACGAATTAGAGAAGCCCCCCAAAAAGTACATAGATCTATAGGTGCCTACATATGAGCATTCATACATACACACATATCACTCCTATTCTTACATACTGGGCGGCCAGACCAAGCTTGGGAAGAGATCAGACAGATCCCTGATGGAGGCAAAAATCTTGTCAGCCCAAATGAGAACCAGAACCAAGAGTAGAAGAAGGACCCCTGAGAGGAGAGGGGTGAATAAAGAAGTTGGGGTTTGTCTACGGCAGATCCTGATAGAGTGATGGGTCCGTGGATAGATCCCTACCAAATTGTGATGTAGGGCAGGACACTTCCAGGTTTAGAAAAAAGGGACTATTTATTTGTTCTGGGCAAAGGGCAGCAGAAAGTGGGGGAGGGGGGAGAGAACCAGAGGCAGACCAGAGATTTCATCAAGATCTCCATGGAGCCCTAGGGAGGGCACCAGTTAGCCCCAGGTAGCTGTAGCAGGTGGTGCTGGGAATATTATAAATAACATCTTTCTGAAGCTTGGAAGTCTATTTGTCCCTGCGAGTCGTCAGCCACAGAGCCCTCCAACTCTGACCAGCTCTGGTCACAGCCTCCCTCATTTCCAGAACCCCAAGTCTGCCCAAGGCCTTCTCCACTGCCTCATAGTCTCATTCAATACCAAAAAACTGAACATATATTAAGAATCGAATACTATTTTTCAGGCTCTACGTCACTCACCCACGGACCAGCTTAACTAAATGTGGAGAAGCTCACCACCAGGCTGGCCACAGGGGGATTAATTTTTCAGCCAAAGCGGTCCTCAAGATCATCCGATAAGACAGGCAGAGATTGCAATCTAGGTCAGTGGAAGCCGTCCAATGAAATCATAGTTAGCTAAGCGACTAATCGATTAACCATCAATAAGCATTTACGCAACGTTCAATAGGCAACCAGCCTGCGCCAAGAACTATGCTGGGTATTGCGGAAGATACCAAGGGTGGGAGCTTATAATCACAAAAGGCTTCTCTTGGGGAGTGAATCCTGAGGTCAGAAAGGATTTCAGTAGGACAGATGGGAAGGGAATGAGTAACACTGGGAAAAAGCACAAAAGCCCAAGGGTGAATTTAAAATAATGAAGAAGCTAGACATTTAGCAGGTGGAATAAGTCCTCTCTAACCTTGGACTCTGCCCTGGTGACGCTGGGCTCTCCTAGGGGGAATTTTTTGCCTTATCTTCAATTTCAAGTTATTCCAAATGATGTCCCTCACCCCCAGCCCTAACCCCAAACTCCCTTCTGGGTCCCATTCTTTTGTTCGCCTGGAATTAGTTACATAACTACTAATACCTTCTCTGATCAGATTACCTTCATGTATTCTGCATATATTTTATAGGGACTTATTTATATGTGATTTCCTTCAGTCTGTGAGCAGAACCTGTGTCTGGGGCAGGAGGATTTTTATGGGGATTTTGGAAGATTGGGGTATTTCGGTTTTTGCTCTTTTTTGCATCCCCGTGACTTAGCACAGTGCCTGACAAATCGTTAGCAAGGACTGTCTTTCCCCATGAGAATGTCAGCTCCATCTCTGAGGGCAAGAACTGTCTTGCTTACTTATATTTGTACTCTCGGAGCTTAGCACGATGCCAGGCACAGAGGAACATCATCCGTTCATTCATTGAACGAGAGAAAGGGAGATTGGAACACAAATTATGGAGGCTTTTAAATACCAGGATAAAGAGTGTGGAATACCAAGGAAAAAGGAAGGGAGAAATGATGCAGTGAGAAGACAGGGGAAGGGGCCATTCTGGAAGGAATCATCCTCATCTATTAAACTTTTTATTAAGAATTTTGGGGTATTTTGAAAATAAGGATGATGGTAGGGCTCCATTAACCCTGATTCAGGTACTCTGAAGTCACTATCAAGCTGATACTCAGCTCCCAGAAGGCCTTTCCTAGGACCTTCAGGTTAGGGGTCCTCCTTCCTCATCCCCCCATGAGAGTGCCTCACGATTTCTGCCCCCTGTGAAGGAAAACTCTTCCTTCCTTCTTCTTTCATCCCCCCCTTATCTTCCTTCCCTCCTCCATCCCCTCCCACTGCAGCCCAGTGATTTTCCTGCCTCTCACATGGCGATTTTATTAAACATCTCGAAAAAATATTCTCTCTCACTCCCTCTCTCTTTATTTATAAAAATCAACTTAACACCCTGCTCCTTTGTTCTATTTGGAAACGGGAACAGCCTGGTTTATATTTAGCCGGAATCCTGCTCCTTTCCCAACAGAGCCCAGGGAGCTGGGAGCAGCTGGGGGAGGAGGAAAGGGAGGGAGAGGGCCAACGATGCTGGTGGAAAGAAGGGTGCTCTGAGTGAGCCCCATCAGCCGTCGAGAGGAGAGGGGAGAATGAACCTCTTCCAGGCTCAGCGATGGGAAAAAAAGCACCGGCCTGGGAGGCAGATGGTTCTGGCCCCGGCTCTGTCCCTAACGGAGTGAGACTTTGGATCCATCACTTCACCTTGGCCTGGGTTCCCCACTCTATAAAATGGGCATATCATGACTTCCATCATTTAGTTCTTGGGATCGCTACAACTGAATGAGATAATGTGTGTAAAGAATTATATAAATGCAAGCTATTATTATCCATCTCATCTCCATGTCCTCAGAACCAGGTCTTCCCGCCTTCTTGCTCCCACTTTTATTTATAGAATTCAGACCTTCCCATTCCAATACCAGTGTTTTTGTCACTAGTCAACAGCCCATCGGGAGCATGAGGACTGAATGGGACCCCGGAGAGGCTCCCCAGGTTGTGACCTTGTCTAGAAGCCCTTCAATACCTCAATATCATGGACCCCACCCCTATAGACACCATAGAGTTTCTTCACAAATACTTCATTTTACAGATGGAGAAACTGTGTCCCGGGAAAGGAAACTGACCTGGGCAAAGGTACCCAGCTGGGGTTTGAACCCAGTTCCATGTTCTAGGAACAGCAACCATAGCAACACTGCTGTTCCTGAAAAGAACCTGTCTAACAATGTCCTAAGGCTCCTCAACATCCCTAGAATTCCCCTCCTCAGCCACTATTCCTTCATATGTGTGTTAAAAGCAAGCTGGGGGGCATCAGATGGCACAATGGATACGGCACTGGCCAAGGGGACCTGAGTGCAAATGCCATCTCGGATGCCTCCTAGCTGTGGGTCTCTGGGAAAGTCATTTACCCTCAATGACCCCCCCCCCAGGTAAGCCGGTTATATGCAGGGACTGTCTCGCTTGAAGGGATCTGTATTTAAGTAATAGCACAGTGCCTGGCACGTAACTAAAAGCTAATAACTAGCATTTATTTGTTACTTTGCAGTGTTTGGGGCTTTGGGTTTTTTTTTTGGTAGACATCTCATTGGAGATAACACATAGTAAATTGCTTTTTCCCTCACTCCAAAGCCAGTACACACAATGCCCATGACAGATGGGCACATCATTTCCTTCTCGGAGATTTCCAGTGATCCTAGCTGTAAAACTGGAAGGGAACTAGCTAGGGCCAACTCCTTTTGGAGTGTATTCTCCCTAAATGACCTGTTCAAATGTACTTCGAGCTGCAGGAAGGTAACTAAGGTGGAGCCTATGTTAAGAAAAGCTAAAAGGGGCATCTGGTCCGACTCCTTTGGCTTGCCAAAGATTACACAAGTGAAAAACAAACAAAAAATAAAAAAAAATCTTCATTTCTAAGTATTTTAGAGGGTAAGTTAGATGGATAAATGATTTGGGGACAAAAGGCCTAAAGCCTGATCCCCTGATAAAAGTACTGTGTCTGTTGCTCATTACCTGTGCAATCTTGAACAAGTCAGTTAACTTCCACATAGTCAGCAGTCAATGACACGGCCTCCTTGCTATTCCTCCCCAATGACACTTCCTCGCAGGATCCTTCGTGCTTGGAATGCTCTCCCTGGATCCAGTCATGACTTCCTGGCTTTCTCCAAGTCTCAGCTAAAATCTCACCTTCTGCAAGGAGCTTTTCCCTCACCCCCTTAATGCCAGCGCCTTCCCCCTGAAATGACCTTCAAGAGAACCTGCACATTTCTTGTTCCCACACAGCAGTCTGCACGTTGTCTTCCCCTGATTTGTGAGCTCCTCCAGCTCTAGATACGGTTTTTCCATTTTTTGCGTCCCCAAATTTTGTTTGATAAAATAAGATGACATTTGTAAAAGTGCTAAAGGCCCAGTGCCTGGATTAAAATAGGTAATTAATAAATGCTTTTCTTTTTCTTTTTTCCTTCTATTCTTCCTATTTCTATTCTTTCCTTCCTCTTTCCCTTGTTTCCTTTTTTCTTTCCTTTTTTCCTTCTCTCTTCCTCCCTTTCTAGGTGATTAATAAATGTTTTCCTTTCTTTCTTTTTTCCTTCTATTCTTCCTAATTCTATTCCTTCCTTCCTCTTTCCCTTGTTTCCTTTTTTCTTTCCTTCTTCCTTCTCTCTTCCTCCCTTTCTAGGTGATTAATAAATGTTTTCCTTTTTTTTTTCCTTCTATTCTTCCTATTTCTATTCCTTCCTTCTTCTTTCCCTTGTTTCCTTTTTTCTTTCCTTTTTTCCTTCTCTCTTCCTCCCTTTCTAGGTGATTAATAAATGTTTTCCTTTCTTTTTTCCTTCTATTCTTCCTATTTCTATTCCTTCCTTCTTCTTTCCCTTGTTTCCTTTTTTCTTTCCTTTTTTCCTTCTCTCTTCCTCCCTTTCTAGGTGATTAATAAATGTTTTCCTTTCTTTTTTCCTTCTATTCTTCCTATTTCTATTCCTTCCTTGCTTTTTCCCTTGTTTCCTTTTTTCTTTCCCTCTTCCTTCTCTTCCTCCCTTCTCTCCTTTTTTCTTCCCCTTCATCCTCTCTCCCTGTTTTCCTTTCTTCCTCCTTTACTCCTTCCTCTCTCCCTTTTCCTTCTTTCCTACTCTCTTTCCTTCTCTCCTTCATTTCCTTTCTTCCTTCCTTCCTCCTTTCCTTTCATTCCTTCCTTTCTCTTTCCATCCTTCCCCTTTCTCCTTCATTTCTTCTTGTCCCTTTTCTCCTTTCTCTCCTCCTTCCTCCCTCTTTCTTCTTTCCTACCTTCTTTCCCTCTCTTCTTTCCTCATTTCCTTTTTTCTTTCCTTCTTCCTTCTCTCTTCCTCCCTTTCTAGGTGATTAATAAATGCTTTTCTTTTTCTTTTTTCCTTCTATTCTTCCTATTTCTATTCTTTCCTTCCTCTTTCCCTTGTTTCCTTTTTTCTTTCCTTTTTTCCTTCTCTCTTCCTCCCTTTCTAGGTGATTAATAAATGTTTTCCTTTCTTTCTTTTTTCCTTCTATTCTTCCTAATTCTATTCCTTCCTTCCTCTTTCCCTTGTTTCCTTTTTTCTTTCCTTTTTTTTTTCCTTCTCTCTTCCTCCCTTTCTAGGTGATTAATAAATGTTTTCCTTTCTTTTTTCCTTCTATTCTTCCTATTTCTATTCCTTCCTTCCTCTTTCCCTTGTTTCCTTTTTTCTTTCCTTTTTTCCTTCTCTCTTCCTCCCTTTCTAGGTGATTAATAAATGTTTTCCTTTCTTTTTTCCTTCTATTCTTCCTATTTCTATTCCTTCCTTCTTCTTTCCCTTGTTTCCTTTTTTCTTTCCTTTTTTCCTTCTCTCTTCCTCCCTTTCTAGGTGATTAATAAATGTTTTCCTTTCTTTTTTCCTTCTATTCTTCCTATTTCTATTCCTTCCTTGCTTTTTCCCTTGTTTCCTTTTTTCTTTCCCTCTTCCTTCTCTTCCTCCCTTCTCTCCTTTTTTCTTCCCCCTTCATCCTCTCTCCCTTTGTTTTCCTTTCTTCCTCCTTTACTCCTTCCTCTCTCCCTTTTCCTTCTTTCCTACTTTCTTTCCTTCTTCCTTCTCTCTTCCTCCCTTCTCTCCTTTTTTCTTCCCCCTTCATCCTCTCTCCCTTTTCCTTCTTTCCTACTTTCTTTCCTTCTTCCTTCTCTCTTCCTCCCTTCTCTCCTTTTTTCTTCCCCCTTCATCCTCTCTCCCTTTTCCTTCTTTCCTACCTTCTTTCCCTCTCTTCTTTCCTCATTTCCTTTTTTCTTTCCTTTCTCCTTTCCTTGCTTTCCTGCCTGCCTACCTTCCTTCCTTCTCCCTTTCTGCTTCCTTTATTTGCTTTGTCCCTCTTTTCCTCGCTCCCTTCCTTTTTTCTTTGCTCTTCCCTCCCTTCCTCCCTTCTTTCCTTCCCAGAGGGACCTGGCACAAAGGAAATGCTTCATAAATGATTGTTGGCTTGCCGTGACTCTGGGTCTGTTTCATCATGTGGGAAAAAAAGAAAAGGGAGGCCTTCTAAGGTCCCTTCAATCAATCAGTCCCTGAAGCCAGATTCACCGCCTGCCCTGGGGCGCCACTTTCCAGCGACAGATCTACTTCCCTAGGAAGCAGGCCCAGAGCGGTTAGGGGACTCGGCCAAGACCACACAGCTAGAAGGCGCCGCGTCCGGACGGAAAGCCGGTTGCCCTGACCGCACGTCGAGGACGCCGGGGAGTCAGCCCCTCGCTGGGCTCAGCGCGTCCCCGGCTCCCCGGTTATTTTTGACAACCGCCAAGGTCTGAAGGCGTCACTGGCAACCTCCGAAGCACCAGACGCCAAAAGTGGAAATAGAACGCGGGAGGAAATACCCACCCCGCCGCCGTGACGTCAGCCCCACGCATTGTGACGCAACAACAGGACTGCGGGAGACAGCTGAGCCCGCCGGCGTCTTTAACTCGTTCGTGGCCGGGGCTCCGGGTATTCGGGGACCGGGCGCCCGCCCCCGGAGCTCTGCAAACTTAGAGCGCTAACTGTCCCCCGCAACGGTCCGGCCGCTCCGCCCCTCACTGCGAGCCCAGGGGCAAGGGCAAAGGGCAAGGGGCAGGGGCGAGGAAAGGGGCGAGAGGGCAGGAGCAGGTGTGGGGACCGGCGGAGGGGCCAAGTCCGTGGGAGGCTGGGGACTTGAGGAACGGAATAGGAAGGCAGCAGCTCCCGCCCGAGTCCGAGGCAGCCTCGGGGAAGCAGCAGGGGCTGCCCAGGAAAGGCGCCAACTCCGAAGGGAGGGAGGGAATCATCCGGAAATCCGAGGGAGAGGAGGGGGCGGCCGCAGCTCCGGGGGGGGAGGGGGGGGGACGAGGAGGCAGCGGGAGAGAGATGGAGTGACTGACTGATCCCCGCGCCAGAGAGACAGACGCCCAAGTCAACGAAACGCAGAGGGACACGGGGACAAAGGGAAGGACAGGGTCACAGAGAGAGCAGAGAGTCAAGGGAACGGGGGAGCGAGACAGGGAGAAGAAAGAAAAGAGAGGGCTTAAAGGTCGGAAGGAAAACGGGAGACGTGGAGAAACGGACGGGAAAAGAGAGCCAGAGACACAGACTAGAGAAAGGAAGTGGGAGACACAGGAACAAGAAAAAGCCCGGGAATCAGAGCAGAGAGCAAAAAAGAACTGGACACAGCGCTCAGAGAGGGCAGAGATGGGATGAGGTGGACCGAGGAGAGCTCCTTAAAAAGCGTGTGGGAAATGGGGCGAGGGAGAGAGAGAAGAAAGGGGAGAGGCCGGGAGACAGACAGACAGGTCAGAGAAGAGAGGGAGCTACAGGAACAAGGGGGGAGAGAAGAAAATAGAGGGATCTGGAGAAAGAGGGACAGACAGACAGAGATGGATGAGGAGGGAGAGAGACAGAACAGAGAGAGACAGCAAGAGAAACAGAGAACAAAGAGGGACTGACAAGAGCAGAGAGAAGAAAAGAGGATGGGAGACAGGGACAGACAGAAGGCATCGAGAGAGACAGACATACAGAAAAGAAAAAAGGGAGGGAGATACAAGGACAGGAGAGAGAAGAAGAGACAGACAGAGAGAGAGAGACAGAGAGAGAAGAAATAATGGTCATGGGGTGAGGATGGTGCAGTCCTAAATCATTCCTCTTAGAATTAGATGTCACAGCAGTGACCCTGCTGACGCAGCTCGAGTCCCCAACCTTGAAAGCAGAGCCCTACTTGGAGATTTTGCTTCTCCCTGTAGTGGGCAGATCTCCCGTGAAGCTCTTTGGCCCCCAGTACCAGAACATTGGGAGCCTCTCGCCTCCCGAGGAGGGTGGGGTTCAATCTATCTCACTATGAATTATTTGGAGGTCAGGGGAGGGGGAGCGAGAACATCCTCCACCCGCCTTGAGCAGCCTGGAGGGGAAAGTATTGTATGAGGTCGAGCAAGTCATTGGAAGAAGGCGGGGATCGTAAGCGAAGAAGCTCGCGCTAAGTCACATGAGTAGTGAGAGGTGGGATTCGAACCCAGACCCACAGTTCAAGCTCCGGGGCTCTGGAAGGCGGGTCCTTGAAGGCGCCTCCTGTCCGGGGCACGTGTCTCCGCATGTGAGAAGAGGCGGGGCGGGAGGGGGAGCTGACAGCTTTTGAGGGCGCTGCAGCCAAAGCTCCTGTGACAGGCGTGTCGCCCCCTCCCCTCGGCCAATCAGCGCGATTAGGAAGCGCGGTTCAGAGCTTCCCCCGGCGGCTATTTCTGTGCCGCGTGCTGTTCCGCGGTTCCGTCCCGGTCCGACCCGACTTAGCCCCAGTAACCTGCCGTCATGGGGCAGCCCGGCCCACTTCCCAGCTCTCTCCCGTCCCCCTCCCCTCCCCCCCTTCCACTGAGCACTCCAGGGCGCACTGTGCCAAATATTAAAAGAAGCCTTTGCCTTTCTCCCTTCTCTCCTCCACAAGGACCCTTCCGGAGCCCTCGCCCTGACGTTCTTTGGGCAGCTGTCTCTGCATCTGTCCCGGGGGTCCCAGGCTGGACTGGGCTTTTGCCCCCTTTTACTTTCTTTCTCCGAGACTCTAAACCAGACCCGAGCCCTCTGGAGCTGGGGGAGATTTGCAGGAGCCCCTTGAGAGTTGAGATTATTTCATCCTTTGTATTCCCAGCACCCCAGTCTAGGGCTCTGGCACACAGCAGGTGGTTAATAAATGCTTGTCCATTGAGGGTACTGCTTAAGATGGAGGGTCTCCACTCTGACCTTTGATTCACAGATCCCTAGAGTGGGCAGCAAGAAGTCAGAGGTCATGGATTGCTGGAGCTGGAAGGAACGGGGTCAGTTAGGTGGCGTCAGCTTGGGAATCAGGACCTGGATTCAAACCCTACCTCAGACACCAGCTGTGTGACCCTGGGAAAGTCACTAAAGATGGCTTCCAAAAAAATACCATGAACCACAGAAAGAAATGGAAAAGACTGGAACACAGAATGTCAGGACATTGGGCCGTAGAATAGCGGAGCTGGAAGGGGTTATTAGGACGGAGAATGTCACCACTGAGGTAACACAACAGGGACTGCCAGAGATGGACAGTGTCGGAGCTAGCTGTCCTGTGGTGTGCGGGAGTCAGGGCTTTTATGGAGGCTCAGAAAGTCCTGGCCAGGGTGGCAGGGCAGCTGATGCAAGACCGGAAACCAGATCTGGACTCCCAGGTCCAGTGTTCGTCCCACAAGACCATGCTTTGACCAGATCACCCTAAGTCTCCTTGCCTCTGGGGAAAGATCTTTCATCTGTGAGAATTCTTCATAGCTCAGGATCGTTTTTTCCGGAGGCACAAAGGCCAGTTGGTTCTTAACCTATCTGTGTCTGTCTTTCTCTCTCCCTCTTTCTCTCCTCCTTTCTCTTTCTCTATCTCTGTGTCTTTGTCTTTTTGTCGATATCTCTCCTCTCTCTGTCCTTTTCTCTCCTCTTTCCCCACTCTCTTCCCTTTTTTCCCTTCTCTCTCCCCCCCTTTCCTCCTTTCTCTTCCTCTTTCTCTTTCTCTGTCTTTGTGTCTTTGTCTTTCTATGTCTGTCTCTGTCTGTCTCTTTGTGTCTATTGTCTCTGTCTCTTTCTCTGTCTCTGTCTCCTCTCTCTTCCTCCCCCTCTTTCTTTCACTTTTTCTCTGTCTCTGTCTCTTTCTTCCCCCCTTTTCTCCCTCTCTTTCCCTCCCTCTTTGTTTTTCTCTTTTTCTTTGTCTTTTTCTTCCTCTCTCTCCCCTCTTTCTCCTTTCTCTCTCTCCCTTTCTCTTTCTCTCCCTCTCTCCTGTCTCCTCTCTCTGTCTCTGTCTCTGTCTCTGTCTTCTCTCTCATCTATAAAATGAGGCAGCTTGGACTCGGTGACAATTCAGACCTTGTCCAGCTTCTGAGCTCTCTCAAGAGCCTGATTCTCATTCATCCTCCTTTTTGAGACTAGGTGGGACAGGGCCTATTTTCCCAGGGCTCCCAGCTGAAGAAAGCATGGAGGAAATGGGGAAAGGTAGGAGGAGGGGAGGGGGAAGGAAAGGACTCGCTAACCTGAAAATAACCTGGATTTTTTTTTTTCAAAGGAGGCAGTAGAGAGTGCCCCCTCCCCCCAAGCATACCATGAAGTTCAACTGGAAATGAAATTAGATTCAGCCCTGGGGGGAAACCTGAGCCGGGCAGCCACAGATGACTTGATGTCGGCCCCGGGCATCGATTTCCATACATCCAGGCCTGCCTGGAGAGCGCTGGGTCAAAGAACACAGATGGCTCTTGTTTCCCTGTGGCCCCCAGGGAGGAGGGGGGAGGGGAGAGGGGGGAGGGGGAGGATGGCCCAGTGTCCCGGGTGTGTTCTGCCTGAGCCCACCGATTCTCTATTCCTGCCTCTGGCCTACAGCCACGCTGAGAAAGTGACAGTTATTTTCAGTTTTTCTGTTCCTTCTCCCAAGTGGGGGAGCTCTGAAAAGGAGGAAAGACAGGCAAAGAGCCCAAGCTGGAAAATGGGGAGGTTGGGCAGGAAGAGCCAGATGATGAGGGCCCCAAAGGTTGGCAGCCCCCCGGCCTCCCTCCCCCCCAGCAGGACAGCGTCACCTACTTGTATAGTAAGGGAGTCTGGAGAAAACAGCACAGGAAAGCTCTGTGTGTGTGTGTGTAATCTCTGTATTTGGAAAAGACGTGACAGACGGAGCCAAGAGCTAGGAGCAAATGGAGCAAAGATCCAAGCAAAAAAACAGGGAGGGGGAAGACCAGGGTTGGGGTGGCAGGGGGGACCGTGGCATTCTGGGAGGGCAGAGGGGACAACTGGCCTCTTCGCCGAAGCCCCCCTGCACGTCGATCCAGAGATGCCAGTTTCTGCCTCAGTGAGTTGGAGGCCAAGGGGAAACTCTCAGAGCCCCTAGCAATGGCAGATGGAGGGTTTAATTTTAACCAGATTTTTTTTTGCATGTTCTGTTGGGGTTTTACATGGAATTTGTTTATAGGATTAGAGGTGCTGAAATCCCTGGATTGCTGACAGTATATGGCAATGGAGCAAAATCACGAAGGACATAAGACACGCTTTAAACATTTCTAAAATATTGCCTGACCTCCCGGACCCTGGAGCGGCTTCTTGCCTTCTAGATGTCTTTGACCTGCATGTCCTAGAATCATAGACTTAGAGCTGGAAAAGATCTTACTCTGATCCCCAGCTTTTAGGGTAACATTTTACAAAGGAGGACAATTTATTGGACAAGGATCATCCACGTAATGAATGTCTGAGGCATAATTTGAACTCAGGTCTTCCTGGTTCTACGTCCCCACCTCCATCCACTACACCATACTGCCTTCTCCACTGCTCTTACTCATCACTAGAGCAGATAGGTGGTTCAGGTGATAGAGAGCCAGGCCTGAAACCAGGAAACCAGGAGTTCAAACCCAGCCCCAGATCCCTGTAAGCTGTGTGACCCTGGACAAATCACTTCATCTCATTTGCCTCAGTTTCCTCATCTGTAAAATGAGCTAGAGAAGGAAATAGGGAACCTCTTCAGTATCTCTGCCAAGAAAATCCCAAATGGGATCATGAAGTGTTGAACATTGCTGAAAGGACTGAACAGCAACAAACTCATTAGTGGGCAAAAATCAGCCACTACCTTATGTGGTGAGTTATTTTTTCACGTGGACCCTCTTGGCTAGACATGTAACCCCTCTGAAACTCAGTTTTCTCCTTTGTGAAATAAAAAGGTTGGACAAGATGACCTCTGATGTCCCTTCTAGAACCAGGAACCCATGAACCAGATCAGATCCCTATTTTATACAGCTCTTCTATTTGGTTGGTTGTTGTCTTTCCAAAATGACATCACTATCACTGACATCACTGATCGGATCAATATGAACTGGGAATAGGGACACAAATAGTCCCTATGAACATTCAGGATGGATTCTTTAACTTTCCACATCTCTTCTGTTTATTTTTTATTCTAGTAAATTTATTTTTAATATGCATCACTTTATGAATATGTTGGAAGAGAAAATTAGAGCACAAGGAAAAAACCATGGGAAAGATTAAAAAAAAAAAAGCAGAAAATAAGTGAACATAATATGTACTGATTTACATTCAGTCTCCTTATTTCCTTTTCTGGATGCAGATGGCATTTTCTATCCAAAGTCTGTTGGGACTGCTTTGGATCACTGAACCACTGAGAAGAACCAGGCCTTTCATAGCTGTTCATCACATATTTTTGCTGTTCTTGTGTAACAATGTATTTCTGGTTCTGCTTGTCTCACTCAGCATCTGTTCGTGTAAATCTTCCCAGGCTTTTCTAACATGAGCTTGTTCATTTTTACAGAACAATAATATTCCTTTAACTTCATGGATCACAACTTGTTCAGCCATCCCCCAATTGACGGGCATCAACTCATTTCCTAATTCTTTCCTAACACAAAAAGTCGGTCTTCTATTTAAACTTCATAGTACCCACCTAGAGCTAGAAGAGCCAGAATTTCCCCTTCTGTAGAATGAAAGGTTTTTTTGAGGTGAGGGACAATTTCTCTTTTTATCTTTGAATCTTCAGTGATTATGCAGATTTTCAAAGATGCCGAGCCCTTAAAAATATTTGCTGAATTGGATGGGATCTAGTCCAATCAGCTCCTCATTTTGCAGGGGCTTTTCCCAAAGATTCTGCTCTTAATTGATAAGGGACCTGTATTCAACTCCTACTTTGGATTACAATCTCTCTGACTGCAATGTCTCAATTGGGTCTGTATCCCATCAGTTGGAGAATGGCTGAATCAGTTAATGGTATATAAATTTTATGGAATACTATTGTTCTGTAAGAAACGATCAGGAGGATGATTTCAGAGAGGCCTGGAGAGACATGAGCCTTTTCTAAGTGAAATGAGCAGAACCAGGAGATTATACACAGCAACAACAAGACTAAATGATGATCAATTCTGATGGACGTGGCTCTCTTCAACAATGAAATAATTCAGACCAATTCTAAAAGATTTGCGATGGAGAGAGCCATCTGCATCCGGAGAACTATGGAGATTGAATATGGATCAAAGCATATTTTCACCGTAATTTTTTGTTATTGCTGTAGGTTGTTTGCTTTTTTCCTCGTGTTTTTTTTTCTCTTTCACCTTTGATCTGATTTTCTCTTGCAGCATTTAGAATATGGAAATATGTTTAGAAGAACTGCACATGTTTAACCTATATTGGACTGCTTGCTGTCTGGGGGCGGGAGAGCAGGAGGGAGGGAAAAAACGTGGAACACAAGGTTTTGCAAAGGTGAATGTTAAAAACTATCTTTGCATGTATTTGGTAAAGAACTATTTTTTAAAATCTCCCTGACTCCCAGAGGTACCACATATGGGCTTCCTCATCCCTCTCTCTTGGACTAATGTGACAACCTTCTAATAGGCCTCCCTGTCTCCAGCCCCCATTCAGCTGACAAAGGAATTTTCCTAAAGCTCAGATCTGACCATGTCATTCTTCAACCTATTCAATGAACTCCAATAGCTCCCTAAAATACACAGAAACAAACCCAAAATCATCTGTGTTTGGCTTATGAATCCCTTCACAAACCACTCCAATATCTTTGGCAAGAAAACTCCAAATGGAGTCACAAAGAGTCGGACATGACTGAAATAATTAGTTTATTTCTAATAATAGATTATTAGATTAATAGAAATAGATTAGTTATTTCTAATCCACAAACAGCCTTTTTACCTTTCCAGTTTTCTTAGTTTGTCCCCCCCTAATTCAGCTCTCCTGATCTTTTTGTTCCTCAAATAGAATACTCTACCTTCTTGGCTTTGGGCTGAATAGTTCCATGCCTAGAATTTTCTACTTCCTCCCCTCTGCCTCCTAATTTCCCTGGATTTCTTCAAATCCTACCTTCTATAGAATCATTTTCCTGTTCTCTCCCTCCCCACCCATTTAGCACTTCTCTTTGAAATTACCTTCCATTTAGAGGCCTACAGGTATTCAGGGAGGACTAGCACCTTGCTCAGTCCCCATCACAGATGCTCATCCACCTTTGGTGTCCACCTTCACTCAATTCTCACCTGTGACTCCAAGAAGCTGTAGCATACACAATGCCCTCTCCCCACCCCCAGTAAACCATTTTAGCAGATGGGCTAAACCATGTTAAGAGTAATCAAGGGGATCTCAAACCCATTGGTGAATTGGGGGGTTCTTACCCCAAACATTCGAGGACTTTCGAGGAGTTTTTGGAATGGGAGGATGAAAACAATTTGTTCTGATGTTCAGCAAGTGGCTGAAGCAGACATTGTGGAATGTTTAGAGTTCTATCAGACATTGAAAACCCCAAATGGCCCACTGTATCCAGGGCCATTGACAGTTGTCTTGATTTTTTTCCCTGCCACTGGACTTTGTTGACTCAGGAAGAGAAAGTGAGACTGACAACTTTATGCAACTGTGCCTCCATTTAAATCCAATTCACTAAATTGCAATTCATTACATCTAATTAATGAATTAAGACATCATCCATGATGTCATTAATCCTCTTAGGAAACTAAGGACAATATCTCCATAATATAGCACAGTGCCTACATATAATAGGAGCTTAATGAATGTTTAGTTTATTATTTATGACTCTACTAAGCACAAAGGATACAAGGAAAGATAAAACCACTATTCCCCTCAAGGAATTCATGTAATGAAAGGGAGAAAACAGGCAAATAACTGGTAGTGTGAGATGCATAATATATAAATGGAAAGTAATCTCAAAATTGCACATATTTAATTTATATCAGATTGCTTGCTGTCTTGGGGAAGGAGGAGGTAAGGAAGCAGAGGAAAAACAATGAACACAAAGTCTTACTAAAATGAATGTTGAAAACTATCTTTACATGTATTTGGAAAAATAAAATCTCACTGAAATTTTTAAAAAAGAAAGTAATCTCAAAAAAGGAGATTGGGGTAGACACAAGGAAAGATTCTTAACAGAAAGGGAGATTGAGCAGAGACTTGGAAGATACAAGAAAGACTAGGAGTAAGAGGTGAATTGGAAGAATTTTTCAAGCATAAGGCACAGCTGGGGTAAATGCAAAGGAGAGAGGAGATGGGATGTCCTCTGGGAAAACCTGCATAGATTTGAAGATGGATATAAAGTGTATGGAGCCAGGAAAGGTAGGAAAAAGCTAGGTTGTGAAGGGCTTTAAATACCAAATAGAGGACTTTATTTTTGATCCTGGAGATAGTAGGGAGCCACTGAAGTTTAGTGAGTAGGAAAGGTAAAATAGTCCCAAGTGCTTTAGGAAAATCACTTAGGCAGCTTAATAGAGGATGAATGGTAATGGGGAGAGACGATGCAGGGAGACCAACTGGAAGGTAATTGCAGTAGCTGGGCAAGAGATGAGGACCCATATTCATATGACTTCAGGGTTTCAAGTCTTCTCACCCTGGCCCCTCTGACAAGCTGGCCCTCTCTTCCTTTTGGTGAGTTCCTCCAGGTGGTTCCATTTTGGGGAGGAGTCCAGGATGGTTAACCGTCATTCTCCTCTCAACTGTGCTTCTGACTTTCTGAACTTCAACACCACACTCCCCACATCCCCTTCCCTTTTTCACACCCATGGTTAGGGAATGATATAGGTGATGATCCAGCAAAGGAGACAGAGAAGAATTAGACAAGTAAGGGAACTAGGTTTTAAATAACCCTAGAGAGGAGAGAGAATCCAGGAAAAGATGATCCTTAGAGACAAAGTTGGCCAAGAGATCTAAGGGGATGAGCACTGAGTTTATAATAGCATTTATTTTTTATATTTACTTCCATTTCCTTATCTATAAAGGAGATAATAGCACCTGCCTCTTAAGATTATTATGACGATCAAATAAGATAATGATTGTAAAGCAATTGATAGCAAGTGTAAATAGCAAAATGTACAATACTTAACACTTAAATGTTTGGGTGCTAGGTGATGCCATAGAGGATAGAAGACTCAGCCTGAAGTTAGGAAGACATCTTCCTGAGTTCAAATCTTGTCTCAGACACTTACTAGCTGTGTGACCCGGGACAAGTCACTTTACCCTTTTTGCCTCAGTTTCCTCATCTATAAAATGAGCTATAAAAAGAAATGGTAAGCCACTCTAGTATTTCTGCCAAGAAAACCCCAAATGGAATCATGAAGAGTTGGGCAAAACTGTAATAAGTCAACAATAAAAAAAAATTTAAAAAATTTTAAAGAAAAACCCTTAACTATGCTCAAAAATTTATCAAATTATGCATACCCTTTGATCCAGCAATGTTTCTATTGGGCTTATATCCCAAAGAGATCTTAAAGGAGGGAAAGGGACCCACATGTGTGGCAGCCCTTTTTGTGGCAAGAAACTGAAAACTGAGTGGATGCCCATCAATTGGAGAATGGCTGAATAAGTTATGGTATATTAATGTTATAAAATATTATTGTTCCGTGAGAAACGATCAACAGAATGATTTCAAAGAGGCCTAGAGAGACTTACAGGAATTGATGCTAAGTGAAATAAGCAGAACCAGATGATTGTACATGGCAACAAGATTACAAAATGATCAATTCTGATGGACATGACTTTTCCAACAATGAGATAGATGATTGGTTCCAATTTTAATGATCTTGTGATGATGAGAATCATCTACACCCAGAGAGAGAATTGTGGGAACTGAGTGTAGACCACAACACAGCATTCTCACTCTTTTTGTTGTTTGCTTGCTCATTTTCTTTCTTTTTGATCTGATTTTTGTTGTGCAGCAAAGTAATTGTATAAGTTTGTATACATATATTGGATTTTACATATATTTTACTATGTTTAACATAGATTACTTGCCCTCTAAGGGAGAAAGTGGGGGGAAGGAAGGGAAAATTTGGAACACAAAGTTTTGCAAGGGTTGATGATGAGAAATCATCCATGCATATGTTTTGAAAATAAAAAGCTTTAATAAAAAAAAATAAGAAAAACCCTTATAGAAAATTAGAGAATGTTAGAGAAAACATGGGAAAATTGGAAGTTGTTGGAATTGTGAACTGATCCAAACATTCCAGAAAGAAACTTGGAACTATGGCCAAAGGTTATAACACTGTAAATAGCTTTGATCCAGCAATATCACTACTAGGTCTGTATCCTAAAAATGTAAAAAAAAAAAAAAAAAAAAAGGTGGAGGTGGGGATGGAGGAGATGGGGAGCCCAATTGTACAAAATTATTTATAGCACCCCTTTTTGTGGTAGCAAAGAAATAGAAATTGAGGGAATGCCCACGAATTTGGGGAATGGCTGAACAAGTTATGGTATATAATTGTAACAATACCATTGTGCTACAAGAAATGATGAACAGGAAGAATTCAGAAAAACCTAAACTACAAAAGTAAACAGAACCAGGAGAGCATTGTACACATTAACAGCAATACTGGACCCTGATCAATAGTGAATGACTTGGCTATTCTCACTAATACAATAATATAAAACAATCCCAAAGGACTATGATGAAGTACACTGTCTGCCCTCAGAGAAAGAATTGATTTTCTGAAAACAGACTAAAGCTATTTTTCTTTTTGTCTTTTTTTTTTTTTTTGAGGCAATTGAGGTTGTGACTTTCTCAGGGTCATACAGCCAGGAAGTGTTAAGTATCTGAGGCTAGATTTGAAATCAGGTCCTCCTAACTTCAGGGCTAGTGCTCTATCCACTGTACCACCTACTCCCCCGCAACTTAATCTATTTTTCATTTTTGTGCCTGTTGTTTTTTGTGTGTCTGTATTTTCTTTCATAAAATGATAGATATGGAAATATACTTTGCATGATTGCCCATATATAACCCAAATCAAATTTCTTTACCATGTTAGGGAGGAGAGTCACGAGAGGGAGAAAAATTGTAACTCACATTTTTTAAAATGAATGTTTAAAATGGTCTTTGTGTATTGAGACAAAATATTATTGAAAATAAAATAAAAGTCCAAGTATATAGTCAAAAAGAGACAGAAAATCCTTATAACAAATATGTAGTCAAGCAAAATAAAGTCCCACCTTGGCTATATTCTAGACCTAGAATCAAGGAGTTCAAATTCTGCTCAGCTACTTTGCAGGTACTTGTGAGGTAGATATTATTGCTCGTTTTATGTTGAGGAAACTAAGGTAAAGGTTGAGTGACTTAAAGTTTAAGGTCTTACAGCTAGAAAATGTCTGAGGTAAGATTTGAACTCAGGACTTCCTGAATCCAGGCCCAGCTCTTGCCTTAAGCTATCAATTGAAAAGACTTGGATTGAGTGAGGAAACCTCTCCCTCTCACTTATAATAGTCTTCTCTTGCAATAAACCTTCTCAGTTCCTTTAGGTGCAAGGCCAGAGGGTGCTTAACCATTCTGGTTGCTCTCCATGGTACCCATGCTTTGATTAGTTCCTTGTTTCCCTACTATACCTGAAAGGGCTGGCAGTCTTCTCTCCCAATTAAACACCTCAAAGCTCAGATTTGATGAAAACTGGACTCTGTGACAGGCAACAGAGTGGGCTTCTCCCTCAGTCTTCCCCTCTGGGCTCTGACCCAGAGGTTTCCAGGAAGTGCCAACCCATCTGAAGGATGAGGGGTCTTCCCTTAGCCTCTCCTCCACCTCAACTCTGTCCCATTCCCTTTTTGCTCTCAGGTCCCCACTCTGTCTAGGCAGTTAAACCTGGATTGGAGTCATCTATAATCTCCCCTCCCCCACTGCTGCACCTTTCTACCCAAAACCGAGTCTCAGGAAATAGATTCCAGGAGCCCTTGGGCCAGGGCCCACCAACCGGGTGGTGGTTGTTCTGGTGGTTCAGCACTGTTCAATTCTTTTTGAGCCCCTTTGGGATTCTCTTGGCAAAGATACTAAAATGGTTGGCCATTTCCTTCTCCAGATCATTTTACAGTTGAGGAAACTGAGGCAAATAAGGTGAAGCAGTCAGAGTCGCACAGCCAGTTAGTGTCCAAGGCCAGATTTGAACTCAGGAGCATGAATTTTTCTGACTCCAGGCCCAGTACTCTCTCTACTGTCCTAATGTAACAGGGGACCCTCCCTCTCTCATGAAGAAGGAACCATCAAGGCAGGAAGAAGAGCTTATTGTCCGGAGTGCTAGACTCACAATCAGAAGTTTTGTGACGTGGTGAACTTCGCTCTTTGGAAACTTCAGTAAAAAGGAAGGCTCTGAGGACCTGCAGTAATGAGAAGGAAAAAAAATTTGGAAAGAGCCTTCCTCTGTACAGGAAACCACCAGTGACTTATCTAGGTCTACTGATAAGGAGACAGACCCTGGTAAAGAAGGGGTGGAGAGCTTAAAGAGCTAAGGACCCCTGCATACATTTCCAGAGATGCTCTTTCCTGGTTACGTTTTGCTCCACTTTGTTACGAGAGAGCTCTAACGATGAATATGAAATAAATGACATCTGTAGAACTCGCTTTTTAAAAATAAACATTTATTAAGCACCTACTGTGTGCCAGGGGCTGTGTTAAGTGCTGAAGATACAAAAAGAAGCAAAAGACAGTTCCTGCCCTCGAGGAGCTCTCACAGACTAATGGGGGAGACAGCATGCAAGCGATTATACAAAACAGGCTATATGGAGGATGGACAGGAAAGAATTACCCGAGGGAAGCACTGGAATTAAGAGGGGTGAGGGAAGGCTTCCTGTAGAAGGTGGGACTGTAGCAGGATTAAGCCAGGGAGGCGCTTTTTTGTCCTAGAAGGGGGGTGCACCCCGAGAGTGTGTGACCATCCTAAGTCCTTGGTCCTTGGGTGACAAGGCCCCTCCCCCCTTCTAGCCACCACGTGAGGTATATCTATGTGCCCGACGCAAGCCCGCAGCACCCCCCTTCCCTACAGGAGCCCGCTCCCCGACACCCCCAAGTTTGATTTCCCCGAGGCCTCCTGCTCCGCGCGGCGGGGGCCCGGGTGATTGCAAACAGCCGTCTGGCCTCATTAGGAGACATGTAATTAGCGGCTGGCTGAGCCGGGAGACTGAGCCCGCTAATTACCGCTGGGAGCTGGCTGCGCCGCCGCCGGCACGCCCCGGAGCGCCCTCCCACCCCGGGAGCATCCTCCCAGCCCCGAAGTCCTGCCCCCTCGAGCCCGCCGCTAGGAGGCTGGGGGAGCCGCGGGCTGGAGCGGGCGGGTCATCTCCGGGTCTGGCGCCAGGCCCGGGAAGCGGTTCGGGCTTCTAGAGCTGGACCGGGGGTTCTCCTCCCGGATTTGTAAGTCAGCTAGCGCTTTATTAAGCGCCTACTATGTGCCAGGCACTGGGATGCAAAGCTAGGAAAGGACCGTAACATCAAAGCCAACTTCTCATTTTTACAGATGGGGAAACTGAGCCCCAGAGAGTGCCCGGCTCGAGGGCGGCCACCTAAGCCGCGGCAGAGTCGGGATTCGAACGACTTTTCTAAGTGTTCCATGTTCCTGCGAGCCACCGTCTTCTGTCCTTTCCCCAGAGAGCTCCCGCGGAAGGGGGGGCAGTCCTGGGGCCGGGGTCTCATTCTGCACCCCCCCCTTCCCCTCCGGAAGCCAAGATTCCCCCGCAAGCATCCTTACCTCTGCCCCTTCGAAGTTTTCGCCTGATCTAGACTTTATCTGGAGAGGAGCAAACGTCCCCGTCCGCTCACTTAGCAGGCTGCCGAGGCCCCCTGCTGGCGAGAACAAGGACTGCGGACCATCCGCCTGGAGTCGACCTGGATCGAAGGTTTTCCAGCAGAAGGGGCTTGGAGATCGCCTGGTCCAGCCCCCTCCTCTAGGAAGAAGAGGATAAAGGGGCTCCACAGATGGAAGTTTCACAGGCATTCAAGAGCGGAATCAAAAGCTGAACCCAGAACTTCTGATCCCAGAAGCAAAAAGGAGAGGGAGAGAGGGGAGGGAGAGAGGGGAAAGGAGGTGGGAACAGAGAGTCTTTTCTGAGTCTTATCTTTCCCAAAATGCAAAATGAGAGAGCCTTATCTTTGCCAAAATGCAAAACATGATCTCTAAGGTTCCAAGTACAAATACTTATCATCCTCTTTCTCCTCTTCCTCATCAATATTATCACCACCTTCCTCATCATCATCATCATCATCACCATCCTCCTCTACTTCCTCTTCCTCCTCTTTCTCACCTTCCTCATCATCATCAACATCTTCCTCATCATCATCATCACCACCATCCTCCTTATCATCATCATCACTATCCTCCTCTACTTCCTCTTCCTCCTCTTTCTCACCTTCCTCCTCCTCATCACCGCCTTCCTCATCATCATCATCATCATCACCATCCTTCTCTACTTCCTCTTCCTCCTCCTCCTCACTTCATCATCAGCACCATCTTCTTCCTCCTCCTCCTCATCATCATCACCATCCTTCTCTCCCTCCTCTTTCTCCTCCTTCTTATCTCTTCTATGGACCACATTCTCCCCCATTTGAATTTAAGCTTTTGGGGGGCAGACACTGTTTTTTGGTTTGTTTTTCTTGTGCAGGCATTTTCCTAGCTGTGTTCAATAAACATTTAAGGTTAGCTTATGAACTTTTAATGGCTAGCAATAAAACCCCTAGTTAGATCGTAAGATCACTGCTAATATAATAAATGCTTGCTGAATAAATGAACTAAAGGGGAAGAAGTGAATGTAAAAACTTTTAAAGAAAAGTTTATAATCCTATAAATAAGGGAAGATATTAACACTTGCCTGGGGTCTGGGGCCAGGGACCGGTCCCAAAGCTTAGAGCTGTCCATTGTTAAAGAGCTACCAGTCAGAGGTAAGATTTGAACTCACTTCTTCTAAAAATAAGTTAGACTAATTGTTAAGTTTACAGTGTCCATGAGAAATCCTAAGATGCTGTTATGAATAATACAAAGGATTTGTAAATGAATATACTATGTTGCAGACAATGGGAATACAAAGGAAGGCAAAATCACAATACCTCTTTTCTAGGAGCTCTGTCTACAAGCATTTATTAAGCACCTACTGTAAACCATGTTTTGAGTTAGCTCTCTCAGGATACAAAAAAGTTAAAAACAGTCTACTCTCCAGCAATTTCCAGTCTCATGAGAGGAGGGAGTAACAATAAATAACTAGCCCCTCCCAGGGTCACTTAACTGCTATAGGCCGTAGTTTCTTCATCTGTAAAATGGAGAAATAGCATCTACCTTCCAGGATTGCTAAGAGATCAAAGGAGATATTTGTAAAGCAAACTTTAAATACTACATAAATACTAGCTATAATTATCATTATAAACATTTACAAAGTAAAAACTAACCTTGAAAGTTTAACACTGCTAGGAAAAGGCAAAAGGCAAAAACTTTGTCTACCCTTAAGAAGCTTACATTCAAAAGAGGGAGATAT
This sequence comes from Antechinus flavipes, assembly GCF_016432865.1. Lineage (NCBI taxonomy): Eukaryota > Metazoa > Chordata > Mammalia > Dasyuromorphia > Dasyuridae > Antechinus > Antechinus flavipes. Next base: position 706,546,163 of record NC_067398.1, on the reverse strand, counting down.
GTGATCCATACAACAGCAGCAATAATATACAAGCATTTATATGCTGTTTTAATGTTTGCAAAGTGCTTTATAAGCAACGGTTCATCATTGTGTGAGTCTGACGCTTCGTGATTCTATTTAAGGTTTTCTTGGCAAAAGTCCTGGAAGAGTTTGCTATTTTCTTCTTCTCTCCTTTTACGGATGAGGAACCTGATGTAAACAGAGTTAAGTGACATATACAAGGTCACTAGGAAGTGTCTGAGGCCACATTTGAACTCAGGTCTTCCTGATTCTAGGTCAGCTCTCTATCCAGCGAGCCATCTATTGTCCTCGATCCACAAATGAGGAACTGAAACAGACAGAAGTTAGGGACTTGCTCAGTGTCACCTGGCTAATAAGTGCCTGAGGCAGGATTTGAACTCCAGTCTCCCCATTTCAGGCACAGTGGACTCATATAAGTAGATAAAAAGGAATTTACAGAATAGATGAAAGAAGAAAGCATTAGCTGTACAGGACCTCTGGAAAGGTCTCCTTCAGAATGAGATCTGCTGAGTTTTGAAGGAAGCCGGGTGCATTAGGAAGGAAGAAAAGCATTCTGGGCATGGGGGACTGTCAGTGCAAGGCTCAGAGATGGGACATAAAGAGGTCTCTCTGGCTGCCTAAGACCAAACTCTTTCTACTCCTCCAAAGTTCTTGTTTTTGCTGTTTGTCCTTTGTTCTTGAACAAAATCACAACTATGACATGCAAGTGATTTCTATTGAAGTGAGGGAGGACTGTGCAAAATCACCAGCCTCACTGTCCCCTCCAGAGCCATCTGGATCCAGTGGCAAGAAATAGATCAGGATGACTGGAGATGGCTCAGGGTGCAGTAGGAGACCTTGGATTTTCCAAGTTAAGGTCTTTCACAGGAATCAATATGATGCCCATTCAAGTGATTATGGGTAGGTAAGAACTGAAGCACCGCTGTCAGAAAGTGAGCTAAGATTTCAGAAAAGCCTGGAAAGACTTGTATGAACACGATGCGGAGTGAATCAAGCAAAGCCAGGAAAACATTATACACAGTAACAATGTTCAGTGATGATCAACTATGATAGTTGTGACTCTTCTCAGCAAATTAGTGATCCAAGACAATTCCAATAAATTTTGAATGGAAAATGTCGGTTGGATCTAGAAAGAGAACTATGGAGACTGAATGCTGAACAAAGCATACTGTTTTCACCTTTTTTTTTTCCTTCTATTATTTCTCACGGGTTTTTTTTTTTTCCTTTTGTTCTGAGTTTTCTCTTCCAACATGACTCATATAGAAATTTTTTAAAAATATGTATTTGTATGACCTAAAATAAGTAGATAGATAAATGAAGAAAGAAAAGGGGAAAAAAAGAAAGTCACAACATAACATGCTCACTCTTTTTGTTGTTGTTCGCTTGCATTTATTTTCTTACTCATTTTCTTTCATTTTTTTCTTATTCAGCAAGAATTGTATAAATATGTTTATATATCTTGGATTTAACATATAGTTTTAACATGTATAACATATATTGGATTGCTTACCATCTAGGGGAGGGGGTGGAGGGGAGGAGAGGATGATTTAGAACACAAGACTGTGCAAAGGTCAATGTTGAAAAATCATCTGTCCGTATATTTTGAAAATAAAAAAGTTTTTTAAAAAGTTTAGAAAAGGCATACCCTTTGATCCAGCAGTGTCTCTACTAAGTCTGTATCCCAAAGAGATCATAAAAAAGGGAAAGGGACCCACATGTGCAAAAATGTTTGTAGCAGAGCTTTTTGAAGGGGCAAGAAACTGGAAACCTTATGGATGCCCATCAGTTGGGGAATGGCTGAATAAGTTATGGGATATGAAAATCATGGAATACTAGTGTTCTATAAGAAATGATCAGCAGGATGATTTCAGAACAGCCTGGAGAGACTGACAGGAACTGATGCTGAGGGAAGTGAGCAGAACCAGGAGAGCATTGTACACAGCAACAACAAAATCATGTGATGATCAATTCTGATGGACGGAGCTCTTTTCAACAATGAGGTGATTCGGGATAATTCCAATAGACTTGTGATGGAGAGAGCCATCTGCATCCAGAGAGGATTATGGGGACTGAATGGGGATCACAACATAGCACTTTCACTTTTTGTTGTTGTTTTGTTTGCTTGTTCTTTTCTCTTTTTTCTTCCTTTTAATCTGATTTTTCTTGTGCAGCCTGATAAATGTGGAAATATTTAAAAGAATTGTACATGTTTAACTTATGTTGGATTATTTGATGTCTAGGGAAAAGGGGAAGTGAGGAAGGGGAAAAAATATAGAACGCAAGGTTTAGCAAGGGTGAATGTTGAAAACTATCTTTCATGTACTTTGAAAAATAAAAAAGCTATTTAAAAAAATAAAAGTTCAGCCGAGCCGACTCCAGAGTCTCCAGCTTTCAGATGCCCGCGGGGGCTTAGGGGGCATGCGCGCCATGCAGCCGCCATCCCCAGAGGCTAATCGAGCCTGGGAAAAGCTCGCACAGGCGCAAAGCAGAGCAACAACCGGTATTTTAAACCCCGCCCGATCTCTGAAGCCTTGCGCTCTCAGTGGCTGCCGTGCCGAAGCGATTCTGTTCCTATTGGTCAAGATGCTGGTCTATCTGGCCGGAGACCCCGGATATCCGGTCCGGCCCCGGGCGTTGCTGTGGAGATGGTGCGCTTCAAACACCGGTAAGGCGGCCCCCTGGCCCCAGGCCCAGACCCAGAGCCCGGGCTTTCTAGCTCGCTCACCCGCTGCTCCGTGTTGTCCTGCTGCAGGTACCTGCTGTGCGAGTTGGTGTCGGAGGATCCCCGCTGCCGCGCCTGCCTGGAGGAGCGGGTCCTGTTCGGCCTCGTGCGGGACGCCATCGCCCGGGCGCACGGAGCCTTCGGAGCGGCCGCCTGCGCCGTGGCCTTCACAGGTGAGCCCGGGACCGGACGGGCCGGAATCGCCGCCCGTCCCCCGGGTAGGGGTGTCCTCAGAGTGCCCGCCCTCCATACCACCCCCCTTCGACTTTGACCCTGCTCTGTTCTTGGTGTCCCAGCTTGACACGCAGGAAGCACCGACTAAGTGCTTGTCCGCGTCCCTGCCTCGTGGACCGTGGCTTTTTCACGGTCCTACCGGTTAATGCCCTTAAAAAGTGGGCCTGGAACTCGGGGCCCACCGGGGGCAGCCAGCTGGTGGCAGTGGCGGGATGGCCTGCCCTGAAGTCAGGAACACGCCCCTTTGTGAGTTTCAAATGTGACCTCTGACACTAACCCTGTAACCCTGAGCAGGTCATGGAACCCTGCGTGCCTCAGTTTCTCTGTCTATAACATGAGCTGGAGAAGGGAATGGCCAGCTCCTGCAGGATCTGGGCCAAGGAACACCCCGGCCCCACCGGGCATAGTTAATCACAACCACCCACCAGATTAGGGATTACTAGAGCTGGCCCTTCTCTGCCTTGTCCCGACCCAGCCTTTCTCTCTCCATTGGCAGGCTGACTCGTCCTCCCAATCTGAATCTGTGACCCTGCACTGTTTGAGTCCTTGTGGTCTCCCCCTAAAAGCTCCTCCTTAACCCCCCAAAGCGTTAGAATCTCTGAGCCCACATGTCAGCATGGCAGGTGTCTGGCAGCTTTCTTAATAGTGCTCCAGCTCCCTCCCTCAGAATCATCACCCATTTTTCCCCTTGCCCTGCTCCTTCTCTACCTCTTCCATTCCCATTCCCACCTGCTGCTTCCTGGTCCAATCAAGTCTCTCTCCATGTTTGCTCCTGCAGCCACTTCTTACTTCCCCTGGTCCTAAATCATAATTTTTAAAAAATCATATCCAGCTACTTTCCCATCTCCCTCCTCCTCTTCACTGTCACTTGGAAGAATTCGACATATTTATTTATTTAATTTTTGGTCTGATTCCACAAGACAGAAATAGGAACAGAGGATTTGCTAAGAGAAAATTGATGGAGGTCAAGATCTCTGAATTAGCCAGGATAGTGAAGGTTCACTTGTCACCCCGGCTTTACATACAGGTTATTGTCAAAAGTGTTGTAGAGGGGATCCTTTGCTCAAAACTGGATTGAATTAGATTTTGAGTCTCCTTCCAAAATTAGTTTACAGAGTAGCTGTTCCCCTCCTGTGCCCCTTGAAACGCTTCTGCCCTCACCACTCATTGCTCTCTCTAAAGATCACCATTTTTTTTTTTAATTTTTTATTTAATAATTACATTATATTGACACTCGTTTCTGTTCCGATTTTTTTTTCCCCTCCCTCCCTCCACCCCCTCCCCTAGATGGCAAGCAGTCCTTTATATGTTGGATATGTTGCAGTATATCCTAGATACAATATATGTTTGCAGAACCAAACAGTTCTCTTGTTGCATAGGGAGAATTGGATTCAGAAGGTATAAATAATCCGGGAAGAAAAACAAAAATGCAGATAGTTCACATTCGTTTCCCAGTGTTCTTTCTTTGGGTGTAGCTGCTTTTGTCCGTCATTTATCAATTGAAACTCAGGTCTCTTTGTCAAAGAAATCCACTTCCATCAAAATATGTCCTCATACAATATCGTTGTCGAAGTGTATAATGATCTCCTGGTTCTGCTCATTTCACTTAGCATCAGTTCATGTAAGTCTCGCCAGTCCTCTCTGTATTCATCCTGCTGGTCATTTCTTACAGAACAATAATATTCCATAACATTCATATACCACAATTTACCCAGCCATTCTCCAATGGATGGGCATCCATTCATTTTCCAGTTTCTAGCCACTACAAACAGGGCTGCTACAAACATTTTGGCACATACAGGTCCCTTTCCCTTCTTTAGTATTTCTTTGGGGATATAAGCCCAATAGAAACACTGCTGGAAGATCACCATTTCTAATGACTAGTCAGTGGTTCTCTTTCAGCTCAGCCTTGAGCTCTATTCTTGGTGTCCCAGCTTGACATGCAGGAAGCTCCTACTAAGTGCTTAATAACACATAAGGAGGAGGAAGGGTGCTTGTGGGGTGGCTGCACTATGAAGGTTTGTTAGATATATCACCTTCCTGCTGCGTCAGCAATAAGGGTCTCCTGGTTCTGCTCCACCTTTCAGACTCACATGTAGGGGTACCTTATAGCTCTGGGGGCTTTATCGGACCTAATTCTGCCCCAGGCTTTAAGTCACCCCCACACCTCCCAATGAATGGCCCACTGTACTTCTCAGACAGTAGATCCAGAATAGAAATCGGCTTTTCCCCCCAAGCCTTCTGTTTTCTTTAGATCCCTTGCTTGCTTGGCCTGGGGCTTACCATCTTGTGTCCAGTTATTTGCCCAGGCTCCCATCCTACCCCTCCAGCCTTTCATACAACAAATTTAAAACTCCCATCTGCCTTACGTCACTCCCTTTCTCAGCAATTTTAAGTAGCCTCCTATCATCCATGACTTGGTGAGGATGGGAATGGTATACTAACCAGTTGTGCAGATGCCCCAAGACAGAAATAGGAACAGAGGATTTGCTAAGAGAAAATTGATGGAGGTCAAGATCTCTGAATTAGCCAGGATAGTGAAGGTTCACTTGTCACCCCGGCTTTACATACAGGTTATTGTCAAAAATGTTGTAGAGGGGATCCTTTGCTCAAAACTGGATTGAACTAGATTTTGAGTCTCCTTCCAAAATTAGTTTACAGAGTAGCTGTTCCCCTCCTGTGCCCCTTGAAACGCTTCTGCCCTCACCACTCATTGCTCTCTCTAAAGATCACCATTTTTTTTTTAATTTTTTATTTAATAATTACATTATATTGACACTCGTTTCTGTTCCGATTTTTTTTTCCCCTCCCTCCCTCCACCCCCTCCCCTAGATGGCAAGCAGTCCTTTATATGTTGGATATGTTGCAGTATATCCTAGATACAATATATGTTTGCAGAACCAAACAGTTCTCTTGTTGCATAGGGAGAATTGGATTCAGAAGGTATAAATAATCCGGGAAGAAAAACAAAAATGCAGATAGTTCACATTCGTTTCCCAGTGTTCTTTCTTTGGGTGTAGCTGCTTTTGTCCGTCATTTATCAATTGAAACTCAGGTCTCTTTGTCAAAGAAATCCACTTCCATCAAAATATGTCCTCATACAATATCGTTGTCGAAGTGTATAATGATCTCCTGGTTCTGCTCATTTCACTTAGCATCAGTTCATGTAAGTCTCGCCAGTCCTCTCTGTATTCATCCTGCTGGTCATTTCTTACAGAACAATAATATTCCATAACATTCATATACCACAATTTACCCAGCCATTCTCCAATGGATGGGCATCCATTCATTTTCCAGTTTCTAGCCACTACAAACAGGGCTGCTACAAACATTTTGGCACATACAGGTCCCTTTCCCTTCTTTAGTATTTCTTTGGGGATATAAGCCCAATAGAAACACTGCTGGAAGATCACCATTTCTAATGACTAGTCAGTGGTTCTCTTTCAGCTCAGCCTTGAGCTCTATTCTTGGTGTCCCAGCTTGACATGCAGGAAGCTCCTACTAAGTGCTTAATAACACATAAGGAGGAGGAAGGGTGCTTGTGGGGTGGCTGCACTATGAAGGTTTGTTAGATATATCACCTTCCTGCTGCGTCAGCAATAAGGGTCTCCTGGTTCTGCTCCACCTTTCAGACTCACATGTAGGGGTACCTTATAGCTCTGGGGGCTTTATCGGACCTAATTCTGCCCCAGGCTTTAAGTCACCCCCACACCTCCCAATGAATGGCCCACTGTACTTCTCAGACAGTAGATCCAGAATAGAAATCGGCTTTTCCCCCCAAGCCTTCTGTTTTCTTTAGATCCCTTGCTTGCTTGGCCTGGGGCTTACCATCTTGTGTCCAGTTATTTGCCCAGGCTCCCATCCTACCCCTCCAGCCTTTCATACAACAAATTTAAAACTCCCATCTGCCTTACGTCACTCCCTTTCTCAGCAATTTTAAGTAGCCTCCTATCATCCATGACTTGGTGAGGATGGGAATGGTATACTAACCAGTTGTGCAGATGCCCCAAAGTAGGAGAGCCAAGACAGAGGGCCCCAGGATCCAAAACGACTGGGATAGGCTGAATCCGAGATGGACTTGGCCTAGCCCCAAGTGTCAAGTTGTCCATTTGGCCGCAAAAACAAGCAACAAACCCAAAGTGGGGGAAGCATGCAGGATTAGACAGCAGATTTAAAAAAAAAAAAAAAAAGTTAGTGGACTGCAAACCAGCAGAATCTCAGGCTGCTCTAAGAGTGAGGGGACCATCCGCTGCATGACCCTTGTCGGGCCCTCTGTTCAGTTCAGGGTGAAAGTCTAAGGATGTTGATAAGCCAGAGGGTGTCCAAATGAATGGCTAGCCCCAGAAAAAGATCTGTTGAAGGAGGTGGGCCTCTGTAGCCTGGAGAAAACTTGGGGACTTGATAATTGTCTTCTAATATTTGGGATTAGAAAATGGTTTTATTTGGCCTCCAGAGGCGGCTGATATCTCAGCGCACTGTTTGGGTTGGACTCCAGCACACGTTCTTCACAGTTGTCACCAAGAACTGCTGTGGCAAAAACAAAAACCTCAAAACCATGCCGGAGAGGAATTCTCCAGCCGTAGCTTTTCTGGGCCTGGCTCTGACTGTGCTGGGGGCAGTGAGGGATGATCCCAGCAGCCTCTGTCAGTGGGTTGGTGCTGCGTGGGTGGGTCAGGGGGCTAATTCCCAGAGGCCTCCGCCCACAGCCGTTCTGAGACAGTCTCTCTCTCTCCTAGTGAAGTACCTCAATGCCTACACTGGGGTGGTGCTGCTCCGGTGTCGGAAAGACTTCTACCAGCTCCTGTGGTCAGCCCTGCCCTTCATCACTCATTTAGAGAACAAGGGACAGCGCTTCCCCTGCTTCTTCAACACTCTGCACGTGGGAGGTGAGTGAAACGGCGGAGGCTTGCCTTCAGCCGCCAATCAAAGGTGTCCCCACAACGGGCACTCGCGCTCGGCTGGGGACCACCAGATGCTCTGCTTTGATTTGTCAGGGACCATCAGAACCTGTCAGAAGTTCCTAATTCAGTACAACAGGCGCCAGCTTCTGATCTTACTGCGGAACTGCCCTGATGGAGGTAAGCAGCCTTGCACCAGTGATTATTGAGCAGCCCCACCTGCTGTTGGGGGGGGGATCGTGACGACACGGGGCTCGCAGAGATCTTTCATGATCGCTATGCTTTTGATTCTCTGCAGAGGAACGGGAGTCTATCAGAAAGTCAGTCATGAGCTGTTCATTAGAGGAACAGCAGGAAGATGAGCTCTCAGGAAGTGGAAGTGAAAAGGATGCCACAGAGATGGAGTGAACGTCTGCTGGGAAAACACAACCACCCTGATGCCCTCAGAGAAGCGCAGTGAAGCTTCCCTTCACCACCTCTACCCCAGCTAAGGTGGATCCAATCCAGTTACCTCAGGCAAGCCTCGTTCTGTGCCTCAGAAGGGATTCGAGTAAAATCCCTGGGATCAAACACCATAACCCTACGAAACGAACTTATCTTAAACCAAAATTTCTGCTGTTTATCCTTTTTCTGATCAAATTAACCTAAGTCAAAGGTTTGTCTGTTTTGGTTTTTTCATAAAACCAAATGTTTTATTAGCTCAATAGTTAGTTTCCATTTTCTCTCTCCTTTGAGTTTCAAAATTCCTAGTTTGGTATTTAATTGGGGGATTTTAATTTGTTCCATTTCTAATTTTTTTAGTTGCATGTATTTTATTCATGTAGCTTTTTTAGATTAAAAAATTTCCCGAGAACTGCCTTGACTGCATCTCATAGGTTTTGGTATGTTGTCTCATTTTCTTGGATGAAATTATGGATCGTTTCTGTGATTTATTGTTTGACCCACTCCCTCATTTCTTTTGCAACTAATTTGTGATTCTGAGAGGGGTTGTTTATCCTTTTTCAATATAATTTTTGTTGCTGTGAACAAATGCCCTCTCCACCCCTTGAATTGATTCCCCAGTCTTCACAGAAACCACTGGTAAAATGATGCAACAAATTAGGGACTCTTAGAAAATGAATAAAGGATTCCTCCCCTGCTAGTATAGACAAGTTATTCACAGTAACCCTTCCTAGTGGTATAATTCTTTCCTTATTTTGGGGGGTTCCAAGGAGAGTTAGTTGAAACCAAAATACTGAATGGAATCTGTATTTAAACTACCTGGTCTTACTTAGGTTGATCTTAGAATTTGAAGGTAACCAAGGAAATAGAATGTTATCTTCCAGTTCTATTTCCTTGGTTACACTTAACTCCAAAGAGAAAAGAATTACCCCACTTTGACCCAACCCTGTAGAGGCTTCAGCTGCTTGGGCCCAAGCCCATGGCTTGGTGATGTGGGAGGGATGCTTCACTCCCTCCTCTGCTGACCGAATGTTCCCCAGCTTGATCTAGGAGGAGGGGAAGGGGGAACAAAGGGGGCTGAAGACAAGCTTCCAGGGTATGCTGGAGCCGTCCCAGGATAGGATTTGGCCAACAGTCCTAGGTCTGATTTGGGTTTTAAAAAAGAAGGCTCACGCTTCCTCTTGTGCATATGATTTATTGCAACTGTTTGCCTTCGCCATTACGTTACACCTAGAGGTCACTTTATTCAACAACAACAAAAATCCACATCACTGAAACTCGGCTTCAAACCAAACCCCAAGCAGTGCACAAGGAGACTGCTGCAGAAATCGAGGGAGGCGGTGGACAGGGCATTGCTGCTTTCAACCCAGCTCAGTATCAAGTCCGCGTGACTCGCGCTGCCTCCTCCTGCATCCCAATAGCCAAATTCTTGGCCGTCCCTGCTTGTGTCACTCAGACCTGTCCCATTAATACCTGCTACCCCAATTGTGAGGTAGGCATGTGGTTGCTTCTAACCAGACTTGTTAGTAACTTTTTCTTGCTGAGCCATTAGGTAGAGAGGAGTTAGAGAGGTTGAAGGGAGAGTCTCTCCTCTCTAGGCAAGTCCAAAATCCAACTATGTATGTACTTGGAGACCTAAAGCTCTCTGAAGTTGGCACTACCAGGCTCTCTGCTGGTCAGAAGAAAAACAATTGCAATTTGAGCTGGATGTCCTAAATCCAATCTACTCCCACACCCTTCTGTTCTTTAAAAAAGAAAAAGAAAATCCGGAACAGGTAGAAGAGACTTAACTTGTTTTAAAAAAAAAAAAAAAAAGAAAAGAAAAAAGAAAAAGATGTGAACTGTGATTAGTGTGTCCTCTAGAACCCTGTGAGATACGCAACAGGAAAGGGGGTGTCAGATTAGTACAGCTGTACCTTCGAGCCCACGTTGCAGCAAGTGCCCCGATGGCTCTTGAGCTGCCCGGGGAGGGCTTGGCCTCCCCAGGTGCCAGAAGCTAGGGTAGAATGGTCAAGATCACCTGCACATGGGCCAATACAAGATGGAATTGGCACAAACTAGAAACCTTGACTGAAGGTTTGTCATGTGAGTGTCAATACTTTATTCTGGTGTAAATATTGGAAGCTGGAAAATACACTGTATTTAAATTAGTTCCTTTGGTTTCCCCCTTGATCTGTGGAAACCCCCCCCTCCCCCCAACAGAGCTAATCTGTGCAAACTCAAGTCCTTAAAAACTATAGCAGCAAAACAAAGCAAAGGAAAAAGAAAACACAAGATGGAGAGGACTTGGGGGCCAGAAGCATCACTTGGTGTGGACCACCGAGGTGCTGAACAGCAGCTTCTTCTTTTGTTTCTTCCTTTTCTTTCCTCCCTTCTCTTCTGTTAAAGGAAGTACAGAGACAGGTCTCAGCCATGATTCAAGGCTCAAATAACCAGAGCCAGGGTGGCTGCAGTCCCCAAGTTGTTAATCGAGTGTATAAGGAACAGTGCAATGACGGGGATCCAGAGATATGGGGGCAGACCTGAAGACATTTCCTAGGAAAACTTATATCCAGAAATGACCCAAGTCAGAATTTGAGGGCACCCAGAGAACAAGCAAAGAACCAGACAAGAGGATTCAAGCAGAGGATGGGAAGGGGAGAGACTTAAGAAAGGGGTCTTCAAGGCGGCAGAAATATGAACTAATAAGCCCCGGAGAGAGGAATTCGTTTTTAGTCTGTGGTCTCTTTTGACAATTCACTCCACTAAAAAGTGGGGCCACCACCTCCTCTTTAACAGATAACTCCCTGCTGTTGAATGAGGATTTCAAGACGGCTTCTCGTCCCTTACCAGAGAGGAGGTCTGAGGAGGCCGGGGTGTCCAGTTTCAGGAAGGCTGCTTCAATCGCTTGGCTGAACGAATTCTGGAAGCTGGGCACAGGTACACGGTCTGAGTTGTCACTTTCCCCATCACTGTCCACAGGGGCAGGAGGAGCGAGGGTGTTCTCATCTAGAAAAGGCCAGCGTACTCTCAGGACAAGGATTCCGAATCACTCCCCTTATAGCCAAGGTTCTAAACCACAGTCCACCGATTTATTATTAAATATCTCCCCTCACCTTTCTTGGAGGCAGTTTTGGACCACATATCTACCTTTGCTTTTCCAACTCTCAGCATCTGCCAAAGAAAAGATGTTGTTAGCCGGGAAGAGCAACAAAGCATGTTCCAGTTTCAGATCCAGCCCCACATGTTTAAACTAGACCCTGGGCTAGTAAGGGAAAATATGACCCTAGAGCAGATCAGTTCTTGACAGAACAGTCCTAGCTAAAGCCAACCTAATGACCAGATGGGTTATAAAAAATACAAGGCCCTCAAAATGGGTCTAAGAGTAAACAGTGAATATAAATAGTTCTTGTTATGTCTCTTAAATTGTTTCATTGCTTCCTGACACATCTTCTACCAAAGGCCCTCCATTAAATAGCTTCCTCTTCCAATTCCTAAATAGCTTTAAAAATTCCCACTTTCTAACAATGACAAGAATAAGTCATATCTGTATCGCAGTTCCAATTAAGGCAATAAGGTGGCAAAGTGGACAAAGCACTAGACCCAAAATCAGGAAGACACAGAGCTCAAACCCCATCTCAGACATCTGCTGGTTATAGGATCTTGGGCAAGCCACACCTAACCACTCAGCCTCAGTTTCTTCATATGGAAATAATACCGGTCCCTCCAGGTTGTTTTGAGGATCAAATGAGATTAATAACTGCCAAGTGCTTTGCACAGTGCCTAGCACAGGGTAAGTACTCAATAAGCACCTCTTCAGTATCCACTACCCTATTCTCTTCAGCCTGTCCCAACTTTGAACTCTCCTTTATTTCCCCCTTTTAATAGCCATTGGCTCTCTTGAGATTCAGCCTTAACATTTTTTTAAAGAGCATTTGACATAACTCTGGGCCCCCATTTCCCAAGAATGTCATACCCAGGCTTTCTGGTGTATGCTTGGAAGTTATTCCTAATACCAGAAAGTAAATTTTTTTTCTTGTAAGAATCATTGAATGCTTAGTGAAAGGAACAAAGAATAATTCTCAGGTCTGATTTTCTGGGTTTTAACAGGTATTCTTAACTTTCAAGTAATGTTATCACTGTTTTTTGATCCACACAGTTTTCCCCCATTTAATGGAAATTTTTGTCCAAGGGGACACCACCTGGGTTTTTAATATACTGTCCTTAAGAGACCTCTAAAGTCAATCTGATTTCAAAAGAAGGAATATCATCGAAGTCAAGACATGTGCCAAACTCCTAGATACTTGTCTGCCAGCTTTGATATTTAGGAGGAATTAAACATCACAACCCTGTCATTTCATCACATTCTCGAGTTCAGCTTCAATCCATTATTTAGCAATACCAGCTTAAAACTTCTTTTGTGAAGGGCAATACCAGAGTCTCCAAGGAATCCCAAACCAGCTCACCTCCACCAAGACTACTTAATAAAACAACTCCATCAAAACTAGTGGCCAGGAAGAAATGAATTGTTGTTCAAGAAATTTCAGCTCCAAAACATTCTTCACTAGCTCTCTGAACATAAAGATTATCCTATAAACTTGGTTACAGTCACACTGCTCTACTATTTCTGAATACTCTTGTCAGATAAAATAAGGTTTGGCTGCCAAGGGTTTTACCTGAAACAACTTAATTTTTCTCCCCCTCTCTTCTCATCAAAGAGAAGAGAATGGAACTATCTAAAGCCAATATCACCTGGACTGAAAAGTCCTCCGTACACAGGTCCTGCTGGCTCTTCACCACAAACCAACTCACACTATTCCCCTCCAGTAATGGTTGTCAGAAGTGCTGCTATTACATCAACTAACTCAGACACTTGAATAACCATTTTCAAAGAGAGATGGAGAGGGGAATATCTAGAACTCATCTGTCTCAGACCCAGCTCTCTGAGACACAGCAGATGGTCTCGTGACCTTAGGTCAAGACCAAAATGAACAGCAGTGCCAAACACTCTTCTGCTTCTCCATCAGCAAAAGGTTTACCTGGGCAAAGGAGGGAAAAGGAGACTCTTCTTCCAGGCTCCCGACGCAGAATGAGGGGTTGACCTGACCATCAGTGGGTGACAAAGAAGCCAACATAGTGTCTGCAAAGGAAGAACCAGAGACCTAATCACAACAGTAACTCAATGAGAGCTGTTATTTTCCTCAGAAAAGGAAGAAAATTAAGAACATGAGCTAAACAATCCAGATATTTTAACCTACTTTGTCGTTTTACCTTGTTCCTAAAGCTAAAAGGCTCATCACAGAATGTGATGTTCACAGAAGTGAATTCTGAAACAGATTCCTTCATGTGCTAAATTCCTTTCTTTCCCACCTGAAATGCGACCTGGTTCCCAACTTCCAAAAAGTCCTGCCCAGTCACTCATCTAAAGAAGACTGAAATACCTACTTGGCATTATCTGAAAATGGGCAGGTTGATTATGTTTGTCCAGAGTCAAACCTTAAGCATAGATGGAAACGGAGCTGGTCAGGTCAAGTCTCCTCATGGCTCCCAGATGTAGTGGCCTGAATCCACCATGGAGCCATCTGTACCACCCACTCCTAAACCAAACACCACTTGAAGACCTCCAATGAAAAGGAACCCATTATCTCCTAATATAATTCATTGTTTGTAACCATTTTAATGGTAAAGTGTTTCTTTACATCAACCTCAAATGCCTCCCTTGGATGTCTATTTGTAATAAAAAAATGCAATGGTGAGAACCAGCTCCTTCAATGGTGTTCATTACTTCATTCCCAGATAGAACTGTCTAATGCAGACACTATGGAAACCACTGTCAAGAGCCAGTCCCTTTGGCCAACTTGGCAAAATACTTAACTTTCAGAAAATCTATCATAAAACAACAAAACTGCACCCTAAACTGAGGTGACATGTTCTGTAAAGAAGTTAATGACTTCAGCATTTTTAAGATTTAGTGCTGGGACTTTTGCAACTTATGAGCATCTATCTGGGGGGGCCATGATTTGACATACTCACCTGCATGGGACCCTGGGCTTCTGCTAAGAGGAGACTGTGAGAAGGAACCAACGCCCTCGGTGCCAAGAACCAAAGCAGGATCGGGGGAGCAGGCATTAAAGGCGGGAAACTGCTGCAGATTCTCTAGAGCGATGTGGACTTCGGGATCTACAAAAGAAGAGCAGGACAGCTCGGTCTCAGCCAGGAGCACAAACTGGTACCAAGGTAACAACATCACAGCCACTTCAGCCAAAATCATGCCCAAGAGAAATGACTGAGGATGTTGGCTCCCCATCCCAGCCTCTACCTCCCTTTTCTGTCTAGAATCCCTCTGGCAGTTTCTCTTCTAATTCCTAGAGCCCAGGGCAAAACCAGCAGTACAATAAGGGCCTACTGTTCCTTCCAGCCCCTCCTCCTCCCCCCCAACCAGCCTCAGAGAGGGCAGAGGCAACACCAGGATCAGTCTCAGAGAACCTGGTTTGAATCACAAGCAAATTCACACTCTCGGTCTTGAGTTCCTCATTTATAAAAATCAAAGTGTTGGACTTGATCCTCTCCAGGACCCCGCCTAATTCATCTGGTCTGGAGACCTGCAGACCAGAAGATCTCAGATGGAGCCCTAAGGAGCCAAGAAGGCCACATTCCGTCTCTGAGGGGAACTTGGAAAATGAGAATCCAACTCAGTGATGCATGTAGAGCTTCTGCAGCCCCCGCTGGGCTAAAAACCAGTGGGCGCTGCCCTTCCAGCCACCTCCTAACTTACATTTTCCCTGCCTCTTGTTCTCTTCTATCTCAATCCGGCGCTCCCTTCGCCTCTCCTCCCGAGCCTTTTTCTGCCGAAGCCGTCGCCTCTTCTCAATGTCATCTGTGGGTCAGTCGGGAAATGATGTGAGTGAAGTGCCAGCGGACTGGGGCCTTTCCCCACACTCAAGCAGCCAGGCTCTCAGAGGGGTCACAAGCACGACTCCCTCAGGCTGAAGCAGTTGCCTCTCATTGCTTTTCTGGCCATAAAAGAAAGTGGAGCACACCAGGGAGAGAGAGAGAGATTCACCTGAAAACATTTCCAGGTTTCCTTGGAAACGACAGGTGGCTGCAGAGCCAGTTCACAGATGCTGAATTCACAGGTGAGAGGCAGATGGCAAAGGTAGCGATGCCGCTGTCGCACGTCCTACAGTGCAGAGGGGAGCAAAGTTCAACAAAGACCTAAACACTGCCCTGCGGAGAGCGGGGAGACCGTGGGTACCATCCCCAAGAGTCTAGGCCCAAAGCCTCAGCATAAAAAAGGTAGCAGTCTGGACAAGTGGCGCCCCGTGTGCCTGGTGCTTGAGATATCAAAAGGGCCCGGCAACGACTGAAGTTCTATCACCATCCACTTCAAGAAGTGGGAACAGTGTTTGCACACCTAACACAGATGCTCACCTCTGAGATAGAGTAGCCAGCGATCTCTACCACTGTGGCGGTGATTTTCTCGGGGCTCTGCTCCAGGCTCCCATACTCCCTCACGAGGCAGCGCACATTCACGGGATGCAGAAACATGTACTGTCCGTCTTCCGCTGTAGGCAATAGTTACCATCACCCTTCATCAGCCTTCCTCCCTCTCGTCTCAAAGTTCTCCCAAAGGTGCAAACAGGAAGAGACACCCCCTTTGACAATCTGATTTTCCTTAAGATTAAGTTACAAAAAGGTTGAAAGCATGCTCAGGGATGACCAGCCCTCCTCCTAAGTGCCACTAACCTTGATAGAAGTAGTAGCAAGGAGAGCTGCCCAAGGATCTGGTACCGAGTGTGGCCTTGGGCTCCTGCTGGCTGGTTTTGCTGCAAGTGGTCCCTTCTGTATCATTTCCATCCAAGATCTCCGACTCATATACCTCTGTTACTACCCTCGGCTCCAGCTCAGTCACTGGCTCCTCTTCTACCAGGTGGGGAGGGGGAAGAGGAGAAGGTCCTCTAGGGCAAGGGTCCACAATTTCTTCATCAAAAGCAGACAGATACTCCAGTATACACTGTTGAAACAAAAGCTAATCAACGGCAAATCCACCTCCTGCTAAGAACACATGTCAGCATCATCCCATGGAAAAGGCGCAGGCCATCTGGAGTCTAGCACTGTCTTCTTCCTGGTGACTCACTCAGCTGGCCTCTGGGCGGTTCTACTTCCCCAAAACTAAAAGTGGGGATGTGACCATCTTCTGGGTCAGAGATGTAAAAAATGGAGGAGTACACAGTAAAGGTTTAGGGAGCCCTTGTCACAAAAAGAAGGTATATGTCCCCAATTTAGTGACAAGAGACAGGATAATTAGTATCAAGGAACACACCCACCTGGGAGTCGGGCTCTTTGTCCAGGGGTGCTGCTATCAGGACCAGCTCCTCTACTGCAGTCACAACATCAGTCACCTGACCACCTTTGGCTTCATCCAATCCTGATAGAGCTTCCTCTCGAGCCTAATGCCAGAGACAAACGTGAGTTCATCCCTTCTTGTTGAAAAAATAAAATTCTTTTTGTAGAGAAAGGAACCATAGCATCCTCTCCTAGGAGGAACACAAGGACAGCACGTACTCTAATCAAGCAGACTGAGAATCCCAGTTCAGGACCCCACACCACAAGGAAAGGAAGCACAACCTCGAAGTCCTCTGGGAGCCACAAAAGTGTCCTTCCTTCCTTGGTTGGACTAAACAACCTTTGGAATCCTGCCAACTCAGATAGGACAGCACCTTTGCTCATAGATGTCCTTTATTAATTACTTTCATTCACCAAGAGCTACATTTTAGAACACCAAAGACACCCGCCACTAGTGTTTTGGCCCAAAAGGCTGAGGGCGGAATGCCTTGACAGCAACATAAAAAACAAGTCTTTGTGATGAAAATCAAAGATGTATGCAGCAGTAAGAGATTGGTTCACAACTTTTAACTTGAGAACCCAGAACATCTGGCCAAAGTCTCATTTCTGCAATTCTTGATGCTCTTAAGTGTCCAGCAGGGGTCACCAGAGAGGAACTGAGCAGCCTAAAAAGGGACAATTTCCTCCAGGCTTTAATTCTCCCAAAGGTACTTGGGAAAACTTTCAAGTATAAATGTTCTACAGAAAAAATGTCAGCTGATCAGAATGCTCCAGGAATAAGGGGTCTACAACTCAATCAGGCATCAACAGAGCCAAAAAAACCAAACCATCTTATGACAACTGCACCAACATAAAGCTCCCCCATAAACCAAGGATACAGCCTTCTTTCCAGTCCATAAACTGAGTATTTGGGGAAGATGTATTTATTAGACAGGCTGCTGGGAACTGGCTATTTTGTGTGATAAAAATGAAAATGTTTAAGACTGCTTTTTGTAAAAAAATTTTCTACAATCAGACTGTTCATAAACAAGAAGGAACCTTAAGAAGCATTCCTCTTCCATTACAGAGCAGCTTAAATTCATCCTAGGCCTAAATGCCTTCTGGGTGTTGGAATGCATCCCTCCAACCCAACAAGCCAAGCCTGCTTCTCACTGACTTCCTTGTTTATATCTGTGGTTCCCTCTGTTCCCAGGCCCCTTGACCCAAGATCCAGTCATCTTTATCTCTTCCTTCTTTCTTTTAGGCAATGAGGCCTAACCACACCCCCTCTGAAATGCCTCACCTCCCATACCTGTCCTGCCTTTTGTAATCCTCCTGCTACTAATCTGTTTCAGACCCTCATTCCTTCTCATCAGAACTCTTCGTAGGAACAAGAAAACCAATTACCACTAAGGACAGTTACCTCTAACCTCTCCTGTATTTGGCCTTTGCTCAAGTGTCTTGCATTTCCTTAACACAGCTGGTTCCTTCCAATCTTATTCCCCAGTATGCTTCTGTCACATCTTAGTACTCTGGTCAAACTGGACATCCCTGGGGCCTGAACTCTTGCCCAGTCTTTCCAATCCGTACCTCTTCTGCTGCGCCTACTCTATGAGTAACATGTTGATCCCTTTTGTTAATCCTACAAGATGCCTTTACCTCTCCATCTCAGTTCACAAATACACCCACTCGTCAAGGCTTAGCTCAAAGACTCCTCTAAGTTTTTAATAAGGAAAAACTAAAGGAATAGAAACAAAGATGCCTTTCTGTGACTTACAAGTCTGTCTAGAAATCCTTTGACCTTGATTTCTCTCCTCCTAAAAAAGGATTATAAATTATATTATATACAAAGTATATGTGAAATCTGTGTATACAGTTCTGGTTTCACACACACCTTTCTTTGTTTTTCTTTTTAATGGCACTCTTCTCCAACTGCCAGACACATGGACTGTTTCCTTTTTTTTTTTTTTTTTTTTGCTATTACATTAAAACAGCTATCTTTTACATATAGATTCACTCATGATTTTGTAATAAAAAATAAAAAAGGGATACAACTGCATTGGGTCAGAGCAGTTTTGTGACACTGCCTTGTGGCTCATCAGAGCATCTGCACCTGTCTGTGGTCCCACCAATAACACACTGGAAGGCCTCAACTTTGCTTCTATTCACATCATCTACTACTCCAGGGTCAGCTCTATGATGGCACAGACCACATTTTATTCAACACCCCCTCCCTCTATGGAACTTGGCTATGCTTCAACAAAGCAGGCACTCAGTAAACACACCAATGAATAAGCTTCTTAGGGACTTCATTGCAATAAGCACAGACATATTATAGACAACTGAACATTCCTTTAAGCGTTCAGGATCATATCCTAATCAGGCCAAAGCACAAATTAACTCATGGAAAACAGAAGGCCCCGAGATACACACAGCAACACCCCAGATGGACCACGGGGGTGTGATTTTCAACACTACATCGGTCAATCCAGCTTCTCCCTGCATCCCAACTCTTCTTCTGCTTGGTCTCCTCACCTTGAGCTCCTGGAGGGCGGCTTCCACAAAGCACGCCTCAGGAGAGTGTTTCTCCTCTGCCAGCTGCTGCTCCAGGGCTGCCTTCTCTTCCAAAATCACTCGCTGTAGCACCTGCTCCTTGGAGGCCAGCAGGAGTTTGGAGTATTGGCTGTGCTGGTCATCTGTCCAAGGGGAAAAAAATCCAGAACCCCAACTCAGTGAACCTAATAGTGCTAAAACTATATAGCTAAAACAAACATCTATCATCCTCAAAGTTCGATCTTCATATACAGAATTTTATCAGGCTCAAAAGCTGAAGTTTGAATTAATTTTGCTGGTCTTATAATACCAATAAGAAACATATGCAGCAATACAACAGGATTGAGGCTGTCTACCAGAGTGGTGTAAAGGATCTCTATGGCTGCATATTGACTTTTTATTTATTTTGTTAAAACATTTCCCAATTACATTTGAATCTGGTTCTGGCCACACGTGGGAATTTGGGGACCACTTTCGAGCCTCAGGTTGACATCTGGTGAACCAATTCAAAAGTGAAAGGCCCAGTCAGGAGGCTCTGGAGAAGTTGTGCCAGGGTACTATTAATTAAGCAAGTAACTAAGCAGGTAACTCACCTCCAAGGTGAATAGGCTGTTCTACATTCATCCATTTGGATTTGGGTAAAGCCACTAGCACACCCTTCTCCCTTCTCATGAGCTGCATTGTGATGGTATCGCCAACAATGTATTGGCGTGACTCTGTAGCAACAACACTGTAATGTGGGAAGAGAACTGTCAAGTGGAGATACCGTGCACCTGAAGCTCTATGGGCTGGTGAATGGCCTCTGAGCTCACCTCTTGAGATCCTTCTTGTGAACAGAGCTATAACAGATGGGACATTTACTCCAGGTCTTCTCACTCAATGAAAGGTAGTGCAGAATGCACGCCCAGCAGAAAATATGCCCACAGCGTGTGATCTTGGCTGCAGTTGGCGGATAAAGGCATATTGGGCAGGACGGCACCTCATGACTACAGATGCGCTGCAGAGGCACAAGAACAAGAAGGGTCATTGATGTGAGGATGGGTCAGAGCAAACTGGCCGGGCTGCCCCTACCTGGCCATCCCAGACAAGCCTCAAAAAATTTTTGCATGCTGGTACCTTAGGCTGTAGATGAGAACTAATTCATAAATCACATTTGCAAGTTAATCTGTTACATTTGAGTTCAGCTCCATGTGAGCTCCTGAGACAATCCGTCCCAGTATATGACAAAGTTAAAATGTGTTCTATGCTCAGCAGAATTCTAGCTCAAATCAGCAGAGAAGCAGTTTGAGTTTGCCTTTAAATGCACTGATTTTCATACCAACAAGAACCCATGCTCTTTCCAAGGTAGGGAGAGGAGGGAGGTGATTCCTTAGAGGTCTCCTTTCTCATTAGGAAGATCTACAAGATAAATCAGGCCTAATGGTATGATTCAGCAAGAGACTGTTTGAAAGCTTCCCAGAACTTTTAGCATTCATAATGAATACCAAAATTAGCTATGACTCTATGACTTTATTTTTCCTTGTCTTAAAGAGAAAATACAGCTGTGTGGCCTACTCATCTGCTGACTGTGTCACTGGAGATAAGGTTTGGAGATATTTCTTATTTTGATTGTGTCCAAATAGCTGCACAACAAGCCCAATATCCAAACAGGCTGCTGCAAGTGAAATGCAATGATCATATTCTGGGTCTAAAAGTCAACTCACCCTCTCCCCCAAGTTCAATTGGCAAACGCTTTCTGACACTAACTTAAACCTTTTAGGAGAGTTAGAAGCTACAACTGAGGCTGTTCTAATCCAACTATCTCAATTACCAGCACTGATTCAACAGCCACATGCTGAATTCCTTATCCATGGAATATGGGGTTAGAATTTCACAACTAAGATTCTGCAATGGAGGATATAAAAGTCTCAGCAGAAACCTGATCTGACAAGAGGAAGGGAGGAAAGGATCACTTGAATTCTCTTCCCCACCCACTGTCAACAAGCTTAGCTGTTGCTACTGACCACTTGTTCCACAAAGTCCCAGTTGACCAACGTATCAGGGTCAGCAAAGTGCACTGTGTAGTCTTGGTCTTCGGACACCACAAATTGGCAGCTGGAAGAGTAATTGGGGAGAAGAGAGCAGACCATCAAGAGAACTAGCAAACAATCATGCTGTCCAACTCAAAAGCAGTCCCATATGCTATCTCAGGTACTGTACAGAATTCCCTACTTTGGCATGTTACAAAAGACCAAGTAAACATTAATAAGAAACCACTGAACTCAGTTTCCATATCAAAAGCCAGTCCAAGCCAGTCTAGCCCTTCCCCCACAAGCCTCTCTAGAACTAAAAATAGTCCAGAATGCTGCTTTGTCAAGGGCTAAGCAGCCAGTTTTGTCCCCAGTGGCTAGACTTGGGAAGCAGTGGAGTAAATCAAATGGCTGCCTGGCCTAAAACCAAGCTTTGTATTATGATAAGCTCACATACCTCTTTAGAACAATATGCATCTTTAAGAAGTGAGATTTGAATAAGGCGGCAGTTTTATGCTACATATGATATCAAAGTACCTCCAAAACCAGCCTGGCCCTTTACTGTATCAATCCATGCTTTGCTCCCAAACCATTCTTTCTAGCTACCCAAAATAGAGAATGATTACAATATCCTAGGAAGAATTGACATTTCTGCCTACTTCTCTTCTACTCACTTGGCCTGTAAGAAGAGCTCCTTGTTAAAAGGTTTTTGTCCCCATTTGTTCCTCTTCCCCCAGTTGCCATGTCCATTGCCTTCAAAGTGACCTGTCTGGCCACGGGGTTCAAAAGTGAAATTTAGTAAGTGGTTTAGATTTATCTTCTTAGGACCAGAGAATTGGGCAGGGCTGAACTCTGCCCGTTGAGCCTCTGCTACCTTGAGGAAAAAACGGCAATATTTTAGATAAAGATTGACAGAGCACTTATTTACTACAAATGCCAGTACAACATTCACTACTCATTCAATTCTACCTTAACCATTTGAAAAAATAGCATCATAGCTAACAGATTAAAACAAAGCATTTGTTCACTTTTAAAGAGAACAGTTAGACCAAGTAAAAGAGCCCCCAAAAGCTGGATAGGGAAATCTGTATCATGCCAATTGTTGTGACTAAGACAGTCTACCCCCTGCAGGGCACAAAGTTATATAAAAACTAAAACAGCATGAACCTCTGTTATGCAGACTAGGTACAAAAAGGTTTTTAAACAAAAGCCTGCAACAAGATGCCCACCTCCTCACCCTCAGTAGCTAATTGCTCCCTGGGCCAGTCTCAGCTGATACTGTCCCTTGGAAGTATACTTCCTAGGAGACCAACCTGCTGTGGCACAAGCTTAAGAATCTGCCAGAAAATACTCACATTTCTACTCATTTTTAATTGAAATTGACAGAATTCGAACTTGTGAGCTAACACCCTAGCTAGAAAAAAATTTATCAAATTAAAAACCAATTTAACAGATGATTGTGTACAAATATACAATCATCTGAAAAAGTCCTCTGTGTCTCACACATGCACAAGGCCCAGACTACAGTTTTATCATACTCCCAGCAATCCTATCATGAAAGGCATGGTCATTCGGCCAAAGTGCGACTTATAGCCAGCCAGGACATGTCATTGTACAACCAAGAAACTCCAAAGAGGGCATCATCCCTCCTACTTGCAGAGTATCTACACAAAGCTAAAGTTACCCAAATTACCCAGAACACCTCAAAACCCAGCAATTATGACATCATGATTTGCAGCCATCCTGAAAACATGTTTCTGCCTCCAAAGGCATGTCCACAACCTTCTGAGGAAGGAGCAAAAGTTTCAAGAACTGAAGGGCTTGTAACAAGCACTCAAGTTGATATTCAGTGATCTTCACAAAGTAGACAATTGGCAGGCTGCCAATACTTCCTGCAGTCCAGAACCTTCACAGAAGTCTTACCTCATCTCGTCTTCCACCATTAGAAAAAGAGCTAAAGAGTTTGCTGCTGCCGCCGCCCCTTTGAGGAGGCATCTTATTAAAAGTTTTGCTTTTCTGTGCGTTGGAGCGACGGGACTGGTTGTTAAAGTTTTCATTTTTAGGATAGGAAGTTTCACGTTTACGGTTATAACGTTTGGATCCACTCGCATTCTTTCCATCTAAAAAGCAAGGAAGTTTCATGAAAAGTCCAGACTTCTGAACTGCCAACCCTCCCCCCATCCCAATGGCTGGATTTGGACCAGACCATTAGGTTTCACTACTAGACTACAAAAGCAAAGGCACGACTAGCTGCATTAATCATAAATCTATGTTGTTTCTACTGAAATTTTTTGAAATTAGGGTGAACATTATGGTGCTATAACTTTCCCATCCTATTTTCAATTTCACCATAATGAACTATGTATGGACCCTCAGTGTTTTTGATGATTTTCTTAGCAAACAGTTTCAAGGGTTGATGATTTTCCTAATTCTATTCCCTGTACAGAATTTATAGTCATTGCTTTTGGAAACGAAAAGTACAAGACCTAGTGAAAATAAACTACTACTGAGCTGTAAGAATGAAGAACATGAGAAACTAAAAACAAAACAAAACAAAACCAGGGCAGCTAGGTGGGCACAGTGGATAGAGCACTAGCCCTAAAGTCAGGAAGACCCAATATCAAATCTGGCCTCAGATACTTAACACTTCCTAGCTGTGTGACCCCAAGACAAGTCACTTAACCCCAATTGCCTTGGGGAAGGGGGGGGGGGGAGAGAGAGAGACCCACCCAGGATGATTTATAATAACTAGTTCCAAATTAAGAGATGTAAAACAAAAAGTCAAATACAATAAAATCCAATCAATAATCACTGTCAAATCATAATCACATACATAATTAACAATACTGTCTTCAAATTATTCAAGTTAAAGCATTCAAACAAATATACATACACATAAACATACATGTAAGGGAAGTTGAAAGTAAATTCAGTCAAGGAAAAAGGATAATATATATTTTAGGTAGAAAATTTCAATGCTGAGCTAACATACTTAATTTAAATCATTAAGTATATAACTCCAGCCTAGCTTTTCACACACATCTATAAAACAGGCATATACAGGCATATAGACAAGGCAATCTACTTTAAATAAGTTACTTTAACTTTAGTTACCTTAGTTACCTTAAAAAATCATTACAGGATATTATTAGTAGAGTTAAGTGTGAAAGAATGAACAAAATTTTAGGAAACCCAATATACATCTATGATTTTTCAAATGTCTTTTATAATAGCTTTTAATTTTCATCATACATGTAGAATTCCAAACTTTTTTTCCTCTTTCCTTCCCTCTCTCCTAGACAGCAAGCAACCCACTATTACTGGTAAAACATAATTCTTCTAAACATATGTCCATATCCTGTGAAGGAAAAATCAGATCAAAAGGTGGGGGGAGAGGGGAAGGGGAGAGTCATGAGAAAGAGAAAAAAACAAGCAAATAATACTAACACCAAAAAAAAGGTGACAATACTATGATTTGATTTACATCATCTCCACAGTTCTCTCTGGGGGTGGCTTTCCCCCTCCTATCTATTGGAATTAATGAAAAAAGCCAAGTCCATCACAGTTGATCATCACACAATCTTATTGCTGCTGTGTATAATGATCTCCTGGTTCTGCTTACTTCCCTCAGCATCAGTTCATGTATGTTTCTCCAGACCTCTCTGAAATCATCCTGCTGGTCATTTCTTACAGAACAATAATATTCCATAACACTCATATACCATGACTTATTCAGCATTCTCCCACTGATGAGCATCCATTCAGTTTCCAGTTCCTTGCCATCACAAAAAGGGCTGCTACAAATATTTTTTGCACATATGTAGTCTTTTCCCTTTTTAATGATCTCTTCAGGATACAGATCACGTAGAGACACTGTTGGATCAAAGGGTACAATACTCTTTGGGGAATAGTTTCAAATTGCTCTCCAGAATGGTTGGATCAGTTCACATCTCCATCAACCATGTATTAGCATCCCAGTTTTCCCACATCCCCTTCAACATTTATCATCATTTTTTCTGTCATCTTAGCCAATCTGGGAGATAATGAAGTGATATCTCAGTTGTCTTAATTTACATTTCTCTAATCAACAGTGAACTAGAGCATTTTTTCACATGATTAGAAATATGCCCACTGATTTATACTCTAAATTGAAGACTTAAGAGATTAAGAGACCACCTTCTCCAAGACTGATGCCTGAATTTTACCAAGTTCAAATTTAGCCAAGGATGAATTCAATTCAATTCAAGAGATTCAAAAAAGAAAAAGGAAAATGGCCTATATGTACAAAAATATTCATAGCAGCTCTTTTCTCAGGACAAAAAACTTTTGGGGGGTGGGGACAGCTAGCTGGCGCAATGGATAGAGGGCCAGCCCTGAAATCAGGAGGACCTGAGTTCAAATCTGGTCTCAGACAGTTAACATTTCCCAACTGTAACTTTGGGAAAGTCACTTAACCCCAATTGCCTCAGCAAAAAAAAAAAAAAAAAAGAGGGAATGCCCATCAATTGGGGAATGGCTCAGTAAATTGGTGAGTCTTTATGATGGATTATTGTTCTATGGGAAATGAGCAGGATGCTCTCAGGAAAAAAAAAAAAAAAAAAAACCTGGAAAGACCTCCATGAATTCAAGCAAAGTGAAATGTATTGTATACAAAGTAATAGTAATGTTCTGGGATGTGCAACGTGAATATTGCTATTTTCAGTGGTGCAATCATCCATCACTACTCTAAAGGACTTATGATGAAAAATTCTATCCATACACAGAGAAGAAACTGATTTTTTCTGAACAGAGATTGAAGCAATTCTTTCTCATTCGCTCAATTTTTCTTGAGGGTTTTTATTTTCATGTAGATCTATGTTTAGCTTTTTTTTTTTTTCACAACTTGACTTGGAAATGTTTTACATAACTTCCCAAGTCATTTCCTAATTGTGGGTGGGAATATATGGTAGGGAACCTAGAACTCAAAAATTTAAAAAAACAAATTTAACTGGGAAAAAATATTAAATAAATTTAATTTTAAAAATTAGCGGGGGGAGGGGGGAAGGAGAGGGGGTGCAGCTAGGTAGTGCAGTGGATAGAGCACTAACCCTGAAGTCAGGAGGACCTGAGTTCAAATCTGGTCTCAAACTTTTAAACACTTCCTAGCTCTGTGACCCCAATTGCCTCAGGGAAAAAAAAAAAGCCAAGGAATTTGGAATCCCCAAAGCAGCCCTCTACAAAAAAGCGAAGGTACTACTGTCATACTTCAGTTTTTATTCAGGATGTATTCCAAATCAATGCTGATTTGTAACAAAGGCCAAAAGCATAATAGGAAGAAAGCTGGATTTGGAATCAAGAGGTCTTGGTTTCAACTACCTGTGGGATTTGGGCAAATCACAACCTCACTGCGTCTCATTTTCCTCATCTGTAGAATAAAGTAATTACACAAAATAATCTCCTCTAATCTTTTAGATTATCCTATTCCTAATTCATTAAGGCAAGAAGGGAAGTGAGTGAGTAAAGCAAAATTTGTGATTATTTTCAAAATACCTTTACAAAGTAAGAGAAACAATTTGGCTTGGAAACTAGAGCTGCTTTCAGGTTTAACTCCCACCAATGATATATACTGGCTGTAAACCTGGGTAAGACAGACCTTTAACAATTTTCAGAAGTCAGGATAAGTTTAGTTGGCTTTTAAACCTTAATGTCAAACAAAAGAGAGGGGTTTCTTTATTAAAAAAAAAAAAAAAAAAAAAAAAAAAGGAAATGAGGACAAGCAAATTTCCTTCACATTTCAGCTGCAATAGTGGTCACCTACCCCCATATTTGGTCAGCTTCTTCAAGCAGGCTCCATCACTCACAAACCTCTTTACCACTGGTGCTTAAAAGCTAGTCCTTTTATTACCATTTGGGCAAAATGCCAGTAACCAGCTCTTTTAATTGGATGGTCACAAAAAAGGGGATCTAGCCTGGAATGATAGTCATATTCCTGATAATTTTGGTCAACATTTCTTAGGGTCCTGACAACTTATTTGTATATTAAGATGGTGAGGATGGTTCATAATGATCTAAAATAACTAAGATTAGCCTCTGATTTGCATAGAGCTGTTAACTCACCCAGAAGTCCAGTCTTCAAGATTTCCCCCACCTATTACAACACTGGCAAGGAACAATTTCATAATGCTTACAGAATCACTCTGAAAGAAAGCAATACTGGGAAGTATTTGGTTCTGAAATACAAGGGATGACTGCAACTGACCACATTACAAATACATGATTTTATAACTGCTACATCCTCTACCCCAACCTCTTTGCTTCCACCACACTAGCAAGTTTATAAGACAGCAGAATGGAGGGTCTGTTATCTCTCACACTGCACAACCAGCAGCGGAAAGATTGCCGGTGCAGCCAGACCTGGCGCTCAGAGATAAAAACCCATAGCACTATTTTTGCAAGGACACTGTTTGTTTGTGGAAAGCTGGCTAAGATAACTTGGGGGCAATTTTTTTCTCAGACAAGCCAAAAAGATTCATCTTCAGACTGTTTAGCATGAAGGGTTAAGCAAAATCCTAGCCCTCAATGGACCTTTTCCTGAAGGAAGCACTTATTCTAACTAATGCTCTAAAACACACAAGAATAGGTGAAATGGCTCAAACTCAGAGTTCAAGATCTGTGGGGGTCAACAAAGCAGGGCCTCAGATGCTGACCGAGAAGCAGCTGTCCATTTACATATTTCCACAGCCAATGATAGAGCCTCTATCCAAGAGTCTCTCATTCCCCACTTCCAAATTAAGGACTCCATATCTTTTTAACACGAGTCACAACAAATTATTTGGCAACATCTCCATATATTATATTAATTGTGAAAGCAGAGACAGGTGGCCCTGCTTAGGTCAGAGCAACAGCTACAAGTTATTGCTGCTGATTCATAGGAAGATCATGGTCCTTACCCACAATACTCTGCAGAGTAACTGACAAATACTTCCATCATTCTGGGTAACACAGATGTTTGCTACGAAGTTGGCTAACAATTTATTTAGGATTTCAATAGGATAAATACTATATTGAATTGATGTAGCAACGTTTGGGACTGGAGGCCATTTGGGCAGGTAAGGGCTCCCTAGTTTGTGGACAGGGCAGAAAGAACCTGTATAAACTCTTCAGACCTCAGTACAAAATTCAAGTTTTTTCCCTTAAGCAGCACCTGTGGAGTTCTGACACATAAGACTCTAGCCTAGAAGACACAGATATTCTCAAAGAAGCTTGGTTATAGCAGGGGTCCTCAAACTTCCAGTTCACTGTCCCTCAGGCTGTTGGAGGGCCGAACGTTTTGTGGGCCTTTAAATAAAGTAACTTCATAGCCGGCTGAGGGGGATAAATGTCCTCAGCTGCCGCATCTGCCCCGCGGGGCATAGTTTGAGGACCCCTGGAAGTCATCCTAATTTTCAAGGCCAATATCAGCTCAAACTTCCTATATAATTCTAAGAATTGCTAAAGGCAAATAAGTTTACACTACCAACCTTTCTTTTGGCATCAGTAAACGAACAGTAACAAAAGAAGGCCACATAATTAACCTGAAAATTACCTCAATACCTGAATTGTTGCTAACCTTTAAATGATTGGGTCCACTTACCCTTCAGTGGGATGAGATAAAAGAGTCTTATTTCTGGAACATATAGCTTCATGCTTGCTTTAAACCTAAGTTTCCTTCTTTATCTTCATTTTCTCTCCAACTTTTTTGGGGAGCAATGTTCAAAAAATATTTCACGTTAAAAATTCTTAGAATTGTGTCTTAACTCTCTACTAAAAATTTGCATTTATTATTATAGGAAAGAAGCTATATCCATAAAATCCAAAGTACTACATAAATGTCAGCTACACAAATATAAAGGTAAGGGATCTTATCTGGGGGAAAAAAAAAACATTGTACTATAACTGGACAAAAGAATGGGTAATTCCTATTTAAAAGGCCAAGGAAATTTGAGGGTTTATCTTCTAGTATTCCAACAGAGTGAACACAAGCAAACTAATAACAGCAGACATTTAGAAAGCACTCTGCACAGTGCTTCATTTATTACCCCTCTGGGTCTCCACATCACTTATTTTAGAGAGGAAAGTGGGGTTCAAAGGATAAATATCTTGGCTAGGGTCACATAGGAAACCAAGGTCAGTACTATCTCCTAAACTGTACTTCTTCATCACCATCGCCAAGCACAAAGACAGTCGAGCTTGTGTTATAACTGAGATAACATGACCAATCTATGCAATTTAGTCATTTTAAACATTTAAAACTTTAAACATTTTAAACCTAGCTTTGGTGGGGGGTTTGGTAAAAATACAAAAAAAGCTATGGAGTCTCCAGCCCTTTTCCTTTTTTTTAAAAGAGATGACAAGTGTTCCTCTCATAATCCCACCAACCTCACCCCAGCTCCCAATCTGGATGCTTGGGATGGAGCAGTACTTCCAAAGGGTTCAACATCTGTTTATTAAATCACTTTGAACTGCATTCCTACTCTATGATTTGAGGGAAAGGCTGTCAATGTTATTTTGTTTTATGTTAACACACAGTCATACTTCAACCAACAGGTGAGTCATATAATTCAATACAATCCTGAAAATTAGCCAACACTTAAAACATCTAAAAACACCCATGGTGAACTTTATCCTTTAACCTTTATGTTATGTTAGGTCATGTTTGGTAGGGAGCAAACTTATCTCACTGCAGGCACACACCAGGGAGTCTTTTTCCCTGAACAACTGATAGGCACTAGAAAGCATGCGCAGATGTGTGTGGTTTCTTTGTTTTTAAGCAAGTTATTTTAAACAAACACTTCTGTCAAGAGATTGTCATCCGTGTGTTTACACAAGACTCAGGAAAAGCCAGGCCTCTGATTACAAAAGTCTCAGTACATTCCATAATTTTTCATTTTCATACAAAAAAATTTGGAAACCATCTTGGAAAAAAAATGGAGCAGGAGCAGGTAGAATCCATGTTAGATAATCAGAATGAATCCATAATATTTATCCAGAACACAACTTGCCAACAAATTAATACAAATACTTGCTTGCACAAGGCTATAACCCAAGTCTATATTATCTTGGGAACAAAAACTCGGCTCATTTTCTCAAGTTTCAGGGCAGCAGAGCATAGGTAATATACTTTCAATGAAACAGCTTTTTTAATGGTGTTACCTATTTTATTTTCTCCCAGGGGACAGATTTAGGAACTTTGTTAATAGCTGAAATAGAGAAGCTTCAATGGGACTCAGAAAAATTAGCAGGAAACGGTAAAGTCAAAGGTCAGAAACAACTCTGATTTGAGGATAGAATGAAAAAGAAAAACAATCCTTTCTCTTTCCATCAAGAGGATGAGGGTCTTATGACACCTTTAATTTTTTCTAAGTAGTTTGCCTAGGCCATCACATCACTCTGGGGCTAGCCAAAGAGACAATCTGTGTTCAACTTCAAAGTAGATTTGTGATTAAATCCCAGACCCAAGCCCGAATTCACAGCATTCACTGGTCACAGCTCAGCAAAGGACACTAATGTAGCTGAGACATTTCTGTCATTTTCTGAATTGTCTCAGTCTGTATTATAGCCTGACAGCTCAGCGAATCTGTTGTCTTGTTACAGATTTCATAAGCAAATGTCAAATGAAACAGTAAGCAACTTACAAATGTAGGTCAAGTGCTTTGTGAACCTGAAAACCCTCAATAAAGGGTGGCTATGACCATTGTGCTGAGGTACAAGCAGGTTACTTCCATGGCCCCCACTTAGAATTTGTTTCTGAACCTAAACTAAGGAGGTTCCTAATTTGGAGACCTTTGTTCTGTGTGAAGGAATGCTGCCGGACAGCTCCCTCACCCCATTATGTGTTCTTTAAGAAGAGAATATTAAAACTGCCTAAGACCAAACCACCCAGCCTTTATTCTAAGCTTCTCTGACACACAACCCACCTTAAAGCCGTTCAGACATCTCAGTCTCTGAAATCCATCTCCACTGTTGTAAGCCTTTCTTCCAGTGCCAACCTGTGTTCTAATCCCAACTTGTTTGAATGTTTCAAAGTGAATAGGAGGAAAGGAGGAGATGGAAAATGGGATTCAAGAGGGAGGATGGGACTTAGAAGCATTTGGGGATTGCATCAGAACCATTCTCTGGGTTTGGGAGTTGGGAAAAATAATCTGCTGCATTCCTGGGAGAAGGGCCTTGCAGAGACTTTGAAAACTACCTAGTTCAAATCCCCAAGGCCTAGTGCAGTCAGAGGGTGGCAGGAGCCAGACAAGCCCTCGGGAGGCAGCAGTGTCTTACAAAAAGAGCAGCTCCGGGATCCAGAAGGCCAGTGAGAGCCATGACCTGGTTCTCACATGTGGCTGGGGCTTCTCAACATGGTGAAGGCGTCTGAGCAGACAGCCTCCAAGACCCAGCTCTGAATACTCTTCTACAAGATATAATCGGAGGCCTTGCCCGCACTGGGACAGATGGGCATAAGAGCAGGGGTGTCTGCTGACAAACCAAGTTCTTCTCTGAAACGCCCACACTTTGGAAATGCTTTAGAGGGCACATGTTCACCAGGGAACTCCTGGCCACCTCTCTGCCCCTCCCCCTTCTGGGGAGAAGGAAGAACAGCTGAAAAGACAAGGTCACTGGGTGAAATGGAGGGGTCAGCAACATTCTCAAGTTCCAGAGGAAACCGATCCAAAGCAGCTTAAAGGGACCGACCTAATATGGCGGCAGAGACTAGAACCCAAGCACGTGGGCGAGGCAGCCCGTACCGAGGGACTCATGCTTCTTCCAGATCCAGTAAAGAGGAAGGGAGGACAAGGTTCCTGCTAGCTAGCCTCAAACCAAGGTGAAAGAAATGAGGCCTCAGTGGAGCCTGGGTCCTAATCCTGGCCCTGCTCCCCACATAGGGCAAACTTTGTTTCTCTCCCAGTTTCAAAGCCCAGATGTTTGACTTCAGTTTCACCATCTGGGGATTAAAGATAACAACCCTCTAATCCTTTACCTCACTGATTTTGGGAAGGAAATACCTTTCTTCAAAACTACAGGGACTCACTGTGACTTTTATGGACTCATGTGACTACACATGTATAACCTATATCTAATTGCTTGTCTTCTCAATGGGAAGGGTGGGAAGGGAGGAAGGAAGAGAATAAAAAACAATCATTAAAATTTGTTTATACACTTAAGAGCTATGTGGACATAAACTATCACAATGACACTATCAACAAACTCTGAAATTAGAAAAAAACTGGAAAAAAAAGCCTTCACTAAGAGAGGGCCCTAAGTCACAACTGGAACGAAGAGGCTAGCTAGTCTCACCCCCTTCATTTTACCAAGGCCAACCATACCAAGGTCAACATACAAGGTCACTGCCTTGCCCAGAGTAGCCCAGACCATAAGGGCATAAATTTGGAGTTTGTTTAGATGAAACAAACCCTAAGGTACCACAAAAGGTCAGCTATTACTAATCCAACATTCTGCAAATCTACAAAGGGCTTTCACTGTTGTGGTTCTGTCCTTTCAAGACTCCATGACTCCATTTGGGGTTTTCTTGTCAAAAATACTGGAGGAATTTGCCATTTTCTAATTTGTTTTACGGATGAGGAAACTGAAGCAAACAGGGCTAAGTGACTTGCCCAGGATCATAGATAGTAAGGGTCTGAAGTTGGATTTGAACTCAGGAATTCCTGATTCCAGGCCTCAAACTCTCTATTAACCGAGCTGCCTTCAGAGACCATCTAAGCCAATATCTTCGCCCCTTCCTCCCCCCCCCCCCCAATCCATCCTACATGAAGCAGGATGAAGCAGGAAACAGAAAGGAGAGTAATGGCTTGTCCAAGGTCACAGGCAGAAATGGGCATGGCAGGACTGGAGGGAAGGGTGTTTCCAGGCCTTGAGGATTATCTGATCCAACTCCACATATAGCAGATTCAGAAAGGGGTGGGGGGGGGGGAGGGGGAGAGAGAGCAGTCAAGATTACCCAGGTAATAAAGGACGGGGCCTTTTCAGCCTAAATGCTCCACTAGTCAATAGTTATACACTTGAATAGGATTTTAGACAAGTTAGCTATGGCCCATCTCTGGCACTAAATGAATGGGAACTGAAAGGAATCAACACCTCTCACTTTGTATGATCCCTTTCCACAATGTGCTAGGGAAGAAAAACTGACCCAAGTTTATTATGACCAATAAAGGGCCTTTACTGACTTCAGTGGAAGCTCCGTAAAGACTCTAAGTCACGTCAGACAGAGCAGGATCTCAAACAGGGGCTTTTTCAGACATGCTACTCAGAAGTGAATCACCTGGCCTGAAGGCAGCCCCACCCCAACACACTCCTAGGTCACAGCTTGGAAAGGCAATGGGCACGTAGAGAAAACTCATGTTAATGAGGAAAATGAGACTCAAAGAAGCTCAGTGACTAGTCCCCATCACAGAGGCTGAGTGGATACTCAAGGTCTCCAACTGCCACTTGCCCCCCCCCCCTCCCCCAGGTCAGCCAAATGACCTCAGGGCTCAGGAGACCGATATCATCTCATCCAACCAGGGACAGACCCTGTGCTGAGAATCCAACCCTACGTGAGGAAAATGAGGTCTAGAAGTTCAAGCCTGGAGGTGAAGAGTTGGGCCCAGGGTCCATATTCCCCCTCTCCAAAACCAGATCTATCTCCTTAGATCACACCTCTAAAAATGGAGCGGTACCAAGCTTTCATCTAATCCAACCCCACAGGAAAGGGAATATAACGACTCAAACAGCTGGTAACTGGCAGAGACCTGCTTCCAGCTGGGCCCTCAGACCCTGCCGGATAGCTGAGTGGGACCGACCCCGAGATGCCTACTTTGATACATTTAACAGAGGAAGAAAATAGACCTTAGACAAAGAAGAGCCTCTGGTCCAAAACCAAACCACTGTGAGGTGGCCCAAGCAGACGTGGAGCTCTGGACCTCCAGCCTTTCTGGTCTAGTAGCACCCTACTCTTTTCACTTCAGCACTGAACTGTCATCCCATCCCATGATCCATCCCCCAGTCTCAGGCTTATAGGCTTTAAAGCCAGAAGGAGTCTAGTCCCACCTGCTCTGTTTTATCAAGAAGCAAAGTAAGCCCTGGCCTTGAGGAAGAGACACAAGTGTTACTACAAATAATATCGATATTCTCCATCGTTTAAAAGGCAGCAAGGTGTAGGGGACAGAAACCTTGCTTTAAAGTCAGGAGAACTTAAGTCAAAATCCAGCCTCAGACACAGTACATTACTAAATCCTGGTGGACAAATTTGAGGTGGATCAAGAGATAATTCTCCAAACTTACAAATGGCAGAAAAGTCAGAAGATTTGCATTGGCAAAGAAAGCTTCTCACAGGAGAGTATAAACAGAAAAGAATAGTTCACATTTATAAAATGTTTTAAATATGGTACAGATGCTACACCAGCAAAGGAAATCTGAGGAATGTTCAGCCATGTAGAAAAACCAGGAAGGAATAATATGAGAAGTCATGAGAAGAGAGTATGTAAGAGGATGTCAACAGTAGGATTTAGCAAAAGTTAATCAATTTGGGCAAACGAGATTATTGGTAACAGGGTTCCAAGCAAACTGTAATTTTGAGAGAGTTAAAAGGAGCTAGCTGTTCACATCTCAAGGAGGAAGGGAGAAAATTTAGGACTCAAAATTGGAAAAAAAAAAAAGTTCTAACTGGCTTTACATGTAAAAGAAATTATTTTAAATAAATAAAATGCTTTAAGATGGCCTATGTTGTCTCTTTAGATCTTTACAAGAATCTCAGAAATAGGTACTACTGTTCTTGTCCATGTCTGTTTTTCTTTGGCAAAAAATTCTGTCACTGCCTTCTCCAGAGGATTAGAGCAAACAGGTGAAAAGTAACTTGCTGTCTGAGGCCAGATTTGCAATCGGGTCTTCAAAACTCTAGGCCCAAAGCTCTAAACATTTCCCCATCTAGCTAGCTAGATGCTGCTATTATTCCCATTATACAGATAAGCAAACTAAGGCTGAAAGCCGGTTTACCAAAGCTATCAAATCCGAGGAGGGATTTGAGCCTAACTTCCTAAATTCCATGCTCCAAATTAGTCCGAATTATAACCCAAAACCTCAGGCTTCATATCAAATCCAGAATTCTTTCCAAGCTTGTCCGCGAAAATTAAGAACCAATACAGTTTATGCGGTTTTTTGTTTGGTCCTCCCAATCACCTTACAAGAACAGGACAGAGTGGGCTAGGGAAGATTGGTTCAGGGACTACCTACAGTGTCAAGAGACACTGCAAAACTACCCCCTAACCGCCTCTATCTGCCCACAAGAGACTCCGAGAGCCCGAACGCCTCCTGGTGCCGGGGAGGACCCCAGCAGGCCTAGAGAGGCAGCAGGCCCGGCGCCGGGTCCCGCGGCCAACCTGGAGGGCTGCAGGATTCGAGGCGGTCCAGTCCCTGAGGGCACCCTTGCAGCTAGCTAGCTCGCCCGCCGCCCGCCAGCCCGCGCGCTCCCGTGCCTTACCGCTCTTGGGTTTAGACTCGCCGGCAGGCCCCGCCGAGGTTGCGCGGGGTGGCTGCTGTCCTTTGCTGCTGCAGCCCCCAGAGGCAGAGGAGGAGCTGGGGGGCCCGCTGTTCTTGTCCATGTCGGGGGCGGCGCTGCTGCTGCTGCTGCTGGGCGAGCTGTGCGGCATCAACGGGGGCCTCAGCGGGGGCGGCGGCGGGGGGGGCAGCGGCGGCGGCGAGGGCGGCGGGGACGGCGGCGGCTTCGGTCGGAGCGGAGCGGGCGCGGCGGGGAGCCAGGCTCATGGCGTTGGGGGCCGGCGGCGGACGGCGGGGGCGGCGGCAGCGGTTCTCGGCCTTCATGGCGACATTGTCCTTGCTTCCTTCCTCGGCTTCTCAATCGGGACGGGCGCGGAGCACTGAGGGCTCCCCGGTTCGGGGCGGCTCGGGGCGGGCGCGGCTCGGGCCTGACGGCGAAGGCCGGCGGCGGCGCTCGGACGTCCGGGCCGGGCCTGGCGGAGCGGGGCGGAGCGGAGGGAGAGGGAGGACGGGGAGGAGAGGGAAAGAGGACGGGGCGAGATGGAGGGACCGCGAGCCCCGCCCGCCGGCCGGCCGGACACTCTCGCTCTCCCGCCGCGGGGCAGGGGAGAGGGCAGCGGGGCGGGGGTCGGGGACTCGCCTCGCCTCAGGGCCGGGGCCGAGGCCGAGCTGCTCCGGGAATGGCGACGAGTCGCCAAACAGCGCCGCCGAGAACCCGGATGCACTATTTATACCGGGGACGCCGAGCCGGGAGCATCCCGGGAAATGTAGTTTGGACCGGCTTCCTTTCTCCGGCCCCGCCAACCTTGCTGCACAAACACAGTCCAAACTCGCAGGCCTCTAACGTCATCAGCCGGCCCCATTGTACAGCCTTATGGGAGTTGTAGTTCGCAGGGTACCAGATCCGATTAGCTGTGCCTGCCAGGTGTTACGCACCGGGCTTGGGAACTGCTCCAATGGGAAAAGCCACGTGGATGAACAACATCGCTCGAAGAGGAAAGAGGGGGGCCTCGGCGAAGAAAGGAAGAGACACACACATCCCGTCCGTGTGCCCGTGTGCACACGCGAGCACAATCACACAGTTACGGATACTCCCGTAAACAGACAGCTTAGTTGAAGTTTTGAAGCTCCTACTGTCTGCCTGGGGGAGGGGCCGGTAACAGACACACGCGTGTGTCTGTCCAGGCATACGTATGTGAAGCGAGTTGTTTCTGTTCTATTTCATGAACATTAATTAAGTTATTATTCTGGGATATGTAGTGTCCATGTAATACACATATGTGCATAAACATCAGTACATCAATACATCCGTGTTGTGTATGGCTACTAATCCAATAAGGATTTTAAGTACCTACTGTGTGCCCAGTACTATTCATACACCTTTATAAATGTACAAATGTAGTACATAAACATAAGTTTGTTGCTATGTGTTTGTATGTGCTGAATTTAATTCAACAAGCATTAAGCACGCACTGGGCCAGATGGGGGGAGGGGGTGCACTTACCTTTGGATTTCATGTGTGCATACACATAAATACATTGAAACCATGAATGTGTACATAAATATGTAGTGAATACACACATGTAACAAGACACGTGTGTATCTTTAGGGAAGATAAGCAGGCTGGATTTGTTATCAGAGACAGTGAGTACTCTTCTATCATAAAGGAGGTACCTTTCAGCTTTAAGCCCGTCCTCCTGAGGAAATCAGAAAACCATCCTGTCCAACCCTCTCATTCTGCTTGGGTAAACTGAGGTCCACAGAAGAGAAATAATTTTCCAAAAGTCATACTGGCACCCGAATAACCAAGATTTGATCCCTAAACCTTCCACTTCCACTCCAAAGTTCTTTCTGTTGTAAGCTGCCGCCTCCTGGCTATCATGAGCTCTTCCCCTATCCCTTTGGTCAGTCCATCTGTCATAGACCTGCTCTATATAAGGAGATGTTAAGCACCTACTGTGTGGAGAGCCTTGGGCCCAACACTTAATCTCGGCACAATGCCTGCCTTCATGGAACTTGTTAGAGAATCAAGCAAAAAGACCAGTAACCACAACACCCAGTATTACTTAAGTGAGCAGTCCAAGAACTCCATAAGCACACACAGTTCTTTAGCTGTGGTCAGGAAATCCCTGGGGTCCCTAACACCTTTTAAGGAAGAACTTAAGGTCAATTATTTTCATAATAATAAAGACATCTTAATTTCTAATACACTAAACATAAATGTAACCCACACAAACAGAAGTTCTCAGGGGTATGAGATCAATAATTTGTAAGTGTAAAGACATCCCAAGACCAATGTTTGAGAATTGGTCATCTATTTATTTGGTCTGATGGAGAAGGGACATTCATGCAATATAATTCTTAAGCAGATTAGATCTAAAAGGAAAAGATATAAAAGCTCATCACTTCAACCCCCAAAGTTAGGCTTAAAAAAAACATAGACTTAGAGGTAAACAGAAAACTTCTCATTGAATCTCTTTGTTTTACAGGAAACTGATTGAGAGGCAGCTGTGTGGTGGAGTGAATGGAATGATTGGCAAGAAGTCTGGAAGATCTGAGTTAAAATTCTTTCTCAGACATTTAACTGTTTTTGCCTCAGTTTCCTTATTTGTAAAATGAATTGGAGGAGGAAATGGCCGACCACTGCAATATATTTGCCAAGAAAACCCCAAATGAGGCCATGACGAGTTGGATATGACTTAAATGACTGAACAACAGCAACCCCTCTGTGCTCCCTTTGGCTGACTTGGATAGCTGTGAAATCAGCTTCTCATCCAAGTGTACATTGACAAATCATAAATCCCCTTCCAATCATGGTGCTGTTTCTAAAGTTCAGCAAGATGACTCATACATTCTGAGAATTGTCTTTAGACACCTAACAACAACATTTTTTAAAATTTCTCAATTTACATCTGTGACCAGAGCTACTCCAGCACCAATAAGCTCTTAGCTACCAGGGAACAAAAAGCAATTGATGTAAGATAGTCATGGGCATGAACAGGGATATTAGTTTATTCATTTTCCTCCTTTCCTCTTCTCATACCCTCTTCCCCTTCCCCAGCACATTTATGGAACAATTTAAGGTTTATAAAGTACTCAATAGGCATCTTAGGAGATAGGTGTCCTGGTGTTATGCCACAGTTCTCTTTAACTGTCCTGACTCAGTTTCCCTGTCTCAGTTTCCTTAATTGTTCTGTTTCTGACCCAGTAAAACTAAGAATTATTCGCTCTCGGGTTATAAATTAGCAAGATAAAAGAGTAGATCTCCTGACTCTTATGGATTTACAATATCCCTTAAAATATTCCAAGATAATCCACGATATCTGTACTTCTTTGTCTCCGGATTTTTTAGGGTTTTATGGCTTCCCCTCCCTGATAAAAACTTTCCCTCCCTTTCTCTTCTTTGTCTCCAAAAAGGTATTTAAGAAGTTGGGGTTCTTCCATTCATGGCTGGAGAATGGCGTCTGGCAGCTGGATTCTGGATGCTGGATCCTTTGGGTCCTCCAGCCCTGGGACCAATATGGATTCCTTGGTCCCAGTGTACTTATCTCTGTCTGACTGGATAATCTGAGACGAGAGTCCTGTCCAGTCAATCTTACTCTCCCATTAATAAAAATATTAAAACTCTCTAATCTCTCTCCTTCCTCAGTTTCTCCGGCATTACACTGGGTATATTATTCCAATTGTTCAAATGCGGAAACTGAGGCTAAAGGATAAATGACTGACCATTGGTAACACCTGAACCCAGATCTTCATTTGAACCTTCACCACTCCAGATCCAGTGCTAACTTCCCTTGACCACAGTCCCTGAGTTGAAGGCCTCTGATCTAACCTGCTGAGTCATTGTTTTTGAAGCTGTGAAGGAGCCTCAATGTAAAATGGATGTTGTGAGAATCAATAGAAACAGTATTTTGCAGACCTTAAAATGCTACATAAATGCCAGCTACAATTACAAAGCTGAACTATAAGTAATTATACTGATTCCACTAGATCCTGAAGAAGAGACAAAAGGTTCTCTTTGCAGAGGTGGAGGACTACAGGGGCGGAGCATTGAGTGCATTGTTCTATGAGATTAATGATTGATAGATATTGATGATAAATGATTCCATCTCTTTTTTACTCCTTGCTATAAGGAACGACAGACTGGTGGGAAGGGTAGGGACATAGACTGGAAATGAAAGTCATGACAAAGCAAAAGCTTATCAAAATATTTTTTAAATAAAATAAATGATTTAGAAGTTTCACGATCAAAAGAAAGAAAGAATCATAGTTGACAAATAGCTGGCTTTGGAATCTGGAAAACCCAGAACTTTTTTTTCCCAAGTCCTTTCTCTGACACACATTATCTGTGTGACCCTGGGCAATGTCATTTATATTTAAGACTTATCAACTTTAGATAAAGTAAGAGATCTGCATTAGAAGTAGTGGCAGTCTGCTGGAGGTCCCAGTCACATTAATAAAATCTTAGGTAAAGTACCACTCCTCTCTATGCATTGGAAGACATTAGTAAATCCACTCAAAACTACCAATGTGCTACAAAGGAAGAAGAAAAGAACGAATCTCGAATGTCTCACTGCTAGCATTTATATATCACTTTATATATATACACACACACACACACACACACACATATATATACACATATATATAAATATATAGCATTTATATATCACTTTAAGATTTAGAAAGCTCTTTACAAATATCAAGTCATTTGTTCTTTACAAGAACACTGGGAACTATTATCATTATTATTATTCCCATTCTTCAGATAAGAAAACTAAGGCAGATAAAGGCTGACTTGCCCTGGATTACATAGCTAGAGTCTGAGACTGAATTTGAACTCAGGTCTTCCTGACTTCACTATCTACTCTCTAGTCTATTCACTGTGCCACCTAAGTCTCTTTTTTTAATACAACGAATTGATCTCTGAAACTTGTGACATATTATGGACGAGGTTAGCAAGGACACAAGTGCCAATTGAATTCAGAAAAGTTCAGCTTAATTCAACAATAAATGTTTGTTCAACTGAATCCATCTCCCGTACACTAGTTTTTTGGATTTGTTTTTAAGGCAAATGATGCATTTATGAATGAAAGTTTAACAGTGAAGTCAGGGTATCTACTAATCTGGAGGTCAGTGTTTCAAGGAGCCTAGATTTCATCCCAGAATCTTAGTTCTAGAGCTAGAGGCCCTTAAAGAGTGCTTGGGGCAGGGGAGAGAAATCTGGTACAACTCCCCTTCAT
Organism: Antechinus flavipes; assembly: GCF_016432865.1. Taxonomy (NCBI): domain Eukaryota; kingdom Metazoa; phylum Chordata; class Mammalia; order Dasyuromorphia; family Dasyuridae; genus Antechinus; species Antechinus flavipes. The sequence goes on along the minus strand of NC_067398.1, from coordinate 706,505,242 downwards.
TTTGTAAAAGAAGGAAGCTAGATCTAAGGAGAATGAGTGATTTGGCCATCAATGCGGGCACTTCCTCAATGGCTTCCTTTCTTAGTAGGTAGTCTTCATTAGATTGATGTGGTGAATAAAGAATTCATCCTCTCAGGTCCAGCTAGATGATAGAGCACCAGATGTGGCTTCCAGAGGAATAGAATTCTAATCTATTTTCAGACACTCCCCAGCTGTATAGACAACCTTATGGTGATAAGACTTTCCAGATTCAGAAGCTTGTCCTCATGAGACAAATCTGCTTAGCACAGTGCTTGGTGTATAGTAGGTGCTTAATAAATGTTTGATTGATAAGTACAAAAGTCTACTTCCAAGAACTACAAAACCTCTCCAGCTCAGGCCTTCCTCTGCTCCCCCATTATCATTTATCCAGTTCCATCAATGAAAGGAGTCTGTAGCTGTATCCTGAGTCATTTGGAACCTTATCTCATATCCAAGACGCCTAAGGTCCAGCTGTATCCAAATTTCTGCCCTGAATCGTTCCTTTATTATGGTTAAGCTTTTATGACTAAAGTTTGGGATCTAAAAGGTTCAGGAGGAGTTGACTTCTAATTTTAACCTCTCACACATCTCTGTGACCCTGGGCCAAACTGTTCCTATCTCTGGGGTTCAGTGTCCTCCTCTGAAATATAATAAATTTAAAAATAAAATTTAACAATCTAAAAATCTAAAGTATAAGAAAGTGGATTAGACTGGGCCTCCAGTTCTGGATGTCTGATTCCATGAATGAATTTAGAAGTCACACAAAAGGGCATCCCCAGCTGGCTTCTCTTCCTTTTAAGAGATAATTTAAAAAAAAAGAGAGTGAAAATTTACTTTCTTCTACTGTCCTCTCCCTTCCCACCTCCACCCAAAACAACTAAGCTTATCTTACATTGTTAAATCATTTCCAAACTGACTTAGAAGGTGCTTAGTCCCATAATCAGAGAAAGAAGACAAGAACACTTTTGTTTTAGGGTGGGCTGTCTATTTCTATCTATTGGTCAATAGATCCATCTATGAATATATAAGGTTTCTTTATCTTGCCCAGGGACTACCCATGAGCCCCATGGCACTAGTGATCAGCAGGGAGCTCCATTTCTAATCTAGCCTGGTTTCCTCCTCCTTAGGCAATGTGGTGCTCCTCTCCAAACCAGGATTCACCATATTAAGGCCAAGCTTAGTGCAGACTTTTCATCGCCATGCATTGCAGCTCAGAACTCCTGAGCTCAAGATATCCTCAGTCTCAGTCTTCCCAGTAGGGATTGTAGGGATGTGCCATTGGCCGGGAACAGGTGGACAATTTGGACAATGCCTATAGTAACATCGTGGGGACTTCCTCCCCTATCCAAGAGCGGACACCTGGAGTTCATCATGAGTCCTACCCCTTTCAGTAACACCCCTGATGAGTGCAGACCCCATAGCTGCTATTGCCTCCTACCTCCCTCCTAGCCACTTGCCTCAGGTGCAAAAGATGCCGATTACAATTTTTTCTTTTGCCTCATTTCTGGTCTCTGCAAATTAGGTTAGATCATATCTGTCTTTCAGAAGTTTTTCATTTCACGATAAGCGCTTGGGGTCTTGTGTGCTTTCTCTAAGAACTCAGAGAATCCTTTACAACATAAATACATCAAAAACAGGACTTAAAAAGGAAACATATGGAAAAGCAAGCAAAAACTCACCACCCCCTTCCTCCCTTTGCTCAAGTTGGTCTGCATTCTCCCTTCCATAAACACAGAATGTGAAAAGGATGAAGGTGAGGAAAACGCCCCACAGTGCCAACTGGAGCTGAAGATGCCAGCTTATGGCAGCAGGAAATAGGGGAGGGGGCTAAGTGCTGGCTGATTCTAACTCGTTAAATGGAAAGCTCCACAGCTAGGGCTTAGCACAACATATATCTATCCACTGCCCACCTGTGAGACTTCAAAAAAAAATACATGGAACATGTATAATCATTGAGTTCAAGGAATAATGTTGTCCGGGTCTTTTTAAAATTTTTTTGAAAGCAGAGAAAATTCTGCTTTGGAGCAGGAAAGCCTTAGTTCAACTCGCCTCTTCCACATACAATCTAAATGACTTTAGCTAAATAATGTTTGTTTGTTTGTTTGTTTTTCTGGGCTTCAACTATATCGAAAATAAAATGAAAGGTTGAAATGAAATGGATAATCTTAAATTGTCCAACTCTAAATATTATGACTGGTCTCATGGAGTTTGGGGAAGGAGACCATAGTCAGTCAGTCAACAAGCATTTATTCAGTACCTACCGTGTTCCAGGTACTATGCTAAGTGCTAGAGTCAATTAACCACAATTTCTCTCTAGACAAACTGATAGCAAAGAACCCCACCTATTTATCAAAGGTCTAATGAGGATAAAATGAGATGATAGGAGAAATACTGTGTTGAAAATTAACAACTATACAATACCATAAAGGAATCATTAACTCCAATCAGCTTCCCAGTGTGCAGTGAAATCCAATTCTTTGGGATTTTTCTTGGTAAATATACTTGAGTGGTTTGCCGTTCCTCCTCCAGCTTGTTTTACAGATGGGGGAATTAAGGCAAACAGGGTGAAATAACATGGCTGGGGTCACACAGTGTGTGTCTGAGGTCAAATTTGAACTAACTCCAGTTCTGTGCTTTCCTCCCATGCTACCTATCAGCCTCCTAAAAGGGACGCAAATTGGTAGATTTATGTGAAGTACAAACTAAGAGGTAACTAGGCAATCCCATTAAAACTGTGAGTTGTGAAGCAAAGATAAGTCCAGTAAAAATTTTCCTATAGAAAAGGGAAAACTTTTTCCTGGAGCTGGCAAAAATAGCATATGACTCCCTCTCAAAGGAACTCTTTCACAAACGCTAAGTGTCAGGGAAGCTAGTTGGTGCAGTGCAGAGAGCACCAGCCCTGAAGTCAGGGAGGACCTGAGTTCAAATCTGACCTCATTCACTTAATACTTCCTGGCTGTGTGACCTTGAGGAAATCACTTAACCCCAATTGCTTCAGGAAAAAAAAAAAAGCTAAGTGACCACTTGTATGTTCCTTATCTCTGTTGATTATCTCCAAAATATCCTGTTGGTAGCCCGTTCACAGTCAATTGTCTTCCTCTGATAAAAAGGGAGCTCCTGATTTTATGACTTTCTTTGTAGGGCTAGAATTTAGCATATACTAGGAGCTTGTTGTATACTACTAGGAGTATTTAGTATACTACTAAACGCTTGTTGATGGGATGATTACTATGGTGGAAATTCTTGGGCAGATAAAAGTTGGACTATTCAATGCTGATATTATGTAAACAAAACAAGATATCACTGAAAATAGACTATATATAGGAAGATCATTAATGACAACAATAACAATAATAATACAAATCAAGTCAGGTCATTACCACTAGAAATTACAGAAAAAAATCATTCTTATGAAGTCCAGATTGCTTGAAACAGTTTTTTCAACATATCTCTTATGATAGCAATAAAATACCTGGGAAGAAACTAGGAAGTGGTCAGAATACACAGACAACTTGCTGGCTTTCATAAACATACCAAATCACAATACAACCAATGCAAAACCTATTCCAAATTCCAACTATCTTTGAGAATCCAAAAAAAACCCATCTCTACCAAAAGTACAACATCATGGCGTTGTTTCTTTATGATACGTGCAAAGGTTAAGAATAACTTTTTTTAAAAGATGTTTATTCATCTTTATATTAAAACTAAGAAAAATAAAATGGCGATTCACTGCTGTCCCAAACACTTATGTCCAAAAAAAGTTGAATGAAAAGTTCTCAAAACGTAAAGAACCAGTAAGAACAATCACAGCCACGTGGAGTCGGGGTGAGACAAGATCACTCCTGTGAAAACATCTGCTACCGTTTTCCCAGATGTTTTCAGTTAATTAAAGATAAGTTTCCATTCCAAATGTGGCGAAAAATGTTATTTCACCCATTTGCGTAATAGTCGGTAGAATTTTAACAAAAGCGAGCATTTGTGGAAGGCTTTGAGGTTTGCAAATTTCACAACTATCTAACTGGGTCCTGTGCAGCCTCGCTGGGAGGTTTTGTTATTACTAGTTCACTCTCTCAGTGGTACAGGAGGGGAGACGGAGGCAGACAAGTTAAATGACGCGCTCCGGTCGCAGCCAGCCCTTGCCTGAGGCAGCAGCCGCCAGTCCCTGGACAACAACTTCTATCCGAATTCAACCCACTAAAAGACGAGAAGCCTACGGGCAGCACTGCGATAGACAGAGCCTAGGAGGCTGACTGACAAAGCGCTGTCGCCTCTACCTTCGCAGGCGATGGGCAGCGCCAGCCTCATCCCTGCAGATGGCAGAAGAGAGTTCCATCCAGATGTGTCAACCTGTAGAAGGACCACGGGGGAACCGGACTAAGAGCAGTAACAGCAGCGAAAACGCCACTTCTAAGCCCCGCCCCCAGACTTCCGGTTTCCCAGAGCTTGATTTCCGGGGAAGTGGTTCCGAGGCCCTTCGTCATTGGCTAGGACCGTCCCTGACGTCACGCGCCCGAGCTGCCTAGTTTCTGGGTCACCGGGTCGTCATGGTGGTGTGCAGGAGCCGTGCTCTGAGGCAGCTGAGCGGCCGGGGCTGGAATCGGGCCCTGCTGTCTCTGCGGCCGCCTTGGGCCTGGGTCCGGCCGCTGTCCAATGGGAAGCCAAAGGTGGACACGCACTTCGGATTTGAAACGGTGTCTGAGGAAGAGAAGGGGGACAAAGGTGAAGCAAGGAGGAGGCGGGTCCAAGGAGGAGGCGGGTCCAAGGAGGAGGCGGGTCCAAGGAGGAGCGGGTGTGAGCCAGGGAAAGGAGGGGCCTAAAACAGGTGGGCGGGGCCCAAGGGCCAGAGCTTGCTGCAGACGGTAGGAAATGAAGGGATGGGGAAGGGCCCAAAGAACTGGGAGAAAGGGAGCGTAAGGGGTTAGAGGGGTGAAGGCGAGGCCTGGGGAAGGTGAGGAGAGAAATAGCCTAATGAGAGGGGGTGCGTCTGGGAGCCGAAGGCAGGGGAAATGGAGGGAAGCATTTATATGACACCCCCTGCTTGCTAAACGCCTTCTAAATAACCCATTTGAATAAGTTTCTCGATTTGGGGAGGGGGCTGATGCAAGGAGGAGGAGAAGGAGGAGCACGATGGGGGAGGGGCTCCACCCAAGCTCTAGGAGTATATGGGGAAGCATTGAGAGGTTTGTGAAGGGAAGGAGAGGGTTTGAGTGAAAAGGGTCTGGGGGGAATAGGAGAGATCTAGGGAGAGGGGATGGATAAGGAACTTGAGGTTATGCTGTGAGGGTTTAGGGTGAGAGGATTGAGGGAGCTGACACACTGCGAGTGTCCAAGCATTTTGAGGGGCTAGAATAGGCATGAGATCAGGTGGGTTGTCAGAAGAAAGGCTTATTTTACTTACCCTCAGAAAACAGAGCAGAACTAGGGAAGGACAGTTAAAAGAGGAAAATTTAGGCTGGACGTTGGGGAAAACTTATTTTAGTGACTGGAACTATCCCAAAGTGGGATGAGCCAGCTTGGGATATTGTGACTTCTTTGCACATCTGGAAGCACATGCCCGAGAACCATTTGCCAAGATGGATGGCTTCTCAGCTATAAGCTGAACTAGATGACTGCCTGTAATAGAAATAATGTAGATTCACATTTGTTTAGAGGAAGGAGAGAGCCGCTATTGGGAGGATCCTTTGTGAAGGGAGTGGCGTTTAAGGACATGGAAGAATTGACAGTTTACTCCTCAGGAATCCCTGCAATCTCAGTCTGATCCAAAAGAACATTTTTGGATAGGCTGTTGGCACAGGTGAGCCAGGGAGGAGACAGATGAAGGGCCTTGTCCAGAGATAGACAGTCTTATCTAAGGCCTTTTCTTGCAAAATCTTCTCCGAATTGCCTCTCAGTAACACATTTGTGATGGGCTTTTTTAAATCCACTTTAGTCTATCATGTATTTGAAAGTGTGGCCAAAAAGTATGACGTGATGAACGATTCAATGAGTTTGGGGATCCACCGGCTTTGGAAGGATTTGCTGTTACAGAAGATGCACCCGTTCTCTGGAACCAAACTCCTTGATGTGGCTGGAGGCACAGGTAGCATCCAATTTTGTACCTTGATTTATCTTGGTCAGAAAAATGGGTCAATCCTTGGATTCATCAGAGCTAGAACTAGAAAGTGTATGTGATAAAAATGCCCCATAGAAATGGCATGTGCTATTTACTGTTCTTTACCTTCAAAGTGCAGGCTTTTTAAGGTCAGGGTCTTTGAACACCTTCATTTTAGTATTCTAACCTATAGTACAAGGCATTTGATCAGTATTTAAGTTAAGTCACAAAGAAGTCTGCTGTATCCTGGAGATAGGGTATTAGTAATGAAAGAATTATAAAACAAAATGGTCATTTTTAGTCTCATGAGACTTTTAAACTAGGTTATTATTGCTTCATCTTTGAACCTAAATTTAATTTTTTACTTTTTCTTCACTTTAATTGGCCGTTTTAATACAGTAGGAAGGAGCAGATTTGGAGCCAGACTTTCTTCTAATTGTGTGGCTTTGATGAATTGCCACTCTTGACATAATAGAAGGGCCTCAACTTACTCTTGATCCACTAATTCACACCACTAAAATCACAGCTCTTTTAAACTAGTACAGTACACAGCAGGTGTTTGCTAACTGCTTTTTATGTGCAAGATATTGTACAAAGCATTATCATTGAAAAGCAATTATATTTTATTTCCTTCCCTGGATAATTTTTCTCATGTAGCCAGCTATCCTAAAATTCCTTTGTATCCATTAGATAATACAGTACATTGGAAAATCAGAATACTTGTACCTGGGAACTGGACGTTGAAGGTGGCTGTGAGGAAAATAGGCACCTGGTAAATCTTAAAATTCTATCCCTGTCCTCATTCTCCTTATCCTTGATGATGTGAATGGTTAAGTTAACAAATTTCAGCAATTTTAAGGGGCCAGACTGTGCTTTCCTGTCGGAGCTCATAGTTGTTCCAGGGCATCAGAATATTTTGGAAGTACCCTGTTTCCCAGCACTAAGGTCCAGCAAGCAGGCTGTGTCCTGAGCCTGGCTTAACAATAATCCTCTGCCTTCTGGAATGATAACACCTTCATGCAAAGTGTACTGTTTGTACCAATCTCAGGTGTTCACTGAGGGATTTAGCTTCCCCTATTTTCCAGTGTCGTCCATCACATTCACAATCTCCCCTTTATGATCTCTTTGAGATCTAGGGCCAGTGAGACACTGCTGGATCAACGGATATGCCCAGTTTGATAGTCCCTTGGCATCGTTCCAAATTGCTCTCCAGAATGGCTGGATGAGTTCACAGCTCCACTAACAATCCAGCTCACTTGTAGAATAGAAAACCAGCCTTTGGTTCAGTATGTTAAGCCCTCCTTCTGGGGGAAGAGGTCCTCATTCTGAAATTAATTATACTTCTGTTTGTGTCCTAACTTTCCTATCTCTTTTGTTTTGGCTCTAGCCACCCACAGGTTAGCGACTGCTTCCACTCTAGTTAACAAGGTTCTGGTTAAAGGGGCATCAGAGTGACGGCCAGTTTGTATGTAGGCAGTCTGGTCTGAGAAAGTCACTTTTACCTTCTCTCATTAGACCTTACAACCAAAAAACCAAAAAACCTTACAGCTTTTAAGTGTCTAAGCAGGGATCTGGAGCCAGGCCTTCCCCACGCTTTACCTATTAGGCCATGTTTCATCTTGAAGCTGTCCATACCAGGAGTCTGGGGCTAAATGTGGCAGTCTATGTACTAAAAGTTTTCTAAAATGTCATTAGTTAACCGAATATATGAAAGAAATAGAATATAATTGTTCTATTAAAAAATAATGAGCAGGCTGATTTTAGAAAGGCCTGGAAAGATTTACATGAACTGATGGTAAATGAAACAAGCAGAACCAGGAAAACAATTGACTATGATAGACTTGGTTCCTTTCAATGATTCCATGATCTTACATAATCCCAATGAACTTTGGATGGAAAAGGCCATTTGCATCTGAAGAGAGAACTATGGAGATTGATCAGTACTATTTTTCACCTTTTTTTTTTCCTCATGGTTTTTCCCTTTTGTTCTGATTTTTCTCCTCCCAACATATGTGTGGAAATACATAAAAAGTGAGTGTACATGTATACCAAAATTGTTTTTACATGTACCTGGAAAAAATTAGCTGGTAATAAATCTCTGATCTGTAAAAAGTCATATAGATTAAGAAATAATTTTGGTATGGAAAGGGCCTTGAGCTTCCCTAGCCAATCAGCCTATAACTAGTGTGGTCCATCCCATTTTGAATGGACCATCCCATGTTCCAAGAACCTCTCATTTTATTTGATTATACAGGAGACATCGCCTTCCGATTCCTTAATTACATCAAGGCTCAGAACCAGAGACGGCAGCAGAGGGAGCTGAAATCCCATCAAAATTTATCCTTTGAAGATATTGCCAAGTGGTACCAGAATAGCCGGTGTTCCTTGGGGGAATCCCATGTGGTCGTCTGTGACATTAACAAAGAAATGCTCAAAGTTGGAAAGCAGAAAGCACAGACCTTGGGCCACAAAAAAGGTAGGTCCTGCAGGAAGTAGGCAAAGGGAATGGCCCTAATAAGTGCTTTTTGTGTGAATTCCACCTGTAGGTAGCCCCACTGCCCAGCTGATCCCATTGGATTTTTGTTGGGGGGCATGTCACATACAAAGAGAACGGAGCCATCAGCCTTGCTTAGGGCTTTTCTCTTCTGCATTTGGCTTTGCTCCTTGTTTATCCCAGTCCTTTCTTCTCCTGCCTCTCCCAGCAGGAATTACTTCCCCCAGTCCTGGCTCACCCACTTGTCTCAGTGTCAGCCCACTCAGTTCCAAGGATGACAAAGGCACACTGTTTGCCTCCTGGACTTCCTCCTGCACTTCTACCTTCCTGGTGGCAGGAGGCTGAAGTAAGGGCTGTTATCTGTTCTCTGGAGCATAGCTTTAAAGCGGCCAGCCTTGGGGCAGGTAGGTGGTGCAATGGATAGAATACCAACCCTGGAATCAGGAGGACCTGAGTTCAAATCTGGCCTCAGACACTTAACACTTCCTAGCTGTGTGACCCTGGGCAAGTCACTTAACCCCAGTTGCCTCAGCAAAAAACAAACAAATAAATAAAGTGGCCAGCCTCAGGAAATAAAAGGTACATCCCACGGACCTGGATCACTGGAAGTCTGGAGAAGTGGATACTTGCATTGGCCACTAGGGAGTTCCCTAAGTGAGTTTGGCTCCCTCACAGCTGCTTTAAGTGTTTCAGTTTGCTCATGAAAAGTGATGGGAACATAGTCGACCTGACCTCTAGGCTTCTGTAAATCTACTTATCACAGGTTTCTGAATCACTGGGTCAAAGGTTGATTTAATATTGCTAAGCTTTACAGAAGGAGCTAGCATTTCTATAGCATTTTAAGGCTTTCAAAGTGCTTTATAATTATTATCTCATTTGAGGCAGATATTATTATTCCCATTTTATAGATGATGAGACAGAAGCAGCCACAGACTGAGAGATTTGTCCAGATTCACACAACTAGGAAGTCTCTGGGATCATATTTGAACTCAGAACTTCTTGCCACCGAAGTCCAGAACTCTCCCCACCTTGTCTCCCTTTTCAATTCTCTTTTTTGACCCATCATCTGTCTTTTTGTAGTAGGTCCATCCCGTACCAAAAATAAAGTCAATCCAAATAAAGTGGGGCTGAGTTAAGAGCCTAAAGTAGAAATTAGTTTAGAAGAAGAATATGAGAAACTTTGAGTCCAGTGTAATATATCTTGACTCTTGGGATGGATGCCCTGGAAGCAAAGCTTACATTTTCCTGCCCTGTTGATGGACTTTCCAACATAACACATGGTTCATAACATGGAGATACAGCCACCTGGCTCAGGCACTGCTCTATGGAAGGTAGTCCCAGGTGTCCTGGTGAGAAGGGCCTTGAAGTCACTGCAGCTGTGGGGAGTCCATGGATCCCATTGGATTGTACATTGTGGTCACTCAATGCTGGAGCTCGTCTGGAGAACCAGAGCATTGCTGGAAATGTCCATGGGGCCAGCAGTGATGGGGGAGGTCACCTGGCCCTGCAGCCGTGGCAAGGAGACAAGATGATGGAGATGAGGGAAGGACTCGGTGCTGAAGAAGGGTCTGGATGGATGGGGAGGGTGCTGAAAGAGCACTGCTCTCCCTGATGATGATTCCCTCTAGCATTATCATGGAGTTGGACTGGATGGCCTAAGATTCCCATTCTAGCGATCTGGGATCTTATGATCCTAGGATCAGACCGTAGATTTAGATAGAATAAAAGGAAAATATTTCTAATAATTAGAACTATCCAAAATGGAGCAGTCTGCCTCTGGAAGTAAGGCTTCCCCCTTCCTCTATCCTACAGATCTTTAAGTGGAGCCTAAATAGCCATTTGGCGGTTGAATGTTAGATGTGGATTGGACTTAGCTGGACTCTCAGTGGGCAGATTCTTAATAAATGTTGGCTTCATGAATGAATCAAGTCAACTAAATCCAGGGTTCCACTGTGGTCCCTCGGGGGAAAGTCGGCCCTGGCCCCAGATGGGCTTTCGGGGGCAGAGAAAGCCCCTGGGGCTGGGGAGAGCTCACACACTGTTGTCTTCCAGGCCTGGCGTGGGTGGTGGGCGATGCCGAGGAGCTGCCCTTTGATGACGACAAGTTCGATGTTTACACCATTGCCTTTGGGATCCGAAACGTCACACACATTGACCGGGTGAGCCTGGAGGACGGCAGAGGCAGCCTCACTCCGTGGCTGGGAGGCAGAAGGGGCGACAGCGTCTGGGCTGGGAGGCCTGTTTCAGGCTCTGGTCGGGGTCCTTCATAAGCTCCAAGCGGGCTCTCACTGGGCGTGGTGTCTGAGAAGTCTGTTAAACACACACCGTGTTCCAGTGTGTCATGGCTGCCTTTGGGGGAGCATCACAAGCTCCTAGAGCGCAGGACCGGGCCCAGCCAGGGCTCAGTGCAGACCGCTTGGCTGACTTGTGGTGATGTTTTGCCCAAAGCAAAACTCCCAGGCATTGCTGCCTGGATAGCCAGATACCATCTTTCTCAAGTATCCTAGACTGTCTTCTGCTTGTAAAGCTCTCTTGAAATGGGAGGGGAAAGGAATATCAAGCCATCAGTCTCTTTCAACACAGATTATCAATATTTTTTTTAATAACAAACTTTTATTTCCTTTCCTTCCCATTCCTCCCACTCAAAAAAGGAAAAAATGCTTTTGGGCAGGACTCATGCATAGTCAAGTAAAGTAGATTCCCACACTGGCCATGTCCAAATATGTCTGCTTCTTTCTGTGTTTAGAAGGAATCCAAATCAGGCAGAGATCATGGTGGGGCTTTGCATTATTCAGTATTTTCAAGTCTCCCAGTGGATCATCTGTGGTCTCTGCTCTCTTTACTCTGGGTCGGATCTTACAGGTCTTCCCAGTTCCTTTTGAAACTGTCCATTTCCTCATTTCTCTGGCACAGTGATATTTCATTACTTTTACTTGTAATCTGTTTAGCTGGTCCCTGATGAGTGGGCACCCTCTTGCCCCATTTCCAGTTCTTAGCACAGATTTTTTAGAACATGCTTTAGCAGTAGCCACATTGACTTATGTCTTCAGTAGAGTGGCCATGTCGCTGGTGCTAAGTGACAGATCTGTGTCCAGTTCTAGAGCCCTTCAGTGTCTCCCTGATAAGTAGAGGTGACCTTTGGCCTTTCTCCAAGAACAAAACTAGCCACAAATAAGCTCCAACCCACGGGTTTTCCTGAGCTGGAAAACCCTCAAGAGGCCTGATCCTTCCCCTGGCCACATCTCACGTACTCTGGACGAGGTCATTGTAGAACAAGGGTCTGCCTCACGGAGTCAGATTTTTTATGTGATCCCCGCAGATTTGTTTAACTCCAGAACTAGTGACCAAATCTTCTGAGCTGGAGGATGGTCTGGTGAGCCTCGACCCCCAGGATCTTGGAGGTGTGAGAGACCAGCTTAGAGGGACTCTGGGATTGTTTGAGCCCCACTCGCTTGTGCTGCCCTGGTCCCCATCTGGAAGAACATGGATGGCGTGGGAGGGAGCGGTTCTCCTCAACCTGCACACGTGGTGGAGGGACCGTGCAGCTCCGTGGTACTTGTGAGGCCTCCCCAACAGGGATGCTCTTGTTTGCTTGTCTCTCTCAGGCACTTCAGGAAGCCCACCGGGTCCTGAAGCCAGGAGGCAGGTTTCTCTGCCTGGAGTTTAGCCAGGTGAACAACCCCATCATTTCCAGGTAGGGAGAACAAGGTTCTCGCACTTCCTGGCCTTAGGAAATGCTGGCTGAGGGAGGGCCAAGGAGGGTTGTACTGGAAGGGAAGTCCTAGTCTACCTCTTTGCAGTCTCTGCCATTTGCCTTCCCATCCAGGCTCTACGACCTGTATAGCTTCCAGGTCATTCCAGTAATGGGAGAAGTCATTGCCGGGGATTGGAAGTCCTACCAGTACCTTGTGGAGAGCATCCGACGTTTCCCACCACAAGTGAGTAGCCCCGAGTGCTCCCCTCCAAGGCCCGATTCCAGGTCTTCTCGGCTAATCTTTCCCTGCTTTTTAGGAGGAGTTCAAGGAGATGATTGAAGATGCCGGCTTTCAGAAGGTGACCTACGAGAGCCTCACATCAGGCATTGTGGCCATCCATTCCGGCTTCAAGCTGTGAGCCCCGTTCAGCCCGCCTCCCGCTGCGCAGTCGGGGGAAGAGCCTCGGAGAGTCTATGAAGCTCCCTTGCAGAGCTCCGGCCTTAGGAGCTAGGGGCTGAAACGACCGGCCGGCCTTGGTTATGGAAGGGGGCGTGTCATTCCCTCAGTGCTCAGCTGGTGCTGTTGGGTGGCGTTTGGTTGAATTGCCACGGACGCCTTCTGTTAGTTCTTCTTGGATGTGCAAGTGTGTGGGTGGGGAGAGGGGAAGGAGCACCGGAGCGCTAACTGAACAGGTTCTGTGGCCCGAGCCTCCCCACCCCGCCATACTGAAAGGGTAATCGGGGGGCCCTTGTCGGGGAGAGGAAAGGAAGGACCTCCTCCCACAGACACACACCCAGTCATCCTTTAGTCCTAGGACCGTACGATGTGCCCAGCCAAACACTGTGTGCTCCTGGCTTCCGTGTGTCCCCGCACAGCGTATTAAACAAGTTGACTTGGGTCCGATTTCTCTGCTGTTCTGTATACTTCTCACAGGTGCCAGGAGGGCTTAGGGCTCTGCCTGGGCTAAGATACATAACTCCCCACTCACCAAGGGGAATAGAGGCCTAGAAATTGACAGTTCATCCTGCCATCAGAGCTGCCTTCTTTGCACAAGTTAGACTGGATTCTGGACTCTTCTGGCATGGGGGAGGAGAAAGAGCCTGATTGCAAATCCCAGCTCTGGGACTCATCATGGACCAGTCATTTTTTCCACTCCCTGGGCCAGTTTCCTTCCCTATAAGTAAGGCACCCCCAGAATCTCTGATCTTACCTGCCCTTCACCCATTTGAAAGCTTTCGACAAGCAATTCAAAATTCTGGGCAGAATTTTGCTCTTTGAATTCAGTTTGAGGTTCTTGGGCTAAGAAAGTTAGAGAAAACCACCTGGGTCTGACTTGTCCAGCAGCTTCCTTGTGGGGAGTAACAGTGTAATTATACTTGAAAGGGCACAAAGATATATGCTGCATCCTAGCCAACATCTCCCTGCTCTTGGCTCCATCTTTATTCCTGACACCCAAACCCCAGCCCCTGACAAGTCACTTCCCTCCCGGAGCTTGTCCAACCTGTATCCTGGAACACCAGTTAGATTCCTTTCTAACACTGACCACAAGGGAACTGCAATTAAATCTCAATCAAATAGGAAGTTAATAGGCTGTGACTTTGGTTAAAAGTCTTTTGCTTCAACAGGGACAGGGACGAGCAGGCTAGGAAAGAATTTAGTACATCGTCAGTCCTGTCTCATCTCCATGGAAACATCTCATCGGAGTCAAAAATAGATTTTTGGTGATCTGTCCCCATTTTCTGGCAGAGACAGGCGAGGGTCATGTCAAAACCTCACCCTCCATTAATATTGGGGAGGTGGGATTCATTTGTATTTGGGGGTCTACGCTGAGAAATCTAGATCTCTCGCCTACTTAGGGGACTGCTGAGTTGTGTAGCAGAGCTGTTCTAATAAATGATAGCAAGCTGAAATAAAGCTCAATTCTGTTGAACCTGTGGATAGTCATGAACTTACTGGCTCAGTAAAAGTGCTTTTCACCAACAGCCAAACTGTGAGATTCAACAAGAAAGGGATTCAGTTCTAAGACCCTAGATTTGCACATTTCTGTCACCCCAGGGGCTGATCATTACAGGGCAGGGTTCCATCAAGGACAGCCATTAGTGATTTGTAGTATGGACAGGAGGCAGGTATCCTTTCCCAGGTTCCAGAATTCCCTGCTGTGATCATGAGCAAGACCCAGCTTCTCGAAAGTCACCCGCTTGTGTTATAAATGGAGCTGTTCTCAGGATCACATCCATAAGCTTGCAAATGCAGTCTCCCAACTTTGATACACAAATTACCAGGGTAAAAAAGCATCGTACCTGCAATCATCCTAACCTGGACTGGATGAGGTTCAGTCCATTACCAAGATTTTTTCAAGTAAAATGGTCTTCAAAGACCCAGGACAAGACAAGAAAGTGGGCCTGTCTGTGGCTATTTTTCACTGGGCATGAGAAGTAGGGGCAATTTTAAAAAAAGGAATTTGAATTAACAGCTACCACAACTAAAACCTTCCCCTCCCCTCACTTGATATGCTACTTAACTGATCACAATGCCCAGGATCGATGAGGGGAAGAGTGGAACCACATCCCTTTCCCTGCACTCCCAGTTCATGGGACTCTGACTGTTCTCCTCATTGTTAGGAAAGGGGGAACAAGTCTGCCATCATCAAAGATTTTAGCCAGGGTTACTCATCGGCAGCCAGTTAGCTGATTGGGCTCTAATGAACATAGCTCGGTTCCCAGTTAAAGGGTTTCCGACTCCAGCTGCAGAGGGTAACAGCAGGCTGCGAGTTTTAAATCCTGCCAAGACTTAGCAACAAAACGATCTCTGCTGCTCCTCCGTCCTGCTGGTGGCTTAAAAGGGACCTCTCAAAGACCTCCTCCCTGGCTGTTAGAACAGCCATCTTCCAATCTCAGAGCACTTTCATTATCTCATTGTCCCAACTCCCTGGGTCCTGACTTCATCCCCATTTCACAGACGTCAGAGGCAGAAGCGGCAGCCATGGGGACAGTTGGAAGGAATCCATTTCTTGCTCTGGCCTCGCCTGCCCTTTTCCCCTCCCTTGGGCACAGTGCCCAGAACACGGCACCAGCAAATTCATCCCAACAGAAGGGAGGCTTGGGCTGTGCTGCTACCTTGGTGTCTAATTAGGAATAGCACTTACTGGCCTCCCTCCCCACCCCCAATCCCTTACAACCCATTTCCCCCCATCCCCCTTTGTCGTTTAGAGCATCCAAGGTACCTCCACCCTCCACATGCCTCCAAGATCCCCTATCCATCATCCTCCCCCCTCCCCCCCCCCCCAGCCCAAGCCCCAATGGGCAATGTCAGGCACTGCCCCTGCCCTGCCCTTCCCAAGGGATCCTGTTTGGGTGAAGGCTCCCTCAATATTTCACATTAAAAACCCAGGGTAAGGAAGCCGAGGACAAGGGAGCTGCAGCTGGCCAGCTGCAGCTGTTGGGCTCCCAGCAGCTCTAACCGGATGTCATTCAAACAGATTCTTCAAGTTAACACACACATCTCCAAGAGGTTTATTTTTAAAAGAGCCGGATCGTTTCTAGAGTGGGGAGGAAGAGCAGATTATGGAAAAGAAAATAAATACCCAGGGTAAAGCTGTGTTTTGCTAATTGTTTTATAACCACAACAAACTAGTACATAGGATGCCCTGTACAACAACAACACAATAAAGGCTGAAAGCTCGAGGTGTTCCCATGGCAATGCTGAAGATAGTTCAGTCTCTGGTATTTGGAATTTAGGCTGCAGTCCTTGTGATTTAGATGGCTCTCGGGGCAGGAGGCACAGGCCATGCTCTAACCAGACTTGAACAGGAGAATGGCGACCTGGCCCAGGTAGAAGTAGATGAAGTGTTTTGTCTCATGCGTCACGTAGCTGCCGAAGTTTCTCCCCACAATGCAGTGCCAGGTGGGGTTATACTTCTTGTCAAACTCCTGAAAAGGAAACAATACGCAGGCTGAGCAGGGCCCCAGGGGGTGGGGAGGCCTCAGAAGGGAGAGGGACAGAGGGAGGCCGGCCAGCCATTCCTCCCATCCCCAAGAACTCTGGAATGCTCCTCCTCTCCAAGTCGCCTACATCCGCATTCATGCAAACATACTTGCAGCCTGAGCTCAGCTGCAACATGGAAAGGTGGGTGGGGACAAACAGACAAGTCAGCTCTCCTGTGTGCAAGGGGCGAGGATGGGGACTGGGGGGGAGCACACAGGGTGCTCTACAAGATCTGCATTTCTTAGGCAGTTCTGCTCAGTAATCCCAGGCAACTTCAGTTGGCAGGAATGGCTTTAACAAGTTGTCCACTAGCTTGTTCTACTTCTAAACACTTCAACTTCGAGAGGTTTCATAGATTTTTAAATAAACTAGATCCAAGAACACACGAACAGGTAATGCTGACAGCTATCACCAACCCCTCAAATAGGGAGACTAGTTTCAAAATAGTACTTGCTGGTCTAGGTAATTTTATTTTCTTTGAAATGACAACTGGGGTTAAACAAAAGGGTCAGAGAGAGAACATCTGGAGCTGAATTTGAACTGAGATTCTCCAAACTCTAGGGCCAGGGCAGGCTCTATCCCCTGTCCCACCTAGCTAGTTATTTCACCTTCCATTCTTGCTTCTACCAAAACTCACAAGGTACTTGTAAGGACTCATGCATAAAATATATAAAGTGCACCTTGGCAAGCAAGGTAAGCTAATCTTCGAGAAATCTAGCCTTTATTTATTACATTAGAGGGCAGGATGTAACAATGAAAGCCAGCATTATATACTGTGCACACCTGAAAGCACCTTGCAAACATTAACTCCTTCCCAACTACCCTAGCACAATAAGGTGCTGAGATTATGCTTCCCCTTTTACAGCTGAAACAGCAGAGTGTGACAACTGTGCCCACAGTACCCCAGCTAGTAAAGTTATCTTGGGCAGGGCGGGAGGCAGGACTCCAGGGCCAAGCGCTCTAACCATTACACTACAGTTGGAGAGAAAAATTTGTAACAACCTAAGCTAACTTCAATCATCAAGGAGAAAGCCGCCCTAACATTTGTTTAGCCAAGTCCCTTAACATAAAATTTATAAACTTCAAGCTTTAGAAAGTTTTGACCAGTAAAACTGCGTAATAATGCAGGGAAGGAGGCATAAACCTACCTCCCAAGTCTCTGAGATGACATATGGGATACAAAACATTGCAAAGTTTAATTTAAGTACATCATCAGCATTTCAACAACTCATTAAATAGGTTTGATAAAGAAACCTCATAAATGAAGGGACTTGAGAATGCCTAATATTAAACTATTCGGAGGATTAACATAATTAAGCCAACCCTGGATAGCTGACTTCACTTTATAGGGCTCTAAGGTGATGACACCCACATACTAATTCTACACATCCTGAAACCAGTCAGGTGCCCACTTGCACAGGGTGACTACTGAGGACGTGCCTCCCCCAATGGGAATCCACTTATGAACCTGTTTCTCCCTCCGTTCCATCTCCTTTCCAAGTTACAAGCTGTTCTTCAGGAGAGTCTACAGGGGCTAGGTACAAGCCTGGCGTTTATCAGAAGCGATGTTTACTTCTCCTCTAAAATCCTTTATCTCCAGTCTCCACCGAACCCTCCCTTCCCTCCGCTGACACTGCCAGCTCCCTTCCTTCAAAGCCTGAGAAACTTGGCAGTTTTACGAGCTTCTTACAGACTGCCATCAGCACCACCACCTCCCTTTAAAATCACCCAACCACCACCCACTTTCTCTTCAACCAAGCCGAGCAGGCTAATTCTCCCCGCTGGAGAGCTGACAAGATTTCCCTACGGTTCTGCTGGGAACGCCCACACAGTTTTTCCTAACAGATCTCACACAGATGGGTCTGCGATGCAAGAAGGGGGGACCGCTGGGTCCCGAACCTAGAAACGGTTGCTAGGCAGCATTTTTTTTGGTGTTGTGTTCAAAGACCCGCGTCCCTAATGTTCTTTGCAGAATCCATACAGCCAGCCGCCACCTCGGCTAAGTTTTTGTTGGCACCCTAAAAACTCCGGCCCTCCCAAACGGGGCATTCTCCCACCTCCCTGAAGATTCAAAAAAGGAAAAGGAGTACATAACAAGTCTTTACGGTTTGTTTACAGGACTATGCAAATTAAAGCACAGGAAGGGGGCGCCTCCCACCACCAAGGGGCCCCTCCAGCTGCCCACCCCACCCCGACTCCAAGCTCAGTTTTCCCCCTGACCTTCTTGATATGGGCTGCTATGTCCTTTTCTATGTTATACTTCTCGAGGGCCTGGGTGGCACACTCCACCGAGTCCTGCTGCATCTCCTCCGACATGTCCGCATTTTTGATTACGGCCTTGCGGTCACACATGGTTACCTAGGGGAGGGGGACACAGAACAGGGAAGGGGCCCGGAGGGGTTTAAGTTTAGGAGATCGGAAGGAATCTATCTTTCCTTCCCCCTCCTGAGATTCCAAGCACCACCACCTATGGCAGAAAGCCCCTGCCCTCGGGAAGGTTCCAATCCCGTTCCACCCCCACCTCCTGCCCTCGGGAAGGTTCCAGTCTCCCCCGGGCCAAGTCACAAGGAGATGGAGTTCAAAAGCTCCCAGACTGCGCCAAACTGTACCCGGGGGACTCCGGGACCCCGGCCCGTAGCCAAAGGAGCCAGCAGTTCTGCCGCCCCCTTCTCAATCTCCCCATTTGAATAAGGGGGGGCGGGGAAGCAGATATTCGACCACAAACATTTACAAACTCAGGCGCCTCTGCACCCTTCTCCGTCTGCAAAAATTGGGGAGTGGGGATCAGAAATATTTACAAGCCCGGGTTTCCCTTGAACCTCTCCTACCCTCAGTTTCTCCATCTGCAAAAATGGGACAGGGGTGGGGGAGTGGAGAAATTAAGACTAGAATGATCTACAAGGTCTGCCCTCCCCCACTTCTCTAGCGCTCATTTTCCCCAATCTGCGAAAATGGAGGGGGAGGAACTTGACATGGGACTACCAAACTCTGCCCCTCCTCCCCGCCCTCTCCGGCCTCAGTTTCTCCGGCTGCAAAGAGGGAAGGGATCTAATCCTAACCAGAAACATCTCCCAAGCTCCCGGGCTTTAACTTGTGCCCGGGGCGGCTACGCCCCACCAGGGAACCCAGGCGCGGTAGCTCCAGCGCCTCCCCTCCCCCCCAGCTCGGGCCTCAGTTTCCACCCCCCCTGCACCCACTCCCTAGGGGGATGGGGAGGAACGGAACGGGCTGGAACGCCAGGAGCCACCCAACTCGCCAGCACGCGCGCCCGCGGAACGAACCCGGGAAGGGATGCCTGGGGCAGGGCCGGGAGGGAGCAGCGGAAGGGCACGTGCTACTTCTAGGCCTCTCCCTCCCCCCCCCCACGCCCGGGCCCGGGGCGCGCGCCCCCCTCCCCCCACGCCGCCCTGCAGCTGCTGCTGTGCCTCCCCGACCCCCGGCCCAGGGCCCGCGTTCTGTAGGGGCAGCGGCAAGCACCACTCCTCACCGCGGGTCGGGGGTGCTGGCGGCTGCGACGGGTCCCGGCGGGAGGGGGCGGCGGCGGCGCGGCTCAGGCACTCCGTCCGACCTGACAGGTGCTTTCACTGCCTAAGCCGTTGCGCATCTAAGGCGCCCCACGCCAGATGCCGCCGCCTAGTGCCCAGCCCCGCCCCCTGCTTGCTGCCCGCCCCGCCCCTACGCCGCGCGCCTATTGGCCTGTCCTAGCTGCCTGCCCGCCTCTCATTGGTGGACGACCTCAATGGTTCCCGCAGGCTCCTTCGCCCGCATTTTATTGCAGACCACAATGCACTGCTGACGGCGTCGGTTGCCACGGCGACGGTCTGGGGAGTGGCCCCCTCCTCTTTTCCCGCTGCACGAGGTTTAGAGTTTCTGAATAGCGGTTCACAGCAGGGGGTTCGCTGGGCAGGAGCCCGGGAAGGCGGACCGGGGGAGCCCGGGGGGGCTGGAGAGGACGGGGAGATCCACAGGGCAGCAGTGTGGCTGCCAGGGGCACATGACGCAGTCTGGAAGCATGGGCGCCCTCCTTAGAACAGGGGGAGAAGAGCGCCCCGATGGAATATAGACTGTGGAATGTAGACTATTAAAAGACTAGATAGACTATGGACTAGATTACAGAATATGGAGCAGAAATAATAGACTATGGAATATAGACCACAGAATGGAGAATAAGTAGAGAAAAGACTAGACTAGAATACAGGGGTCCTCAAACTACGCCCCCATCCAGATGCGGCAGCTGAGGACGATTATCCCCCTCCCCCAGGGCTATGAAGTTCCTTTATTTAAAGGCCCACAAAACAAAGGTTTTGTTTTATAGTCCGGCCCTCCAACGGTCTGAGGGACACTGAACTGGCCCCTATTTTAAAAGTTTGAGGACCCCTGCCTAGAATATAGACCACAGAATGTAGACTAAGTAGAGAAAGGATTAGACTAGAGAATATGGAATATGTAAAGACTAGACTATAGAATATAGACCACAGAATGTAGAATAAGTCAAGAAAAGACTAGAATATAGATCACAGAATGTAGAATAAGTAGAGAAAAGACTAGACTATAGAATATAGACCACAGAATGTAGAATATGTAGAGAAAAGACTAGACTAGAATTCAGGGGTCCTCAAACTACGTCCCCATCCAGATGCAGCAGCTGAGGGACATTTATCCCCCTCACCCAGGACTATGAAATTTATTTAAAGGCCCACAAAACAAAGTTTTTGTTTTTACTATAAGTCCAGCCCTCCAACAATCTGAGGGACAGTGAACGGGCCCCCTATTTAAAAAGTCTGAGGACCCCTGCATAGAATATAGACCACAGAATGTAGAATAAGTAGAGAAAAGATTAGACTAGAGAATATGGAATATGTAAAGACTAGACTATAGAATATAGACCACAGAATGTAGAATAAGTAGAGAAAAGATTAGATTATAGAATACAGACCACAGAATGTAGAATATGTGTAGATAGAATTTAGACATTACATATAGAGTAGACAATGGAATATAGACTATAGGATATAGTCTTTAACTCAGTCTTTAAGGACCATGAACCCTAAGCATTTTACAAATAGAGAAACTGAGGCCCAGAATTGCACAAGACCATAAGGTATAAATAAGCCTGGAAAGATACCTAGGGACAGGATCCAAATGCCCTTCATTTCACAGATATGGAAACTGAATAGTCCAGTATTTAGTAATAGTCCAACCTACTACATATAAGGAAACTGAGGGCCCAGTATTTAGTAAATAGTCCGAACTACTACATGTAAGGAAACTGAGGGCCCAGTATTTAGTAAATAGTCCGAACTACTACATATAAGGAAACTGAGGGCCCAGTATTTAGTAAATAGTCCAACCTACTACATATAAGGAAACTGAGGGCCCAGTATTTAGTAAATAGTCCGAACTACTACATGTAAGGAAACTGAGGCCCAGTATTTAGTAAATAGTCCAACTACTACATATAAGGAAACTGAGGGCCCAGTATTTAGTAAATAGTCCAACCTACTACATGTAAGGAAACTGAGGGCCCAGTATTTAGTAAATAGTCCAACCTACTACATGTAAGGAAACTGAGGGCCCAGTATTTAGTAATAGTCCGAACTACTACATGTAAGGAAACTGAGGGCCCAGTATTTAGTAAATAGTCCAACCTACTACATATAAGGAAACTGAGGGCCCAGTATTTAGTAATAGTCCGAACTACTACATATAAGGAAACTGAGGGCCCAGTATTTAGTAATAGTCCAAACTACTACATATAAGGAAACTGAGGGCCCAGTATTTAGTAAATAGTCCGAACTACTACATGTAAGGAAACTGAGGGCCCAGTATTTAGTAAATAGTCCAACCTACTACATATAAGGAAACTGAGGGCCCAGTATTTAGTAAATAGTCCGAACTACTACATGTAAGGAAACTGAGGGCCCAGTATTTAGTAAATAGTCCAACCTACTACATATAAGGAAACTGAGGGCCCAGTATTTAGTAATAGTCCGAACTACTACATATAAGGAAACTGAGGGCCCAGTATTTAGTAAATAGTCCGAACTACTACATATAAGGAAACTGAGGGCCCAGTATTTAGTAAATAGTCCGAACTACTACATGTAAGGAAACTGAGGGCCCAGTATTTAGTAAATAGTCCGAACTACTACATGTAAGGAAACTGAGGGCCCAGTATTTAGTAAATAGTCCAACCTACTACATGTAAGGAAACTAAGGGCCCAGTATTTAGTAAATAGTCCGAACTACTACATATAAGGAAACTGAGGGCCCAGTATTTAGTAAATAGTCCAAACTACTACATGTAAGGAAACTGAGGGCCCAGTATTTAGTAAATAGTCCGAACTACTACATATAAGGAAACTGAGGGCCCAGTATTTAGTAAATAGTCCAAACTACTACATGTAAGGAAACTGAGGGCCCAGTATTTAGTAATAGTCCAAACTACTACATGTAAGGAAACTGAGGGCCTAATGTGTTGATGCACTGAGGACAGACAACCGAGCACTTAAGGCGAATTACCGATTGGACAATACTCTATTAGCAGATGCTTGGAAAATGGCCCTTCCCACTATTCTGAGCTGGTTCAATCTTTTGGTGTATACAGAGAATTGTGGGAAGGATTAAGGGATGGAGTAAGACAAGACAGAGTCACTTTGGCGGTAGAGGAAGAGAAGGAAAGTCCTGCATCCATCCTGTTTACGTCTACCCCTGAAGACCAAGAATAAAGAGCAAGGACTTTTGCTTATCCTGACTCCTGCTGATTCTAAGGTA
Organism: Antechinus flavipes; assembly: GCF_016432865.1. NCBI lineage: Eukaryota > Metazoa > Chordata > Mammalia > Dasyuromorphia > Dasyuridae > Antechinus > Antechinus flavipes. The sequence goes on along the minus strand of NC_067398.1, from coordinate 706,482,180 downwards.
TTCAAGGGTGTTAACATGGTCTTCACAAATTAATTGCCCAAATCCATAATTTTTAAAAGCTAGAAGGGTACCTAAATAACAATCTAGCCTAACTCTCATATTTTACTTAATAATAGCAAACTTAGGCCCAGAGAGGGGGAAACTGAATTGTCCAAATTCATGGAGAATTTAGAGCCAAAAATAAGATCACTGAGCTCTAGATACTCACTTCCACTTATTTTACAGATAGAGAAACTGAGACCCTATGGGGAACACTTGTCCTTGGCCATGTTCCACAATTTTTAAAAGCTAAAAAGGGTGCCTTTTAAAAAAAGTTATCTAGTCCATCCCCCTCTCATTTTACAAATGGAAAAACTGAGGCTGAGAGGAAAATGAGTTGCCTAAGTCTCCTATATAGCTCACTGAGCCCCAGCCTGGCCTATTTTACAGATAGGGAATAGTTTTAAAAATGACTTGCCCAGAGTACTCAGGTCTGGCTCAGGAGGAAATGTCTGTCTCTGAAAGTATGGGAAGCCGTCCTGAATCGAGGGTGTCTCCCAGGACTGAGGGAGACTCCCTCTGAGGTGAGGAGGTAGCACAGCAGACCTTTATATATGATGCTTCACAGTTTACAAAGGGCTTTCTTCCCTCACAACAGCCTTATGAGGTAGGCAGTGTAAACACCTAGATTATTACATCCCGATATTCCCGGGGCCAGGGGAGGGATTGCCCACACCTAGAGTTTCTGTCTTCAGAACTGAGACTGGTCAGTTCCTGACCCTAAATTTACTGAATATTCTTTTCACTGCTTCCTTGCCTCAGATAATTATAAAGAGGAATGAGGAAAACTAAAGTTTGGAAAGAGAGTGACCTTTATCTGGCTAGAAAATCTAAGAAATTATTTACTTATTATCACTGATCCGAGTTCAAAATCCTTTGTTTGCCACTTACTAGCTATGTGAATCTGGAGGCAAGCCATTAACCTCTCCATGTCCCCAGACAACTCTGAGATTCTATTTGGTCCAGTCTTGGGGAAGTAAATAGGGAAGAAGTTTGTGGAAAGGATTGATTGGGGGGAAGTAAAGGGGGGAGGGAGGAGAGAGAAGGTCTGTGGGCATCTAGAAGTATTATCCAGGGAACATAGATTATATTATACATAATATATATATATATATATATATATATACACATACACATATTATACAACCAGTTTCCCACCCAAAAGAACCCTTTAAGCCCCAACTAAAATCCCATCTTTCCAGGAAGTATTCCCCAACTCCCCTGAATTCTAGTGCCGCCTTCTCTCTGTTAATTATTTCTTATTTATCCTGTATATAAATTGCTTTGTATATATTTGTTTGTCTCTCTCATTAGATCGTAAGCTCCTTGAGGGCAGACACTCAACTCTTTTTTTGTTTGACAGATACACTGGAATGGTTTGCCATTTCCTCCTCCATCTCACTTTTCAAAAATATATTTTTTTATTTTAATTTTTCCTCCAATTCTATGTTAAAACAGTTTTTTAACATTTGGGTTTTGAGTTTTTTGGTTATTTCTTTTGAAGTTTTGAGTTTGAAATTCTATCCATCCCTTCCCCTTTCCCGAAACAATAAAAAATATGAATTATGCATGTGCAATCATGTAAAACATTTCCATATTCATCATTTTCTATTAGAATACTTAGATAAAAGAAAAAGAATGGAAGAAAGGAAAAAATAGCATGTTTCAGTGTTTGAATATATACAGATTCATGTTTGAATACAGATTCAAAGACTATCAATTCTTTTTTCTGAGGTGGATAACATGCTTCATCATGAGTCTTTTGGGATTGTCTTGGATCATTGTGCTTGGATCATGTAAATCATTCAGAGTTCAGTACTTCTGCTACTGTTTACAATGTTCTCTTGGTTCTGCTCACTTCACTTTGGATCATGATATTCATCTAAGTCTTTCCAGGTTTTTCTGAAATCATCCTGCTTATCATTTCTTATATAGCACAATAATATTCCACAGCTTGTTTAGCCATTCCCCAATTGATAGACATTCTGTTGAATTCCAGTTGTTGTTGTTGTTGTTTTTTTAACAATAGCTTTTTATTTTCGAAGCATATGCAAAAATAGTTTTCAACATTCACCCCTGCAAAACCTTGTATTTCAAATTTTTCTTCCTCCCTTCCCTTCCCTCTCTTCTCTAGACAGCAGGCAATCCAAAATAAGTTAAACTTGTACAATTCTTTTATACACATTTCCACAATTATCAGGCTGCACAAGAAAAATCAGATCAAAAAGGAAAAAAAAATGAGAAAGAAAACAAAAAGCAAGCAAACAACAACAAAGAGTGAAAATGCTATGTTGTGATCCACACTGGGTCCCCACAGCCCTCTCTTTGGGTGCAGATGGCTCCCTCCTTCACAAGTCTATTGGAACTGGCCTGAATCACCTTACTGTTGAAAAATCCTGTCCTTCAGGATTGATCATCACATAATCTTGTTGCTGTGTACAATGTTCTCTTGGTTCTACTCACTTCACTCAATATCAGTTCACATAAATCTCTCCAGGCTTTTCTGAACTTATCCTGCTAATTATTTTTTAATGGAACAATAATATTCTACCATAACTTATTCAGCCATTCTCCCACTGATGGGCACCCATTCAGTTTCCAGTTTCTAGCCACTACAAACAGGGCTGCCACAAACATTTTTGCACATGTGGGTCCCTTTCCCTCCTTTATGATCTTTTTGGGATATAAGCCCAGTAGAGACATTTCTGGGTCAAAGGGGATGCACAATTCAATAGCCCTTTGGGCACCACTTTCCAAAATGGTTGGATCAGTTCACAACTCCACCAACAATATATCAGTGTTCCCATTTTCCCATATTCCCTCTAACATTTATCATTATCTTTTCCTGTTATCTTAGACAATCAGAGAAGTATGTAGGGGGACTTCAGAGTTGTCTTAATTTGCATTTCTCTGATCAATAATGATTTGGAACACTTTCATATGTTTGGAAATGGTTTTAATTTCTTTGTCTGAAAATTGTCTGTTCATATCCTTTGACCATTTATCAACTGAAGGATGCTTGTATTGATTTCCAATTCTTAGTCACCACAAAAAAGAACTGCTATAAATATTTTTGTACAAATGGGTCCTTTTCCCTTCTTGAGCTCATTTTAAAATGAGTAAATTGAGGTAAGCAAGGTTAAGTGACTTGCTCAGGGTCACACAGCTGGCATTTTGGGACCAAACTCATACTCAGGAGGATGAGTCTTCCTGACTCTGAGCCTGGCCATTGTGCTTCCAGCACACATAGATGCTTAATAAATGTTTGTTGATTGACTTATAGTCAGAAGACCTGGGCTAAATCCTAACTGTAAGTCTAACTAATCAGGCTCCATCCATCGATCTCAGGATCCCTTTGTATAAAATGTATAACGATGCTCTTTGCTCCCCTACCTCATGGGATCCTTGGGCAGAAAGTCCTTTCATTGATTTCAGCCTGCATTGTTCACTGATTGCTACCCCCAAGGCTATGGAAGACTTTGGAGGGGAGGGAACATAATGCTCTCCACCCAGTCTGTGAGGTTGTAAAGGAGAGCTGAGACCCAGGACCCCCCAGGAGATTTGGGAGGATGGGAAGGCTTCCTAAAGCTGAGCCCAGGAGGATGCAGCTGTTATGGGATCCCCACCTCCACCCAGAGGAATCCATCACATGTGCCCTCCCCTCCCCATCCTACTGAACTGGCCTTGATTTCAAGAATTCACCACCCACCCTGAGCTAGAGCAGAAATCAAGGACTTTGTCCTTGGGCGCAGGAAGCCCGAGTCCTGAAGAGGTGGGTAGCCCCAGCTGGTAGAGTGGGGAGTTCAGGCAAGGCAAGTATGTGAGGAGGGCTGGGGGAGGGGATCTGATGGGAGATAAATCTGTAACTAAATTACCCCCCCCCAACTATAACTGTCTAGTTATCACTACAACTGATTACTACTCCCACTATTACTACAGCTAATACTACTACTACCTAGTTACTAACTACCACTGCTATTACTAGTTACTGCTACTACTACTACCATCACCACCAGTACTACTGCTGCTAACAAGGCTACTTAATGTTAGTTACTATTATTACTAACTACTATCAATGTTATCTACTACTATCAGTACTACTGATGCTAACACTACTACTTAGTATTAGTTACTATTACTACTAACTACTACTACTACTCCTATTATTACTGTTATCACATTACTACTACTTAGTTGCTTTATTTTATTTTATTTTTTTTTGGCAAGACCAGTGGTCCTCAAACTTTTGTTCTCAATATCTTTATCCTATTAAAAATGATTGAGGATCTGTCCAAAGAGTTTTTGTTTATAGTTATAGATATTGATCACAATAAAAATAAAAAACTAATGATGAATTTGTAGAGTCTCTGAAAGGATTTCAGAGATTCCCAGGATGCTCTGGGCCAGACTTTGAGAACCACTGGGCAAGACAATTGGAGTTAAGTGACTTGCCCAGGATCACACAGCTAGTCAAAGTGTCTAAGGCCGACATGAAGTCAGATGCTCCTACCTTCAGAACTGATGCTCTCTCCTGTAGTATTCTCTCTAAAATGTAATATTCTCTGTTGAGGTTTTCTTGAGGTCTTTGGGAGCAGCCTTCATTTCAGTTCAGTAATCACCACAAGTGCAGCCAGGAGTTAAAGTCCAAATCCTTTATTGTCTCCTTCAAAGTCTCATCCCCTTCACTTGGGGCTTGGCTAGTTTTTCTGGAGGCCTTCCTGATCTTGGTTTCAGTGGAGAAGTGAAGGAGGAGAACCTGCCGCCACTTCTCTGTCTCCTTTAGTTCTGATTCTGGCTGAGCTTGTCCGAGCTTATATGGTTTCTTATCAAAGACCAGAGAACTGTTAAGCACCATGCTAAATAATCATTATCTCCTCAATTCCACTGACTTAGCACCTTGTTTCAAGTTCTGGCCCATAACATCTCCCGCTTTCTTTTGTTTTTAGAACATAAAGTGGTCATGACCTCCCTGACTTCTCAAGGAAGTGAGAACCCCCAAAAAGGAGATAATCACGCCTTCCCTGACTGCTCAAAAAAGGAATAAAAACACCATAAAAGGAGGTGGTCACACCCTCCCTGACGTCTTAGGAAGAGAGATGAAAACACCAAAGAAAATGGGAACTCAAATCAGATTAGCGGGTTTCTGAAGGGACTCACTTGAAACAGGTATATATAAATCCATCAATATGGGAGGTATTACACATAATTACATAAGTTACATAAGCACATGGCAATATAACACAGGCTAGAAGTGATGTAACAAATAACATGAATCAACATGAGGAATTATACATGTCCATAAGTCCTAGAAATAGTCCCAAAGGAATCCATTGTCCATTAGTTCATGTGCCAGGAATCCAATAATTCCTGCAAGTTTTGAACTCCTACAATAGTCTCATCTTGTGTTAGGGAATCCAATGCAGATTTTGATCTTAGGTCTTCTTTGTTTCGAGGTTTTTCTCTTTTTCTGTCTCTCTCCAGGTGCTTGTTGCCACCCATTTGATTCCTTCTCCATCTTGTAGAGATACAAGCAAACCTCTCCCCCAAGCAGTTAACCTATCTACTCCTCTATTTACCATTTTCTGGATCTCTCCACATCAACTGGCAATTATATTGGAACTGCTCACACTGGACACTACCCTTCTGTTGGGTTAAAAAAGCCTGTATTCTCCCCAATTGTAATCCCTTTCTCCTATCAGATTACTTTTTGGCTGACTGATTATGTAATCCTTTTCTCTCATTTGATTGCTTTCCCGCTGATTGATCACATCAGAGTCCTGAACTTCTTAAGGGTGTAACCTCGGCTGCCATCATGCCCCACCTGTTTTTTGATTGATATCTTGGAGCTGGGCCCCACCTCTCATTTCCCTGGGTCAATCTACATTCTGAGGCCCAGTGGAAGCCCTTGTGGCATTTTGGACACAGGGTTTTAGATCTTCTCTCACCCTGTCTTCTCACTCTATTTCTTTGCCTACATTGGGCTCTCAGATGTCCAACTTTTCCATACTGAAAACATCGACAAGTCTCTCTAGAAATCCCTTGCCAAGAGGGACCCTGTCTTCCGGTGTTCATCATAGTCTGGGTATAATAAGCATTTGTGCCCACTGTGGCACAACATCTTATGATCTCCTCTAAAGGAGCATCTTTGTCTAGTCCCCATATAATTCTTCTGCAAACCCCATTAGCATTTTTCTCAGCCTGTTGTCTGATCATAATTCTTGTAGCTGCATTTTCTCCAATGGTTCTTGTGACAGCTGTCTGCAAATGTTCCACAAAATCCATAAAGGGTTCATCGGGACCTTGCTCTATTTTTGTGAAGGCCTCCCCTCAATCTTTCCCTGGAAAGGTACCCCAAGCTTTTATAGCAGCAATAGCAATTTGTTCATATGCTCCTATGGGGTAATTAATCTGGGCTAAATTCTCTGCACACTGACCTTCACCTGCTAATTGGTCAAAGGTGACTTGTACATTAACTCCTGTTTGCCTGTTGTGTCTGGGCTTGAATCCTACATAAGTCATGATACTCCGAAAGCCACAACAAGTTTTGTCCAGGTTCTAAACATGTCCTAGCTATGGATTTTCAATCACTCGAGGTTAAGATTTCATAAGCCAAATTATCTAGTAACATCTTAACATAAGATGATGTAGCCCCATAAAGAGTGTAACCCTTTTTCAAATCCTTCATTTTTTCCAAATCAAAAGAAGTGTATCTTCTCCTTTGTTGACCTGAAGAGTCAAGCTCTTCAATCACAGGGTATGCATTTATTAAATCAGATACATCCTGTCCTTCATTTTTTGTCTTAACCAGTGCCTTTTGTAAACTTGTCACAGGCTGCTTCACAGGTGGTGCTGATTGTTTCACTACCTTTCCCCTTCCTCCTTCTCCCTTCACCCATGAAGGGTTAATTGAGGGAAGTAGGTCAGGGGATGGGGAATGCCCTAATGGCTCCTGTTGTGAAGCACTACACTTAAAATTATACTTAACTCCAATCTTATCTGATTCTTCATCCTTTGCACCTAGTTTATCTGGATCTTCCCCTCCCACTCCCCAACCCCCCCGCCATTCTTTCTTCTTTTTCCTTATTCTATATCTTATATAATTTCCTAAAGCCAGTTGTATTAAATTATATGTATAAAGTATATCTTTGGAAATTGAGTCAGGTCCATTTTCTTTGTAGAATTGACAATAGTTGCTCTCCTACTAGTTTTTACTCCTCTAGATCCAATTCCTCTTCCATAGAGAACCAAGGAGATGTGTACTGTACAGTTTCTAAAAGTTCAGTGATCTGCTCCCAAATTATAATCAAACCTTGGCTTTTCACAAGTCTGACAATGTCTCTACACATTTTCCTTGAATTGGAAAAGAAGGCTGTTTTCTAAACATCTGTCCCATTTTAGCTGAAATACTATTTTAGCTCTTTAACAAAGTTTCCTTGTACTCACCCTAATTTCTGGGTCACAGATGAAGGTTCTTGGTCCCACGTTCTGGCGCCAAAATGTAATATTCTCTGTTGAGGTTTTCATGGGGTCTCTGGAGGCAGCCTTCCTTTCAGTTCAGTAATCATCACAAATGCAGCCAGGGGTTAAAGTCCAGATCCTTTATTGTCTCCTTCAAAGTCTTATCTCGTTCATTTTGGGTTAGCTTTCTTAGAGGCCGATCTCTCTCCTTGGTTCCCAGAGTTTAAGCTCCTGCCGCCCGTCCTTTGTCCTCTCTGCCTCTGCCAGCTTTTTGAGGTCCTCCTGAATGTGTCTTGGTTTCTGTGGGGGAGGCAGGAGGACCACAGTCTCTGCCTTCCAGTTCTGCTTCTGGCTGAGCTTGTCCCAGCTTATATGTTCTCCTATCAAAGGTGTGAATCTTGTAGAACTGTAGTAAGTATATATACTGAACTGGAGAACTGTTAAGCACCAGGGTAAACAACCATTGTCTCCTCAGCTCCACTGACTTAGCACCTTGTTTCAAGTTTTGGCTCATAACATCTCCACTGTGCCATCTAATTGCCCCAAATTTCTTTCTTAGTTACTATTACTACTAACCGTTACTACTATTGCTCCCATAACCATCACTGCTACTGCTCATACTACCACTTAGTTTTTATTACTACTAATCACCACTACTACCACAGCCACCATCACCACTACTGCTAATACTACTACCTAGTTACTATTACTACCATTACCACTATTACTGCTACAGTACTACCTAGTTACTATTACTACCATCGCCACCATTACTGCTACCATACTACTACTACCTAGTTACTATTACTGTTACTACCATTGCCATCATTACTGCTTCCATACTACTACTACCTAGTTACTATTACTGTTACTACCATCGCCATCATTACTGCTTCCATACTACTACTACCTAGTTACTATTACTGTTACTAACATCGCCATCATTACTGCTACCATACTACTACTACCTAGTTACTATTACTGCCATCGCCACCATTACTGCTACCATACTACTACTACCTAGTTACTATTACTACCATCACCATCATTACTGCTTCCATACTACTACTACCTAGTTACTATTACTGTTACTACCATCGCCATCATTACTGCTTCCATACTACTACTACTACCTAGTTACTATTACTGTTACTACCATTGCTATCATTACTGCTTCCATACTACTACTACTACCTAGTTACTATTACTATTACTACCATCGCCATCATTACTACTACCATACTACTACTACTACCTAATTACTATTACTGTTACTACCATCGCCATCATTACTGCTACCATACTACTACTACCTAGTTACTATTACTACCATCACCACCATTACTGCTTCCATACTACTACTACCTAGTTACTATTACTGTTACTACCATTGCCATCATTACTGCTACCATACTACTACTACCTAGTTCTCCAATGGAAGTGTCCAGGAGAACCCAACCATGCTAGTGATTATCTGGTGTGGTTTTAACTGGAAGCCAATTGAAATCGGAACATCCCCCAGTGTGCTAAGAACCCTGAAGGGATTCTGCAATGGAAGTGTCCAGGAGAACCCAACAGAGAGTCAGGTATCTGGTAGGATTTTAACTGGAAGCCAAGTTAAATGCTCTAGCTTGGGCAAGAAATGTGAGAAAAGACCCTCCACAGAGAACTGAGTCCCCCAGGAAGAAGTCTCAAGATCACACAGACAGAGGAAGAATTTGAATCCAGACCTTCTGGCTCCAAGCCCTGGCCCTTTTGAGGATACCACACAGGTAAGAAACTAAGGTCAAGATTTTTTTTATCTTCACCATTCTCTGTTCCAGAGAGGTCTAGGAAGAGGTGAACTCCCCAGTTCATTTGAAATCTCTAATTGTACTTTCATTAAGCAATCCCAATCCCAGATTAATCTGGAGATCCCAAGGCAGAGATTCTCAAAGTCAGTTCCAAATACTTCTTTGCGGGTCCCTGACACCTTTCTAGGGAGTCTGAAAGGTCAAAACTATCTACAGAATATACTGTGATGCTATTTGCCTATGAAAATACCCCTTCCTTTCCCAACTACACATTTGTGTGAAGTCATATTTTCTTCATATATTTCAACCAAAATAAATCTTACCAGATTGCGTGCAAAAGCAAATATGAGAACGCAGCTGTCTTCTATAAGTTCAGACAGTAAAGAGATTTGCAAACATTTTAAAACAATGCCACCTTCTAAGGAAATGTTTATGTTCTGGAAAACATATTTTTCATAAAAATATGTTGCTTATTTTAACATGGTAATAAGTTAATTGTTTAATAAATTTAAAAAGTTATCACTTTTAATAACACGTATAGTAAATATAAATAGATATCACCACATAAACTAAAACTCTCAGTAAATTTTTTTTGGGGGGTAGGGAGCATGAGGCAATCAGGGTTAAGTGACTTGACCATAGATACAGAGACAGTGTCCTCAAGTACAAAACTCCAACAGGGGCCAAATCTACTCTAATTTCTCTGTAATTTTCACAACTAGAAATGACTGGCAGGTAGGGCTGATTCTTACTTCATTTTCCCATATTCCTAAAATAGAGAAAAAGAGAGAGAGAGAAGGAAGGAAGGAAAAAAGGAAGGAAGGAAGAAAAGAAGAAAAGAAGGAAGGAAAAAGGGAGGGAGGGAAGGAGAAATAGAAGATGATGATGAGAAAGGGAGAGGAAGATGAGGAAGAAGAGGAAGAAGGAGGAAGAGATGGTTAAAAAAAAAAAAAAAAAAAAAAAAAAAAGGAAGAGAGGTGAGAGAAAAAGAGTAAAGGAGAGGGAGGCAGAGATGAATAAGTGAATAAACCAAAACAGTCCCTACCCTCTAGGAGCTTACATCTTGTTTGTTTGTTTTTTGCTGAGGCAGTTGAGATTAAGTGACTTGCCTAGGGTCACACAGCCAAAGTGTTAAGTGTCTGAGGTCACATTTGAACTCAGGTCCTCCTGACTTCAGGGCCTGTGCTCTATCCACTGACGCCCCCTAGCTGCCCCGGAACTTACATCCTAATGGGAAAAAGCAATAGTGTAAGAGACGGGAACGGCAAAGGGGTGGAGGGCACACATGTGGAAGCAAGGCAGGGATGCACTTGTGTAAGAGCACCCATATGAACCACAGAGTCTGCTCGGAATGGAGAATCTACCACCCTTCTCCTCCTTGTCGGTCCCTATTCTAGAAGACAAAATCTTTGGTTATTACTCCAAGCTAACAAGCCCAGAAATTCCAAGCTTTGTTCTCAAAGGAAACTTTGAAAATTCCAGCTCTCCTTATCCTGGCAAATCGCTCTCACTTTTGGGGACTCAGTTGCCTTTTCTGTAAAATTAGTAATTTAAACTTAGAAAGATTTTAGAATTTTGATCAATACAAAGTTAAAGGAGTCCAAAAGAATGAAGATGAAACCCATTACTCAAGACTTGATGAAGAAAGGGGATGAACTTAAGATGCAGAAAGAGACTTTTCAGACTGGGCTAATATGGATATTTATCTGTTTTGCGGGATTATATAGCTATGTTTTGAGGGCTTTGTTATTTTTTAATTGCTCAAAGTCTCATTAAAAGTTTAAATTAATTAATTGACTTTAAATACTATGCCAAATAATTTATAATTAATATAATGTATTTATTTTTATATAATATATAAATATATAATATAAATAATAAATACATATAATATAATTATAATGATATTATATAATAAACTATATAAAATAAATGTAATTATATAATTAATACATAATATTATGTAACACATAATTTAAATAGGCAATGAATAATACTTTAAATTGATTTTAAATGCTTATTATTTAGAAAATAGCAAATTATTCAGAAAGCTAAAAAGCTATTATAAGATAGATGAAATTTCCTTAAAGTCAATTTGTGGGTCCCAGTTTAAGAACTCTTGACCTAGTTGTACTTTTCCAGTCCTAAACATGACCATCCTTGTGAATACAAACAAGATATGGGTTGGAGCCTCAGAACAGCCTGGAGAACATCCCTCCCCAGGCAGAAAAAAACTTTCTTCTCCCTTGAGCTTTAAAAAGTGAATAATAGAGTCCCTTTCCTAGAACAGAGGGATATACTAGAAAGAATCCTGAATTGGGAGTCAGAATAAACAAATGTTTATTAAGCACCTGATATGGTCTGGGTAAAGAGCTATACAAATGCTCTGAAGGAGCTTACATTCTGCCAGGACTCAGCTACACATCCAGGTTACCCTGGCAGCCATCTGCTGACTGTATAACTTTGGGCAGGTCATTAAGGAGCCATAGTTTACTTTTCTGAGACCTGCCCTGGAGCTAGATGATCTCTAAGGTCTTTGCCAGTCTAAATAATAATAAAAAGTGACATAAGGTCTACAAAACATTTTATATATTAATATATAAAATTTTATATATGATATAAAATAATAACATAATATATTGATATAATACATTGTATATTTTTATATAATATATATTATAATACAAGCATATATTATTATAAGGACCTGAGCATGAAGGATTAAGGTATCTCTAAAGGATTAGGGAAAACTTTGGGGATACCCTATATTTTAGGTATTATTTTCCTTTTTTTTTTTTACAGAAAAGGAAACTGAGGTTCAGAAAAATGAAGTCATCTGTCCAAGGGGGCGCGGTTGGTGTCCAAGATCTTACAGATTCCAAGTGAGTCAAACTATGTGCTTTTTATACTATGCAGCGGCAGGGGAGGGGTGGAACAGGGGGACAGATTTCTATTCAGTTTGGAAGACCTGAGTTTAAATCCAGCCTTAGCTGTGTGTGGGGGAAAATCAAGCACACAGATCAGAGACTGTTACCTAAATTAATGGAAGCCTTAAAGGCCTCAGTTTCGGAAGCACGTGATTTCAGATAAGAACTGGACTACATTCCATTGTCCAAAAAAAGGATACTGGTGAGAAAGCTGTACATCACCTGGTCTACTACATCCCGCTGACCAAATAGGGGAATAGAGCTTATGTGACCAATCACACCACATAGAGGGAGGGTGGGATTTGGGGGGTTCTTTGTCTGAAATGTATACATACTGTGAACATTTTCAAGGGAGTGGCTCTCTGTCCTGCTGTGGGCTTCGGCAATCAGACCATGATGGGGGTCCGCTTCTCGAGATTCTAATAAATAATTCTGCTTTCTATGAGTAATCTCTGAGTAGTCCATTTAGGTAGATCTTTTTGTCCTAAACAGCTATGAGCAAGTCACTTCAACTCTGCTTCAGTTCCTCATCTGTAAAATGGGAATAATAATAGCACCTATCTCCTAAGGATTTTGTGAGGAAATGAGATAGCTGTCTGCCTCAGTTTCCTCATCTGTAAAATGGGAATAATAATAGCAACTATTGTTAGGTTCTGGATAGCAGGCCATATAGCCTCCCTCCCCTTTTTCATTTGTACAATTAGACTTGGGAAAATTGAATTTAAAAAGAAAACTTTAAATCTTGAGGCTCCAACTCCCTTTCACATACAATTTCTTTCTTTCTTTTTTTTTTTTCTAATTATATAGCTTTTAATTTACAAGATATATGCATGGGTAATTTTTCAGCATTGACAATTGCAAAACCTTTGTTCCAACTTTTCCCCTCCTTCCCCCCCCCCTCCCCCAAATGGCAGGTCGACCAATACATCACATACAATTTCAATACAATGAAGGATAGAAAAGAATAAGTCTCCGGTGCTCGCCTCTCTGACTTCAGCCCTGTCCAAAAACTACCCTGGGAACAGAATTATTATCAAGGACAATCTTGTGTCCTGCCCTTGTTATAGCCCCTAGCTATCCAAGAATGTCCTGTTAGGACTGTGGAAGCTGAGTGTGGTGGATCACAACATAGTATTTTCGCTTTTTGTTGTTGTTGTTTGTTCGCATTTTATTTTCTTTCTCTTTTTTTTTTCCTGATTTGATTTTTCTTGTGCAATAAGATAATTGTATAAATATGTTTACATATATTGGATTTAACATCTGTTTCTACCATGTTTAACATATATTGGATTGCTTGCCATCTAAGGGAGGGGGTGGGAAAGGGAGGGAAATTGGAACACAAGGTTTTGCAAGGGCCAATGTTGAAGAATTGTCCACTCATGTGTTCTGAAAAATAAAAAGCTTTAATAAAGGAAAGAAAAAAAGAAAAAAAAAGAATGGTCTTACTCCCTGTGTGACATGGTCTGAACCACAATCTCCAAGCAAAAAATATCAAGTTAACTCCTCTGTCGCTGCCCTCTCTTTGAAATAAAGATACCAACAGCTGTAAGACTAATTGCATTCTAGATTCTATATTTTGCTTACTAAAAAGCCTAATCTAAATGGTGTGCCTCAGTTGCTCTGGATCAAATGCTTTGGAATTACATTCCCATTTCGGTCAGCTAGTTTAAACTCTCCACATTAAAGATTAAAAACAATCTTTTCTTGCCTCAGTCCTTCTGGTATTACACTATCTCCTAGGGATTTTGTGAGAAAAATTTTTGAGAGATAACTGCTGCCTCAGTTTCCTCATCTGTAAAATAGGAATAATAATAGTACTTATCTCCTAGGGATTTTGTGAGGAAATGAGAGATGATGTGATAGCCAGAGGGGGTTGGTAGGATACTTCTCTATGAAGGATATATTGAGATAATATGAGATAATATTTATATATTGAGAGGGATAGGTTGAGATAATATGAAGGATATGTTGAGATAAAATGAGAACATTTATAAAAGTGTTTAGCATAGTGCCTGCCGCATAGTAGGTGCTTTGTAATTTAGCTCTCATTGTCTATCTAATTTGAGCCTCAGGTCCCTCCTGAGGAGCCTTAGGGCTCCTGCAGAGTCTGAATCCACAGCTTGCTCCCATCTCCCACCCCTGGTCAGTCAGTAAGCTTTGCATACACACCTACTATGTGCGAGAACCTACCACTTCCAAAGGGCTCCAACCCCTGGTGGGCCACAGCTCCCAGAATGGGTTCTCCCCTGAATCTGTGGGTATTTTATTAGACGCAAGAAAAGGACCTTGGGCTGGGCTGGGAAGCTCCAGGGGGAGCTGGCAGGGGAGCTGGCTGGTCTTGCCAGCCAAGGGCTGCATTGCAGAAAAAGCAGAGCCAGACTGAAACCCAGGATGAGAATTCTCCCCTCCAGCCAGTCTGGGGAGGAACCGGGGATACCTTTGCCCTATCCTGCACTTAGAGCTGGCCCAAAACTCTTGGTTTAACCCTCCAGCTACCACCTAGGAGCCTCCCTAAGGGGCTACAGCTGGTAGAAATGGGACTCCAAGGCAGATTTGGGGTTCCGGGTCCAGCCAGCTCTCTCCCCATCATCCTCTCCCTTCTGGAGCAGCCCAGGATGGGGAGAGCCACTGAGAGCCCTTCCCAGGAGGGTTGGGCTGGCCTCCCTTTCCAGGATGACACTCTTTCACACATGCTTTTCCTTGCCCAGATGGGACATTCCCATGCTGGGAATGGGCTCCCTCGGGGCTCCCCAGAATCCCACGCTTCCTTCATTGGACTCCTGGGGGCCTTCCCCGAGGCCTCCTGCTCTCCTCCTCCAAAGGTCACACACACACTTAGCCACTGAGTGGACCTACATCTCCAGTAGAATGTCAGTTCTCCTAGGACAGGGACTCTTCTATTTTCCTGTCTTTTGAGTCCTCTCGAGTATTATACAACAGACTTAATAACAGACACCCATAGGACATATTTAACACTGAGGTATCAAACTTCCAATTGAGAGAAGACTCATTCCCCAATCAACAAACATTTGTTTTTAATTTGTTTTTGAATTTTAATAGTATTTTATTTTCCAAATACATGTAAAGATAGTTTTCAACGTTCATTTTCTATAAAACTGTGTTCCAGATTTTTCTCCCTCCCTGACTTACCCCCCCAAAATGGCAAGCAATCTGATATCGATTAAATATGTGCAATACTTCCTTGTACACAATCACAACAAGATTATGTGATGATCAACTAGGATAGACTTGGCTCTTTTCAAAGATGAGGTGATTCAAGGCAATTCCAATAAACTTGGGATGGATAGAGTCGATTGAATCCAAAGAGAAAACTGTGGAGACTGAATGTGAATCAAAGCATAGTATTTTCACATTTATTGTTACTGGTTTGTTTCCTTTTTCTTTCTACTGTCTTATTTTTTCCCTTTTGATCTGATTTTTTTTACTCAGAATATGGAGATATGTTTAGAAGAATTGCCCAGGTTTAACCTGCGTTGGATTGTTTGCCATCTAGGGGAGGGGGAAGAAGGGTGGAAGGAAGGAAGGGAGAAAAATATGAAGCACAAGGTTTTGCAGAGGTGAAAGTTGAAAACTTTCTTTGTATGTACTTGAAAAAATAAAATACTATTTTTTAAAAAATCACTTATTAAAAATCTCCACACAGAAATGAGCAGAACCAGGAGATCATTATACACTTCGACAACGATATTGTATGAGGACATATTTTGATGGAAGTGGATTTCTTTGACAAAGAGACCTGAGTTTCAATTGATAAATGATGGTCAGAAGCAGCTACACCCAAAGAACGAACACTGGGAAACGAATGTAAACTATCTGCATTTTTGTTTTTCTTCCCGGGTTATTTATACCTTCTGAATCCAATTCTCCCTATGCAACAAGAGAACTGTTCGGTTCTGCAAACATATATTGTATCTAGGATATACTGCAACATATCCAACATATAAAGGACTGCTTGCCATCTAGGGGAGGGGGTGGAGGGAGGGAGGGGAAAAAAAAAATCGGAACAGAACCGAGTGTCAATATAAAGTAATTATTAAATAAAAAATTAAAAAAATAAAATAAAATAAAAAAATAAAATAAAAATAAAAATCTCCACACAATTATGTACTTCAGAACACTGAAAATCCAATAAACTGTTTCAGAAGTGGAAAAAATATGCAGTTCTTTTAAACATATTTTCATAGTTGTCATCAACAAGCATTTGTTCAGACCCGGTATTTATAACTATAACTATAACTCCCTCTCTCTCTCTCTCTGTATATATGGAACCTTATGGATTCCATTTATAGATGTATGTGTTATCTCCTTCTGTAAATTCCCTGATTTAATTTTTGTCTGTTTCCCTAGAGTTCCCTGGCACAGACTGGTTATTTAATAGATGTTTACTTTGGTTCTTACTTCAAAGTACTTGACTTCACATCTTCCCTCTAACACTCTGTACCTTCACCTCCCTGGGCCTCAGTTTTCCTTATCTGTAGAATAAAAGGGTTGGATCAGACACCATCTGAGATCCTTCTAGCTGTCGATCTATGTATGATTCTAAGTTGACCATCTGAGTTCAGATAAATTCCTAGCACATAGTAGGTGCCTAATAAATGTTTGCAAACTGATTCACCAAAGGGTGTAACAATTAATCCAGTAAATGCAAATCCCTTGAAGAGAGGGCTGTTTTGTCTTTGTATCACTTTTGTTTGGTTTTTCTGTCATTTCAGTCATGTCTTACTCTTTGTGACCCAATTTGGGGTTTTCTTGGTAAAGGTACTAGAGTGGTTTGCCATTTCCTTCTCCCGCTTAATTCACAGATGGGGAAACTGAGGCAAACTGGATCAAGTGACTTGCCCAGCATCACACGGCCAGTAAGTGTCTCAGGCTGGATTGAAACCCAGGAAGATTCTGATTCCAAGTCCAGCGCTCTATCCACCACTTAGCTGCCCCTCTGTGACACTAGAGCCTTTCGTTGAAGTCAAACCATTTATTTTTGCTACTCAGGGCTAATAATAGAAGAGCGTTTTAATGCTATATTCTGATTTCAAAAGCACAATAGTTGGGGCTGGTCTTGCTGTTTTAAAACTCAATTTTTAAAAATCCAATATTACAAAGCAATCCTACAAAAATCAATAGCATTTCTATAGAGCATTGGTTTCCAAAGCATAGTGCAGACACCCCCAGGATTCCTGAGACCCTTCCAGGGGGTCCACAAACTTAACACTTATTTATTTTTTTGCTGAGGCAATTGGGGTTAAGTGACTTGCCCAGGGTCACACAGCTAAGAAGCATCTGAAGCTGGGTTTGAATTCTGTTCCTGACTCCAAGTCATTGAGTCAAAAGTTGCTTCTGATATAGAAGAAAATAAAATACAGGAGGAAATCCTAATAAGAAAAATTACATTTGAAAGAATTACAAATGGATAAAATATCTGGAAGTCAATTTACCAAAGCATGCTCAGTACTTACAGAAGTATAATTACAAGATTCTCTTTAAAGAAATAAACAGGGGCAACTAGATGGCACAGTGGATAGAATGCCAGCTCTGAAGTCAGGAGGACCTGAGTTCAAATCTCACCTCAGACACTTAACACTTCCTGGCTATATGACCATGGGCAAGTTACTTAACCCCAATTGCCTCAGAAAAAAAAGAAAGAAAGAAAGAAACAACACAGATTGCTTGCTGTCTTGAGGAAGGAAGGAAGGAGAAAAATTTGGAACTCAAAATCTGATTTTAAAATGTTTGAAAACTATCTTTACATGTCATTGGAAAAAATAAAATACTATTTACTAAAGAAAGAAAGAAAGAAAGAAAGAAAACTGAAAGAATTGGAGGGCTATTCATTGCACATGGTTGGATCATGCCAATTTAATGACAGAATTACAGAAATTAACTTATAGATTTTGTGCAGTACTTATCAAACTACCAAATAGTCTATAGAGCAAGATACAATAATAATAAGATTTATTTGAAGGAATAACAATTCTAGAATATCAAAGGAAAATGATGGGGAAAAACAAAGGGGAAATAGTGTTTACTGATCTCAAGTACATTATAAAGGAATTTGGCATTAACTAAAAATAGAAAAATAGACTAATAAAGAGATTAGACAAGAAAGAACCAAATATAACATGATTCAAAAATCCAGTGTTGGATTAAAAAAAAAAACAAAACCTTGGCATAAAATACCAGATAAATTCCTAGCGCATAGTAGGTGCCTAATAAATGTTTGCTGACTGATTGACCAAATGGTGTAACAATTAATCCAGTAACCAAGAAAGAATTCCCTATTTGACAAAAATTTCTGGGAAAAACCAGAAAGCAGTTTAGAAGAAATTAAATTTAGACCAACACTTTACACAATACAATAGTAAACTAAAAAAATGAATACATGATCTGAATATTAAAAATTAGAATAGAATCCAACTAAATATCTTTCATAGCTTTGGCTAAGGGATGAATTCCTAACCAAACCAAAAGATTCAAGCAGTACCAAAAGATAAACTAGATCATTTTAATTACATAAAATTAAAAAGCATTTGCATCAACAAAATGAATGCAACAAGGATAAGAAAGGAAGTGAACGACTGGGAAATTTCTTTGTGTGAAACATCTCTGATAAAGGTCTGCTAGTCAAGCTATTCTTCATTGGAGATATATAAGAATGCAAGCTATTTTCCCAATAAATAAGTGGTCAATAGATATGAATAAATAGTTCTCAAAAATAGAAATGTAAACTGTTCTCTTTTTCAATTTTTAACTATTAGTAAATATATTAAAGAATGTTCTAATTCACTAATTAATAAAGAAATGTAAATGAAAATATTTAAACCACACGTAGCAAATTGACAAAGATGATGAAAAATGGAAATAATATAAAAGGACCATGTAAAAACATGTTGTTGAATTTGTTCAACGGCTCATGTTGAAGTGTGAGAAATGAGGGTTGAGAGATCTGCTGACAGCAATGGGGTCCCACAGGCTTTGCAAAAGAACTCACAAACCCCAATGAATACAGGCTCGAGTTTGAGGCAGTTTATTACAATCTTCATCAGCGGGCAAACTCCTGTTAGGACTTTTGCAAAAGGTCTGGGTCATAGCTTATGATTTTATGGGGTCTCTTTAGGATTGAGCCATGGGCCAATCTCCAGATGAATGAGGGACTAATTTTCAACTCAACTGAAGGTTTTGACAATGCCCCAGGCCAAGATTTCCAATTGAATGAGATTACTTATCTCGGAGTTTCCCCTTTGAACAGGAGGGTGAGGTCCCTCCCAGAGGCCAGGAGGGTTTGAGACCAGGACCATCTTTGGAGAAAGATTCCTTTCCAACCCTTTCCCCCCCAAATATCTCAGTTTATATCACTTAGGAAAGCAGTTTGGAATTATGTAAATTAAAGTGATTAAAATGCACCCAGATAATCTAATGTTGGGCATTTCACCTACCAAGATCAATGATAAAAAAGAGCCCCATACATACTGAGACATTTAAAGCTTCATTTTTTTGTATGAATAAAGAACTAGAATTGGAGGTGATATCCTTCCACTGGGGAATGGTTGAGCACAATAGGATATACTGGGTTGTAAGGAACAATGAATATAGTGAATACGGAGAAGGGTAGGAGGACTCCCATGAACTGATCCAGAGCAAGGTCAACAGAATCAGAAAAACAATATACACAATGACCACCACAATGAAAACGGAAAGAACAACAGAACATTGGGAACTGGATATTAGGAAGTCATAATGACCCAGCCTGGGCTCAAAGAGATATGAGAAGTCACATCCTTTCCACTTATTGGCAGAGATGGAGATTGTGATTATCGTTTGTGCTTTATTTTTGAAGAGGACCATGACATGCAAGGGAATTAGATATGAGGGAGAGCTCTGCAAAGTGACCGGTCTTTTACTTTGTGGGTCCAGTGGCCAGAAATAGATCAGGATTGGCAATGGCCCTGGATGCGGTAGAACACTCTGGCCTTTTTACACTGTTTTCCCAGGTCTCAATTTGATTGAGGCAATGCCCATTGAGTGATTAAGGCCAAGTAAGAAATGAGGCAGAGAATGGCCTCTTTTACTAGTTCCCAATGGAAAGATTGGAGACCTGTGGATATGGAGCACTGAATGAAATGTCAACATTTTTCAATATGTTAACTTTGTGGAAACTTTTTTTAAAACCTCATTTCCTTTTTGTTATAAAGGATGGCTCTTTGGGACAGGGTAGGATATAATGGGAAATGTAGAGGGAACAAATATATAATATATATTTATATACTATAAATTAATTATGTTAATAAATGTAAAATATTTTTAAAACCAAAAGATATCCATAAAAATATAATTTTAAAGTATTTCTTAAGGAACTACTTTGTTCCAAGGACAATGCTAGCTGTTGGGGAAACAGACAAAAACTACCAATTTCCCCTCGGGAAGCTTCTTTTCCACTTGGAGAGCCCCCAACCTACATAGAGATAATTAAATATAAATCAAGTTGGGAATTGAACGAGATGAGGTGAGATTTTTCAAGACAGGTGTGAAAATCAAGAAAGGCTTCATCTACTTCAGAGTTTGAGCAGGCCTAAAGGACTTTGAAGATTGAGTCAAGGGCATACTTAAGTCCCCTCCTGCTATCCTCCTATGACATCAATAACTCCCTATTTCAGTCAAATATGGGCAACTATGTACTTATTGGTCAAGTTCAATTTGTTGGGTAGTTCCCGCGTTTAGAATGTAAGATCCTCAGCCAATAAGGATGAGAATCAGAGTTGGAAGGGGGTATTTGCATTAGGGATTAAAAGTGTTGACCCTGCCCCACAACGGTACTTCTCCCTTCCATTGTCTGCTCGATGGGTGGGACACCCTTCTCGGGAGAATGTATAATAAACTTTGCTTTGCTTCTAGAGATCTCTCCAGCTTTTTTTTTTATTAAATGGTGACCCCTCACCATTTCTGAACCACACAGGAACTAAGGGAAAATGGACAATGAGTGGGATAAGGAAGTGAAGTGGCATCTCAGTTTGATGTAAGTCCCCTGATCTTTGTGAAGGATGGGCCACCTGGCCTGGGAAAATTCCTAAAAATGATCCCTACCCTCCTTCTTGGTTCCCACGGAAAACTCCCACTTTCCAATTGATCTGGGAACAATCATCACCTTTTCTTGATTTGGAAATTGGCCCCTAATCACTCCCTAGCCCCAAACCATAGAAGGCTAATAAAAACCAAGATTCTGTACCCAAACTTTTGCTATATTCCTAATCAGGAAGCAGCCCACCAAGGGAAACAATTTCTCAGTGTAAGAAACCCTAGAATCTAGGCCACTTTGCCTAGAATCAATTCGAAGATTCCTCTATTCAAATTCCAGTTCAAGCCACACCAGCCCCCATCAAGAGCAAACCCCAACTTGTAGTCAAGGCCTCAATTATAAAATGAGCCAGCTTGGGGCTCAGTCCTTGCAGAGGACCTAACACGCCAAGGAACCTCTTCCCTGGTATAGCAGCAACCTCTGCCCTCTGAAATGATATTCTCTTTCAGCGTTACCCTCTCTTTATCTTTCTTACCTATTTCCTTAACAAGACTTGATATCTTTCCGTTGGGTTTTCTCTTCTAGAAATTCTCTATCTTGCTGCCAGAACCACTAATCTCATCATTCAACTCCCTGACCACCAGCAACCTAACTTCATTATCTCCACTGTGCCTACCATACTGCCCCACATAATCTGGATCTCTCTCCTGAGCTTCAGTCTCACATCACTAACTTGCCTTTTTGATATCTCCAATGGGACAGTTTATAAACATCTTAAATTCAATCTGACTTTTCCTATTACTGTCCAGAGAACTGCTATCCATTTCTTTTAGTCCTGACTCTTCCCTATCATAACCATTGCTAAATCTTAGGTCCCGTCTACTTTCATAGCATCTCTCCCATAATGGCTATCCCTTGGTGCAGGCTCTTCTCACCTCCTGTTCAAACTGTTGGAATCGCTTCCTAATTGGTCTCTCTTCCCTAAGTCTCTCTCCATTCTGTCTTTCTAACAGTTGCAAAGATAATTTTTCTAATACACAGATCCAATGTGTCATCCCTTCCTTCCCCCTACTAATATGAGCTCCTCTAGGAACAAACATAAAGCTCTTTGACATTAAACATTCACAACCTAATTTGCCTATTACAGTTTTCTTACACTTTATGTCCCTCCACGTATCTTACATTCTTTGCGTGGCCAGGTTGTACAGTGGTGAAAGCACTGGGCTTCGAGTCAGGAAGATCCAAGTTCAAATCTGGCCTCAGTATGTACTAGCTATGTGATCCTGTTTGCCTCAATTTTCTCATCTGTAAAAGGAGATGGAGAAGGAAATGGCAAACCATTCATTCCAGGATTTCAGCTAGGAAAACCCCAAATAGGCTCAGAGTTATTCTTGACTAAAATGCTTGAACAACAATCCTACCATCTAAATGACACTGGCCAACTTAATGTTCCCAATAATTCTTAATTCTAGTCCCTTCTTTCTGCTGAGTTGCTTCCATTTATCCAGTCTTTACATTATTTGTATATGGATGTCTGCATGTAGATTGTAAGCTTCTTGAGGGCAGGGACTGCCTTTTGCTTCTTTTTGTATCTCTACCACTTGGCACATAGTAAACCCTTAATGAAAACATATTAATTAATATTGCTTGTTTGTGATGTAATAGGACTCTGTGTTCCCCTGATTTTTGGTGGGGTAGGTTTGGGTTAGAAAAACCTCAAACCCCCCCCCCCCAACCTCTGGGAAAATTTTTTAAATGATTCCCACCCTCCTGCGTGGTTCCCATGGGGAACTCCCACCTCCAATTGATCTGGGAATCAATTTGGCCTAGAAAACAATCACCACCCTTTATTGATTTGGAAATAAGTCCCTCCAATCGATCCCTAGCCCCAAGCAATAGAAAGCTAAATAAAATCAAAACTCTGCACTTCAATCTTTGCTATCCTAATCAAGAAGGGGCTCACTGAGAGAGCTACTCAGTGAAAATAAGTCTATTTTTGCCAAACCTCTCTTGGAAAATGGGATTACAAATTCTGTCACAAAACTTGCTTGGCAACCCCCATCGTTGTTAGGATATCTCACTCCTCAACCTTCGTACATAGGTGTTTATATGTTGTTTCCCCCATCAGACTGGAAGCTCTTTCAGAGCAAAGACAGTTTTTGCCTTTCTTTGTATCCCCAATGATGTGATTAAAATAAATCAAATGATGAGACTGATAGAAGCAATTTGCACCAAATGTTGGAGTTTGGTCACATGAAGAATTCACAATGGCCTTTCTCTTTGGCAAAAGGCACATTTATTTATAAGACTTTACAAAGTAACCAAATAAGAGGAAAGTTAAAAAACCAAGAGGAGAGGATCAAAGAATATTGGTCAAGAGTTCAATAGGCTCCTCCTTAGTTCTAGATAAATGTAGTTTTAAGGTTTATGCACTGGACTGAAGTTACTAGTTCCTGAGTAGGAATAGTTGCCAATGGACACCAGCTACATAGTTGAGGGAATATCTGTCAAAAAGACCACCGGTGGATCACTTTACAACAAAGAAATGATTTCTGAATTTGTTTCCGCCACACAACAGATCCTTTTCCAATTCTACACCACTGTTTCTGTGGAAACATAAGGCAGTCACATAAAGTGGGATTTTGTCCTTTCATTTATTATATAATTTTCTGTGTCTCAGAGAAATCATCAATTTGGGTATTGGTTTTCACATCTGAGCTAAAATCTCAATGCCCTTTCTGTGGGCATTGAGCTCAATTTCAGTGCTTTCTTTATTTTGATTATCTTTAATTTATCCTGAATATAGCTTGTTTGAAAATTATAAACTTTGAATAGAAGTTATGGATTCCTTGAGAGCAGGGACTGCATTTTACCTTTGTATTCTCAGTGCTTATCATGCTGGGGGAGGAAAAAAAGTTTGCAGACAAAATGAAGTGGTAAAATAGACATCGAGTGGTAAATATAAAATGTATTTGGGAGAGCATATAGTTAGCAAAAGACAAGTTTCCTAAGTGGAATTCACAATTAGCTAGGAGGAAGGAAATACACCATGGAGTGGGAGTAAGCCATTGATTTACTAAAGGCTAAATCCTAAAAAGGACTTAATACCATAAAAGGGATAGTTAGCTGTAACAAGGAGAAAAATACCATGAGGCATGGTGAGGGGCTGAGGGGAAAGTCACCAGGAGGCAGAAGTCTGTGGCAGGTTAACCCAAAAAAGATTTGCCAAAAAAGGCGCATGTGATGGACAGATTTATAGGGGAAATTTAACCTCAAGGGGTTTGACTTGGCTTTTGATTAGATAGTCAGATGGGATTACCCAAGACTCCCACCAGGGATGGGACTGTAAGGTGGAGCTGACCATGGTGTCCTTCCCTGTTTGCCTTAGGGAAGCAATCTTATCCGTACTTCAGGTTTTCTCTGCCAATCCCACCTAGTGAACCAGGACTTTATCACCAAGACTTAGTGCCTGATGCTTTAAAAAATTTTAATTGATTGATTTAACTACTATTCTTTGTTCTTGCCTTCTTATCTCCAGCTTCCAAGCCTTTGCCTAGGCTCTTCCCTATTCCTGGAATGTTTTCTTTCCTTATCTTTCCCTCTTAGTCTCTTGACTTCTTCCAGGACTTGTCTTTTTTCTTTTTTTGCTGAGGCAATTGGGGTTAAATGACTTGCCCAGGATCACACAACTAGGAAATATTAAGTGTCTGAGACCAGATTTGAACTCATATTCTCCTGACTTCAGGGGTGGTGCTCTATCCACCGCACCACCTAGCTGCCCCCAAGACTTGTCTTGAATCTCACATAGATCTTTCCCAATATATGTCTAAGGGATAAAGTTTAAATTCCTGGACCTGCCATTATAGGGCCCACACAATCTGCATCTAGCATATTTCTCTAGTGCTTTCTTATATTATTCTACTCCAAATAATCTGTTTTCTGGCCAAACTGGCCAAACTGTTTTCTGGCCACTCCACCCCATATCTTATTCACACCACACACCTACATTTCTGGTTTCCTTGTCTTTGTTCTCACCTTTCTCCATCCTAGGAAGAGCCTCCTCAGACACCACCCAGCCCTCTGACATTTATTCACATCCTTCTCTCCCTCTGAGGTTTAAAGCAGAAGCTACCTTTTTCACAAAGCTTCCTCAGCACCTCACAACCAGCAGCACCTCCCCTCAAAGGGAGCTCTCCCTCCTCAAGTCATTCTTAGCATTTCTCTGGCTCTCAAGTACTACGTGGCACATTCTTCCTTCTGTAAGGATAAGGTTGAAATAATTAACTGTGGAAACTCTCTTGGGTTATGTCTTTCCCTGGATATATTAGATCCTCTTCTACCCAGCCATGAAACTACAAGCAACTTGTAAGTAAGGTCTGGACCATTAAAAGAAAATCTAGTTCCAATCTAGCATGGTATCTGGAACCTAGTAGACATTTAAGAAAATATTTGTTAAGGATATTTCAAAGAAGTCCTGCGTAGGTCAGAGATTCTTTTTTTTTTTTTAATTTTTGTTTGTTTTTATTTTATTTTTAGGGATTCTTAATTGGACATTCTCAGATATCACAAGGATAGATTTCAGGAGGGGTGTAAATCTGGATGGAAAAAATATTTCCATCTTTATTTTCACTAACCTTTAGCTGAAATGGACTATTCCTTTCGATTACAAATATAGAAAATAAAAAATGATAGAAAAGGACCACTTAATGCCATTTCATTTAATTTGCATTTTATGCAGCTATTTTCTTTTTTTAATAAAGAACAATGTGGCTCAATGCTTATCACAGTGCCTGGCCCACAGTTAGCAATTAAATGCCTGTTAAATTACTGAAATCCTGAAAGCCTTTGACATTAGCAGGGTGGCAGTAATTAAATCACATCCCATGTCTGGGCCTCAGTTTCCTTATCAAGAAAATAGGAATAATTACAATACCCATGGTATCTACTTCCTCTGTGAATAGATGATGTCTGTGAAATGCTTTGCAAATCTTACCACAAACTCAGTCAGCTATTATTATTCACAAATGCCAGCTATTATTATTATTATTCATCTTGGTGATTCAGTGTCCAACCTGAGACATGTCTTTTAAGAATGTCTGATCTCCCCCCAGGGTAAAGAAGATCAGGGAACTAGTTGTTCTTCAGTCAATGGGAATAGAACACTAAGAACCCCATTCTCAGCACTAAAGGGGCCACAGATCTAGGGCTTAAGACTAGAAATAAGGATTTTTCACCAAGGAACGTTCACCAAGAGGCTTAAAAATACTTTCCCCAGTTAATTTCTTATTAAGGTTGCAATTCAATAATGTTAAAAATGGAGGATTGGGGGCGGGGGGAGGCGTTATCCTTGGTCCTAAATCCCATTTTGTAGTTTGATTAATGTTGAATTCACATCCCTTTTGAGAAAATAAATGAAACTACCAATACAACCTCCCCCTGGAATTTTTACACCTAATGCCTTGGACTTTACAAGATCATAGTCATAGATCTGAAAGGGACCTTAGAGGTCATCTAATCAGACCTTTACATTTTACAGATGAAAAAACAGATTATGACCAGGAAAGTGGTTTGCCCAGGGTCCATGGATATTAGGCTGCAAAGTTAGGCTTTAAACGTAGGTCCTCTGACTCCATATTATCTTGGATAAAGCCCCATCTATATAGCATTCCCTTCCAGATTTACATGCTCAACTGCCAACTAAAATGGCAGGCCAATGAGAGAGTGATTACTACTATTTCTAGTACTATTGCTCACAAGCCTCCATTGGTGTGCTCCCCAGGCAGTTAACTAACTTTAAGAACAAGTACTTTCTAAACTAGTATAACAAGGATAAATGATACGTAGTTAAGCAGGGGATCTAGTTTCTCGTGAACTGGGGCAAAAGTCTCCTTTTGCACATGCAAGGTTTGTGGGAAAAATAGGGTTTCAACTTAAAAGCTTATGTGGAAAGTCAATGACTATAGTAATCTAGTGTTTGATAAACCTAAAGACCCTAGTTCCTAGAATAAGAACTCACTATTTGACAAAAATTGCTGGGGAAATTGGAAAATACTATGGCAGAAACTAGGCATTTACCGACACTTAAAAACCCTGTACCAAGAGAAGGTCAAAATGGGTTCATGATTTAAACATAAAGACTGATACTATAAGCAAATTAGGAGAACAAAAGGTAGTCTAACTCTCAGATCTGTGGAGAAAGAAGGAATTTATTGCCAAAAAAGAACTGGAGTACATTATGAAATGCAAAATGAATAATTTTGATAATATTAAATTCAAAAAGTTTTGTACAAACACAACAAATGCAGACAAGATTATAAGGGAAGCAGAAAACTGGGAAAAAACATTTTATATCCAAGGGTGGTAAAGGCCTTATTTCTAAAATATATAGAGAATTGATTCAAATTTATAAGAATACAAGCCATTCTCCAATTGACAAATGGTCCAAGGATATTGGCAAGGGGATCCCCGAAATTCTCTCTCACTCTCTCTCTTGGACTTTGGGGGGAAAGCTTGGGAAACTCCCTCAGCTTTTCTGAGAGACCTGCCCCAGAAAATCAAGATAAAGTGATTTAATTCTGTTAGCCCAGGATCTAGTTGAGCCCAGGATCATTCCTACTTAGCCTGAGCTAGAGATGGAGATTAATCCAGGGACACTCATTCAATTCCACAATTCTCTATTCTGATTCCAACTCAAACTGCTCCCAGCCCCCACCAAGAGCTGCCTGTGTAACATGCTTCCTTCACCTCACTCCTTGCAGAGGGCCAAAAGCAGGAATTATACCAAGGAACCTCTCTCTCTCCTTGACATACCTGCGACCCTCTGCCCGCTGAAAAGACATTCTCTTTCAGCGTTACTCCCTCTTTATCTCTCTCACCTATTTCCCTAACAGGACCTTATTCACCTCTCTGTCAGGATTTCTCTGCTAGAAACTTTTTCTGCTAGATCTTTACTTCTCTGTCAGGATCCTGCCACTAAGGAAGTCAGCCTGCAAAAGCTGACCTCTCAGTTCTAATAATAAACCTCTTTTGCCAGTTTAAGTTTTTGGGTTCATAAATTTATTTACAAAGAACCTGTGTTAACCAGAAGGAGGTTCTCACAACTCCCTGCCCTGCGCCAAATCTCATCATTTTTGGCTTCCTGATTGGGAATCAAGGGGAGCTGAACCTCATCAATACGAACAGACAATTTTTAGATGAAGAAATTAAAACCATTTTTAGTCATATGAAAAATATTCTAAATCACTATACATCAGAGAAATGCAAATTATGACAACTACCTACCTTTCACATTGGCTAAGATGACAGGGAAAAATAATGATAAATGTTGGAAGGGATGTAGGAACATTGTTGATGGAGCTGTGAACTGATCCAACCATTCTGAAGAGCAATTTAGAACTTTATCCAAATGGCTATTAAACTGTGCATACCCTTTGACTCAGCAGTGTCTCTACTAGACTTGTATCCCAAAGAAATCTTAAAGAAGGGAAAGGGACCCCCATGTGCAAAAATGTTTGTGGCGGCTGTCTTTGGAGTGGCAAGAAACTGGAAACTGAATGGAAGCCCATCAATTGGAGAATGGCTGAATAAGTCATGGTATATGAATGTTATGGAATATTATTGTTCTGTAAAAAATGACCAGCAAGATGATTTCAAGAGGCCTGGAGAGACTTACATGAACTAATGCTAAATGAAATGAGCAGGACCAGGAGATCATTATACCCGGCAATAGCAAGATTATGTGATGATCAGTTCTGCAGCTCTTTTCAACGAGATGATTCAGGCCAATTCGAATAAACTTGTGATGGAGAAAGCCATTTGCATCCAGAAAGGACTGTGGGGATTGGGTGTGGATAAGAACTTAGTATTTTCACTTTTTGTTGTTTTTTGCCTGATTTTTTTTTTCTTTCTCATTTTTTTCCCTTTTTGATCTGATTTTTCTTGTACAGAATGATAATTGTGAAAATATGTATAGAAGAATTGCACATGTTTAACCTATATTGATTGGATTACAACACCCCCCACCCCTCTGCCCCAGGGGAGGGGGAAGAAAAGGGAAGGGAGAGAGAAAAATTTGAGGTTTCGCAAGATTGAATATTGTAAACTATCTGCATATATTTTGAAAATAAAAAACTATTTTTTTTTAAAGCACATGTGGACAAAACCTAAACTGATATCTCCTGAGTATTGAAACTTCCTTCCTGAAGCGGCTTTTCCTCATTGGGCCTAGATTGTCTTAGTGATGTCTCTTAGCAAATGGCAGCCATTTTGTTCAGAAGGTGTTGTTATCAATATTAATGGGAATTTCAGATCTTCAAACCTTTCAAAGTTCACAAGGTCATTATTTGGTGAATGGTGTGAAGGAGAAAGGAAAGAAAAACTCAGTATATCTCTCTACCTTCCTTCAAGGGTAATTGTCTCTTAAGAGTCCATCACCATTCTATTTGCCACTATAGGATTCTCTGTGACTAGAATTCAAGATTCTGAACCAGCTTGTTGGTGCCCAGAAGTGTGTCCAATTCTTTCAGCCAATAACATGATATTTTCTTATCTATTTATCTCCTTCCCTCTTTTCCTTCCATTCTTCCTTCCTTCTTTCTTTCCTTTCTGAATTCCTCTCTTTCTTTCTTTCTTTTTCTTTCTCACATAACAAAAAATAGCATAGGAAACAAATTACATTGAACTAAAAATTATCTATTTTTTTTAAGTCTCCAGAGTTCAAAATTAAAAACCTCCAATTCTAATGGAATGTAAACTTCTTTACATTTACATTTACAAGGATCATTTTTCTTGTATCCCCCAGCACCCCATTAATGCATTACACCTAATAAGACACGTAATGAATCCCTGCTGAATGGATCTAACCCAATGCTTCCATTTTGAAGACGAGGATATTGAGATCTCAACTAAGATAAAGAATTTTGGTAAAAGAATTTGCCAGTGTCAAAGGAGCAGTCAGTAGCAAAGCCAGGATTTGCACCTGGGTCTCCAGAACTCAGAGAGCAAAGTTAAGATCTGAACCAGGGCAAATATCTAGAATTTAAATCCAGTCTACTTTCTTCATGGCAGCCCCATGGCTGAAAGTATTTCAGTGATTCTCTGGGGAATGTCACAGACCTTGGTCTATGGCCCGTTCTAGTAAAAAGCCTTCATGTTGAGTCTTTGTTTGGAGGGCTGAGGCTGGGGTTCCTGGAAAGGGCTTAAATTTTTAAATGTCTGACAGTTAGCAGGTGATCTGAGATGCAAAGGTTGTCCTTGAAATCCATCTGGGGGAGCTGGTAACGCTCATTCTCATCACTTGTCAAAAGAATATCAGCAGCTAGAATGATCTCCAAGAAAGATTCAGAAGACAGCATTCAGGGGGCACAAAAAAAGACTGGATAGTGAGAAAGTCTTGTTTGAAATCCCAGTTCTACATATATTGGATTGCTTGCCTTCTAGGGGAGAGGATGGGAGGAAGGAGGAGAAAACCTGAAACATAAGGCTATGCAAGGGTCAATGTTGTCAAATTATCCGTACATACAGTTTTAAAATAAAAAGCTTTAAAAATTTAAAAAAAAAAAAAAAAAAAAAAAAAAAAGAAAGCCCAATTGTACTTCTTGCTACCTGTATAATCTTAGGTAACCTCTCTGGATCTCAATTTCTTTAACTGTAAAAAAAAAAAGGATGGCTTGTAAGGTGCCTTTCACCTGTTCTGTTTGTTGCACCCTGGGCCTGGGGGAAGTCAATCAATAAATATTTATTAAATGCCATACACACACATGTATATGTATATATCACTATCCAGTCTTTTTTTTACATGATACAACCTTGCTCTTTAAGAGTGTAATTTCTTTTAATATAGAGTTTATGTTTAAAAAAAAATTAAAAAGCTGCTCTCTATGGCTCAGAGGAGTTTATTTTATAAATCAAATCTCCAGAAGAAGTTTTTTGTAGTAGACAGTGGTCAACTAAAATGGCAAAGAAACAAACAGTCCCCGCCCTCAGGATATTTACAATCTATACTGGAGGATAGCATGTATAAAACAATGGGTACCTAACTGACATGCAAATTAAAGATAAATATGGATAACCAAGATATACATGAGATAAACTGAAGGTTATCTCCTAGAGAAGGCATCAGTATTAAGAAGAACTGAGAAAGACTTGTTGCTAGAGGGTAGAATTTTAGCCAGGACTTAAAGGAAACCAGATTCTCACTTTTTTTGGTGTCATGGATCTTGTTGGAAGTCTGATGAAGCCTATGCATCCCTTTTCAGAATATGTTTTTAAAAAATCATTATAGAAGGAAGTCCTAAATTTTAGTTAGAAACTAGTAAAAAAATAAAGATATAATTTTTTTCCTCCAACCAAGTTCATGGATTTTCTGAAATGTATAATGGAGTCCATCCACTCCAAATTAAACATCTCCATTCTACAGGAGAACATTGTACACAGTAATAGCAACACAATGTGATAATCAATTATGATAGACTTAGCTTTTCCCACCAATGCAATGATCTAAGACAATTTGGAAAGACTCATAATGGAAAATACTCTCCATAGCCAGACATCTAGATGCAGATCAAAGCATACTACTTTCATTTTTGTTTGTTTTCTCTCTCTCTCTCTTTTTTTTCCCCCAGTTTTTCCTTTTGTTCTGATTCTTCTTTCACAACATGACTAATGTGGAAATATTTTTAACGTGATTGCACATGTATAACCTATATCAGATTACTTGCTGTCTTGGGAAGGGAAGGAAGGAAAAAAATTTGCAACTGAAAATCTCATAAAAATGAATATTGAAAACTATCCTTACAAGGAAAGGGACCCACATGTGCAAAAATGTTTGTGGCAGCCCTTTTCATAGTGGCAAGAAACTGGAAACTGAGGGGATGCCTATCAGTTGGGGAATGGCTGAATAAGTTATGATATATGAATGTTATGGGATATTATTGTTCTATAAGAAATGATCAGGAAGATGATTTTAGAAAAGCCTGGAGAGTTAGATGAACTGATGCTAAATGAAATGAGCAGAACCAGGAGATCATTGCATATGACAACATCAATATTATACAATGATCAATTCTGATGGATGTGACTCTTTCCAACAATGAGATGATTGATGCCTGTTCAATGACCTTGTGATTAAGAGAGCCATCTATACCAGAGAGAGGACTGTGGGAACTGAGTGGATCACAACATAACATTCTCACTCTCTCTGTTGTTGTTTGCTTGCATTTTGTTTTTTTTTACTTATTTACTTTCTTTTTTTGATCTAATTTCTCTTGTGCAGCAAGATAATGATATAAATATGTTTAAACATATTGGATTTAACACATACTTTAATGTGTTTAACATATATTGAATTGCTTCCCATCTAGAAGAGGGGCTGGGGGAGAAGAAAGAGAAAATCTGAAACACAAGGCTAGGCAAGGATCAATGTTGTCAAATTATCCATGCATAAGTTTTGAATATAAAAAAGCTTTATTTAAAATGAAAGAAAGAAAGAAAACTATCCTTACAAGTAATTAGGGGAAAAAATACTAATTACAAAAAACAAAAGAAAACACTCTGGCCTAGACTTACTTGTTGTGCAACATGAAGCATTACTTCCTATCCCTGGACCTATTTCTTTACTTGTTAAAACCAGGGGGTAGGGAAAATGAACCTGTAGCTCTAAATCTGGGAACCCTAAGCTAGTGACACATGGGATATAGAGAAGGATCCAAAATGCCATCCTAGCTGCCTAGGATTCTAAAAGACAACTATTCACTATTACAGTGGATAGAAGGTTGGACTTGAAGTGAATCTGAGTTCCAATACTGTTTCAAAGCACTTAACTTCTGCCTCAGTTTTCTCAGCTGAAAAATAGCTAATGTGTGATTCCCAAATTAAGAGTCCTATCCAAGGCCTAGAGAGACTTATATGAACTGATGCTAACTGAAGTGAAAAGAGCTAGGAGAATAGTACACTGCAACAAGATTATACAAAGATAGTTCTCATGGACTTGGCTCTTTTCAACAGCGAGATGATTCAGGCCAGTTCCAATAGACTGGTGATGGAGAGAGTCATCTATACCTAAAGGGAGGACTTGGCAACTGAGTGTGGACCACAACACAGTATTTTCATTTTTTTGTTCTTGTTGTTTAGCTGCTTTTTGTTTTCTTTCTAACTCTTTCTCCTTTTTTGATTTGATTTTTCTTGTGTAACATGATAATTATGGAAATGTATATTAAAAAATCACACATGTTTAACATATATTGGATTGCTTGCCATTTGGGGAGGGACTGGGGGGAAAGAAGGGAGAAAAAAAATTTGGAACACGAAGTTTTGCAAGGTGAATGTTGAAAACTATCTATGCATATGCTTTGAAAATTTTAAAAAAAAACTTTATTTTAAAAAAAGAGTCCTTTCCAAAGCAGAACATTAATTTTAAAAAAATACAGCAAGTCTGTATTTCTCTGACAAATCTCATTTCTCAAATATATAAGGAATTGAGTCAAATTTGTAAAAATAAGAACCATTCCCTAATTGATAATGTTAAAAAAGGATAAATGGTCAATGGATAAAAACAGTTTTTAGAAGAAATCAAAACTATCTATAGTCATATGAAAAAAAATTCACCAATATTTAGAGGAATACAAATTAAAACAACTTTTGGAGCAGTGGATAGAGTGCCAGCCCTGAAGTCAGGAGGACCTGAGTTTAAATCCTGCCTCAGACGCTTACAATTTTCTAGTTGTGTGACCCTGGGCAAGTCACTTAATCCCAATTGCCTCAGCAAAAACCAAAACAACTTTGAAGCACCACCTCGAATCCATCAGATTGAATAAGATGACAGAAAAACAAAATGACAAATGCTGGAGGAAATGTGGGAAAATAGGTTCATTAATACATTGTCGATGGAGTGGTGAACTATTCCAAACATCTGGAGAACAATTTGGAACTATGCCCAAAAGACTAAAAAAAGGTATGCTCTGGCAAAACTGTTAATTTCTTCTACAACTGAGAAAGTTAAGAGGATCAAGAGATTCTCTGATCTCTGAGAAAGTTAGAGATCAAGAAAGAGGGAAAGGAACTATATGTACAAAAAATATCTATAGCAGCTCTTCTTGTAGTGGCAAAGAACTGAAACTGAAAAGATGCTCGTCAACTGGGGAATGGCTGGACAAGTCATGGTACATGAAGCTAACGGATATTATTGTTCAGTAAAAAATGAACAAGCTGATTATAGAAAAATCCGGAAAGATTTACATGAACTAACACCATGAGAACCAAGCAGAACCAGCAATAAATTGTACACAATAACAGCAAAAACGTGTGATGATCAACTATAAAAGACTTGGTCCTTCTCAGTGGCTCAGTGATCCAAAGCGATCCCAATAGACTTTGGACAGAAAATGCCATCTGCATCCAGAAAAAGAACTAAGGAGACTGAATGGAAATCAACACATGCTATGTTCACTTCTTTTTTTCATTTTTTTTTTAATCTCTCCATGGTTTTTTGTTTTTGCACTGATTTTTCTCTCCCAACATAATTCATAAAACAGTGTATTAAAAAGAAATAAACTTTAAAAAAAGAAAAGATGAGCAGGATGGCTTCAGAAAAAAGCATTCTTGTGGTTGATACAAAGTGAAGCATGAACATTTTACACAGAAACAGAAATATTGTAACAATGACCAACTGTGAAAGACTTTGCTGCTTTACCAGTAGAATAATCCACGACAATTCCAAAGGATTAATTATAAAAAATGTCATCTGATTCCGGAGACAGAATTCATGAACTCTGATATACAGATTGAAGGATTTTTCATTCTCTTTATTTTTTTTTTTTTGCTTCCCCCCCAACACTGCTAATGTAGAATATGTTTTGCATACTTCCATATATATAATATATAATTATTATGAGATCATGAGAGCATTGAAACTGACCTCAATAATAAAAAAGATATCCTATTTGTTGCCTTCTGAATGGATTGGGGAGAGGAGAGGAGAGAATTTGAAACTGAAAAAAATATTTTTTAATGTTTTTAAAAAATCCTTTCCAAAGACTAAACTGAGTAAGGGTGCTCTGCCCGGAGACTTGAAAGTGGTACCTAAACAACCCGAGAAGGGAAGGACATAGGGTCTCTCAAGGAAGTCCCTTCAACCAGGATGTCTTACCAATGGACAGGGGCCCCACATACTGGGCTTATGAAAACACCAGACATATGCTGCTGCCTCTTGGCACTAATGGAGAAATTATGGCAATAGGATATTATTCACAGAAGCCCCACACATGTGTCGGCTGTGGGGGAGAGTGAGAAAAAGCAGACCAGATGGAACTTTAGCTACTGTGTCTTGCATGTGTTAGTTTTGGGGGATGTGATAATGTCAAGTCTCCTGGCTTCTAGTGTGTGTGTGTGTGTGTGTGTGTGTGTGTGTGTGTGTGTGTGTGTTACCCAGGCATTCAGCTGATTGGGTTTACTTCAGTTTGGGGGATTTTTGTTTTTCAGGGTGGATTTTTTGTTTTGTTTTTTAAACCCAGGAGATGTGCTGGAAGCACTAAGATTTTAATTTCACTAATAAATAACATCCACATGTTCATTTTTACTTTCTTAAAAAATAATTCTTGCCAGAATAGCTCTTCTTCCACAAATACCCTAATCAATTTTGAATGTTTGTGGTCTTTTAGACTCTATACGGTATCTATAACCATGGCACCACAGAGTGGGAGAAGTTGGCAAATGTTTTGTTGGAATAATTCAGGAGGAGGATTCAGAAATCCTAAGAGAACTGGAAATGAGACTGAGTGACCTCAGAAAAGTCATTTCACTTTGTGTTTTGGTTCCATATGTTCAGTATTAAATGATATTTCTCCTTTTCTCTCTGGGCTTCATTTCTTTCTCCAGAAAATAAAAGGTTGGTAGATGACATGAGAGTCTTAGCTCAACATCCAAGGCTCTCCAGAGTTCTTACTGATGGATGGGGAGCTAGGTGCACAGTGGATGGAGCACCTGGCCTCAAGTCACAAAGAAAATGTCATTGTTCTGTGACCCTGTGAAAAATAATTCATTTGGACCCCTAAATGATTCCAATTAGTGCTAATCAATTTGGTATTATTTTTTAAATTATCAAAGCTTTTTATTTTGAAAACATATGCACAGGTAATTTTTTAGCATTGATCCTTGCATAGCATTCTGTTCCAAATTTTCCCCTCCTCCCCACCCCTTCCCCTAGATAGCAAGTAATACAATATATGTTATACCTATTAAATATATATATATATATATTAAATCCAATATATGTAATATAAACCTATTTGTACCATTATCTTGCTGCACAAGAATCAGATTAAAAAGGAAATAAAATGGATAAGAAAAGAAAATGCAAATGAACAACAAAAAGAGTGACAATGTTGTTATGATCCACACTCAGTTCCCACAGCCTCTCTCTAAATATAGATGGCTCTCTTCATCATGAGATCATTGAAACTCACCGCAATCATCTCATCGTTGAAAAGAGTCATGTCCATCTCAGTTGATCATAAAATAATTTAGCTGTCATTATGTACAATGTTCTCTTGATTCTACTCAGAAATCATCCTGTGATCATTTCTTATAGAAAAATAATATTCCATAATATTCATGTACCATAACTTGTTCAGCCATTCTCCAATGGATGGGCATCCACTCAATTTCCAGTTTCTAGCTACTACACAAAGGGCTGCCATAAACATTCTTGCACATTTGGGTCTCTTTCCCTTCTTTAAGATTTCTTTGGGATATAAGCCGAGTAGAAACACTGCTGGGTCAAAGGATATGCACAGTGTGATAGCTTTTTGAGCATAGTTCTCAATTGCTTTCCAGAATGTTTGATACCCTATTAAATCCTACAGGAATAGGTAAGTTCTTATAGGGGGCCTTAATGTAATGTTCACCACTTGTTTTTAAGTTATGAGGCTCACTTCTACAACTATAAGAATGCTGATAAAGATAACTCCATCCTGTTTTGCTCAAATTCCATATTTGAACCCTTCAGGGGTAGGATGCCTTGATGACATGGAAAGTCCTTTACCTTATTTTTGTGATTCTGGATCTCTCTCTCTCTCTTTCTCTCTCTCTTTCTTTCTCTCTCATTTAACACAAACAAGTGACCATTTTGTGACCCTTACTCAATGGGGATGCCCTATGCTTTGCTCAACTGATGATGACACTGTCCTTTCCCATTAATATGTCATTTTTGGCCTTCAAGAGCAAGATCTATCAATCAATGAGATTGTGTATTCTGCCATGTCTGTTTTGCTATTTGGTTTTAAACTCTATAAAAAGAAAGAAGGGGGCATCTCAGATCATGAGGAAGATCTGAGGTCCACTTAAGTAGAAGGGACCATGAACCCTTTGGTAAAGTGCCATGGACTCAGAGTTCCACCTGTCTCTTTTATTGTAAGTTGGACAATCTTAATCTCCACAAGCCTGAACAAATCACTTATACATATATACATATATTGTATTTAACTTATACTTTAACATATTTAACATGTATTGGTCAACCTGCCATCTTGGGGAAAGGGTCGGGGAAAGGAGGGAAAAAGTTGGAACAAAAGGATTTGCAATTGTCAATGCTGAAAAATTACCTATGCATATATCTTGTAAATAAAAAAGCTATAAAAAAAATCACTTATACTTTCTTATCCCGTAAAATGGGATAATAATAGCACCTATTTCATATGGTGGCTGTGAAGCTCAAATGAGAATATATATAAAGCACTCTGCTATGTTAATGCTGTTAAAATTATTATATATTTATTCATTCAATCAGGTCCAATTTAACCATTCAATCAACAAATAATCATTAAATATCATTATGTAATAGCAGTAAGGAATAGGAGGCTGGATTTGGGACTCAGGAAGGCCTAATTTTGAATCCTGTGACACCACTTAATCTCTCACTTTCCTCATCTGCAAATTGGGGATTCACAGAATATGTGTCATTTTGAGTTTATAATGTCTATAGGGCATCTAGTTTGAGATGTCCAATAGAGAGCTGATCAGGAGAGAGGTTAGGCTGGATATAGATCTGAAAATTTTATGCATCTAAAATAATTACATAGTGCTTTATGATTTGCAAAGTGCTTTACAAATATTATCTAATTTTATCCTCATTAGCTACATTTATTACACGGATAAGGAAACTGAGACAGACAATTGACTTGTCCAGGGTCACACCCTGAGTCCACCATTTGTCAGTCAGATGGGGAACACATTTCACCATGAAGAGGACCAATATTTATTAGGGTACCTACTGTATTCAAGAGAACGCTAAGCACCAATCAGCAAAGGTATTAAATAAAAGGTAAGAGATGATTCTTCAGGGAGTAGTTAGTACCAGCATATTTAAGGGGAATGAACTGGAATCTATTTGTTTGAATTTATGAAATATGGACCCAACCTCCCAAAAACACATATATTCAAGCATAAACAGAAGCTATTACTGAAAAAATTAATGTTTTTTCAATACAGAGGCAAGGAAAAGGAAAACTCTTTGAGCTGGACCTTGGAACTTCTTCCTTGCCAATCTTCCCCCATTGAACCAATCTCATTGAGTGACACAACTTTCCATCTTTCCATCTTTCCTCTTCTGCCCATCATCTCCTCTTTTGCACACTGGCTCCTTCAGGGCTGGGAGCTTGGGAGGTGCTCCCGACCAGCCCTGATTAAAAAGGGAACACCTTGGTGGGGTGCCAGTGGGAACTGATGTCACAGGGAAAGAGAGGAAACCAGATGGACAGGTTTGTAATGTTTTTCTTGAACTGAATTATTTTATTTTTACTGGGTAGAATTCAAGGAGGGCCATCAGGATGGAGAAGGGATTAAAGTACATGCCACATGAGGACTGTTTGAAAGAATTGACAATGGAGAAGAGCTGGCTTGGGAGATGGAGCAGAAATGAGAATTGTCTTTGAATGTGGGAAGGGCTGTTTGGGTTGGTCCCAGGGGGCAGAACCAGGGCAAAATTTGATTCCATGCTTAGGAAGGCTGTCCAACTTATAGAGTCCAAAGAACCAAGAATCATAAGGGGAAGATGCAGAACAAAATTTGATTCCACATATGGGAAAACTGTCAAACTTACATAGAGTTGTCCAAAGAATCAGGAACCACAGGGGGAAGATGCAGAGCTAAATTCGACTCAATGCATGGGAAGGCTGTCCAACTTATAGAGTTGTCCAAAAGTGCAATGAGCTATTCATGGGATAAGTTCCCCATCACTGGAGATATTCAAGTGGAGGGTAAGTGGCCACTTCTTAGGGATTCCTTGTCTAAGTAGTTTCTGAGGTTCCTTCCAACTTTGAGATTCTGTAATTATTCTACCCTTAGGTATGGAATAAATTACTTCCTTCAAGGAATATAGTAACTCCTTTATCCCCTACATATAATCTGCTTTTTCTAGAACGTTATTAAGCCTATTTTAAAATGGCTGTTGGTTTTATTAACATCATCAGCCACGGCAGGATTTGGATACACGTGATAGGGCCTTATGGTGTCTTAATTGTAAAATTTTCGAGGTCAGGCTCTGTGTCTTCTTTATAACTCCTCACGGCGTCCAGGACATTACCTCCACACAGCAGACACTAAATAGTAACGCTGACATTTCCATCTGAACAGCACAACGCACAGTGGGTGCATTAGGACCCACTCTGTGATTTGTGCTTTCAGCAAGGAGAACTACCCTTAGTTTCTAGTCTGATTCCTTTTGTAACCAGCAACTTCTATCTCAAAGATGACTCAAAGACGGCTCTGTTTGTTTCCTTCTCGGTGCATCTGCCAACAGACCTGAACTCTGTCCAAGATGTGATTTGGGCTCATGTGAACATTGTTGGCAAGGCCTTGGCAGCAATCTGGGATTGGTCAGGCAACCCAACATAACCCACGAAGGGTACCTCCCCTCAGAGATCTGCCATGAGAGGTTGCCATCACTAATATTCCATGAGGAGCCAGTGCCGCCATTTTCTGCTCCTATGTGTGTCTTGGCGAACTAAGACTCTCTGTACCTTTCCCTCCCCAATATCTTGATACATCTGAGCTACAAACAGTCTAGTCCAGGAGTTCTCAAGCTTTTCAGAGTATGGACCCCTTTGGTTCTCTCAGGGGATGGCAAAGGACCCTCTCTCAGAATCATGCTTCAAAATGCACACCATAAAATCTACTAAAGAAACCAATGATACTGAAATATTTATCAAATTTTTGTTTTAAATAGGGGTCCTTCATGGCCAAGAGCCCCTGATCTAGGCCATCCCTTCCAACGATCTAAAAATCATAAGATAAGTTAGTACCAGAGCTAGCAATATTATTCTGGTCTCTTGACTTTGATATCGTGGCCTCTCTGGTATATTGTCTAAAATAGACCTTACCACATTCCCCCTCCCCCAAGATCCTCTTCCCCAATTTCCCCGTTGCTGTAGAGGGCCGAGTCACCCAGACTCATACATAACCTTGTCATCCCATGACTCCCCACCTTGCACTGAACTCACATAGCCTGTCTTTTCTACCTTCATGGCATTTCCTTACATTCCTTTCTCTCTACTCAGGTAGCCAGAACCCAAGCCTGGATTACTTCCATGATCACCTCCTATCTCTTCCTAGTCCACATCATCCTTCACTCAGCTGCCAAAAGGATTTTCCTAAGGTTCAGGTTCTAAATGTCTTCCCTCTATGGTAAATTGCTGTGGTTCCCTATTATCTCTTAGATCAAATATAAAATCCTCAGTTTGGCCCCTTCCTACTCTTCCAATTTCCTGACACTTTACTCTTCCTCTCCATAAAATCTATGACCCATCTGCATCCCTCCTCCTAATCTTCCTATTTCTTGACTCTGGGCATTTTCTCCAGTTGTTTCCCATATCTGAAACACTCTTTTCCCTCATGTCTGCCTTTTCTGGCTTCCAGATCTAGCTTAGATCTTACCTCCCTTTCCCCTCACCCTATCCCATAACCCCTTTTTATCCTCTATAGTTGTTAGAAAGTCTTTCCCATTTGAATGTGGCAAGGCTTACTTGCTGTTGTGTTCTTGGGGGGAGGTTTGTTTTCAGTGTTTTTGTATTTTTCTATAAACTGAGGACTTAGCTTGGTGCCTGGCTCCAGGTAAACGCTTTAATGCTTGTGAATTTATTGAATTGGAGAAGACTTGGAACAAAATAGAGAAAACCGGACCAATTTTCATACTGAATACTTCCTATGCGTAGTATTTTTGATACTTTTTTTCCCTGTTAGACTTGGAGCTCCTTGAGGTAGGGACCAGTTTTGGGCCTTCTTTGTACTCCCAGAACTTAGCATGGAGCCTGGCACATAGTGGATGCTTTAATAAGATGCCTGTTGATTTCCATAAAGTTATAATAAGAGGGGAGACCCACTTGAATGAGTATGATTCCATATTTAATATTTCAGAAGCGAATATATTGTCAGCATTAGCTCATAAAGCCCCCTCTCCCCCCACACACACTCTACAGAATTTCAGAGAACACCATTTGGTTCTCTGATACTGGGGTTGGGATGAACAACTAAGCCCTTTTTTGGAGCCGGCTGGCACCCAGCAAGAATCCGGGTGGTTCCAAGTGAGTCACCCGCAGACTCAGAGCAGCCTCCCATCATTCCAGTTCCCATCTCTCCCTGCCCCCAGGGGCAGCCAAGACCATCTCCCACAAAGCAGGGCTGCTCTGCTGGGTCCTGCCAATCTGCTAGGAGGGGAAGGATGCAAACGTGACTGCACTGGGGAACAAAAAGAGAGACAGATGCACTCATGCGTGAATCACACTCGTATTTACCCTGGGCTATGGCCCTCTTCCTGTTTGCTATTCATGCCCAAACTTCCAAAGAGGGGGAGAGAATGTAGGGGGACGGAGAGCTCTGGGATCTGGATAATTACTAACCATGTGACTCTGGAGTGTCAGTTAGTCCCACCTCAATCTCTATGCCTCAGTTTCTCCCTCTGTAAACCTACAAGTCTGCCCCATGAACTCCCTGGGCGGCTGTTGTGAGGACAGGATTAGAAAACCTCCAAGTGCTAGGAAATGTCCAGCTCCTTTTGAAATAGCTATTATTGTCATTCATTCATGGCATAATAATAGCTAGCATTTCTACAGCCCTTGAAGGTTAGCAAAGCCATGACGACTTCCTTCCCTAGCTGATCACCCCAAATCTCTTCACCAGGACTCAGTTTGGACATTCTCCATCTTCTCCCCTTTTTCTGGGCTGTTTCTCCCCTCACAACCTCCACCAGCAGCTGTCTGGCTTCCACTCCACAGAATGACCTGACCCTTCACCCCAAACCCTTTTCTGCTTCCTGCTGTCTTCCCCCATTAGGGGATAAGTTCTCTGCAGGGACTGTTGCTTTTTTTTTTTTTTTTTTAAATTATAACCTCAGAGCTCAGCAGTCTGGCACAGAGTAAGCTCTTAATAAATGTTTATTTAATTGCACTGCATTATATTGTTCCCTTTTTACAGATGAGGAAACTGAGAGCACAA
Source organism: Antechinus flavipes (assembly GCF_016432865.1). NCBI lineage: Eukaryota > Metazoa > Chordata > Mammalia > Dasyuromorphia > Dasyuridae > Antechinus > Antechinus flavipes. The sequence goes on along the minus strand of NC_067398.1, from coordinate 706,439,455 downwards.
AGAGGTTAAGTGACTGCCCAGGATTAGAGTCAATGAGCGTTTGAGGTTAGATTTGAATTCAGCTCTTCCTGACTCTAAGAGCCTTTACTTCTCCACTTAGCTGCTCTTGGATACTTGAAGTTAGTACAGGGAAATCTCTGGGTTAGGGCTGGACTTCTTGGAGAAGGGGATCCTGATTAAATCCTACATAAGCCAGCAGCAAAGTATAGTGAAAACAGGGAAAGAGCCCCAGCTTGGGGTTCAAATTCTGACAACTCCTAACTCCAAGCTTAGAAACAATTAACAAAATCAACTTCACACCTAGACACTTCAAGAAACTCAAGAAATGAGGGTGCAATTTTATAAGGATCACTTATTGATACAGATCCAGAGCATAAACTGCAGCTTCACAAAGAACTATAAGCAGTTGCACCCTTCTCAGTTCCTTCAAAGAGGTCTTTCCCACCCTCTAGTCCTGTATCTTCCCTTAGGAGGGACCGTGATTGGAATTGTAGCTACCTCATTTGAATGTGGCTACTTGCATGTGCTTCTCTCTTTAGAATGGGAGCTCCCATTTTTGTTTTTCTTCCCGGATTATTTCTACCTTCTTAATTCAATTCTCCCTGTGCAACAAGAAAACTGTTCGGTTCTGCACACATATGTTGTATCTAGGATATACTGCAACCCATTCAACATGTAAAGGACTGCTTGCCATCTGGGGGAAGGGGTGGAGGGAGGGAGGGGAAAAATCGGAACAGAAGTGAATGCAAGGGATAATGCTGTAAAAAATTACCCTGGCATGCGTTCTATCAATAAAAAGTTATTTTAAAAAATAAAAAAAAATAAAAAGGAAAAAAACCAATATGAGGTCATAACAATAAAAAAAAATTAAAAAAAAAAAAAAGAAAAGAAAACTGTTCGGTTCTGCACACATATATTGTATCCAGGATATACTGTAACCTGTTCAATATGTAAAGGATTGCTTGCCATCTGGGGGAGGGGGTGGAAGGAAGGTGGGGAAAAATCGGAACAGAAGTGAATGCAAGGGATAATGCTGTAAAAAATTACCCTGGCATGAGTTCTATCAATAAAAAGTTATTAAAATAATAATAATAATAAATAAATAAATTTTTAAAAAAATAGAATGGGAGCTCCCTGTGGCCAGGGTCTCTGTTTTTGCCTTAAACTGCATCACCATTATGAGACATCACCATTGTCCGGCACAGATCCCAGTCTGCTTCTGTTGCTGTTCAGTCTTATCCGATTGGGTTTTCTGCTTGAAGAAAGATACTGGAGCAGTCTGCCATTTCCTTCTCCAGCTCATTAGACAGATGAGGAAACTGAGGCAAGCGGAGTAAAGTGGCTTGTCTAGAGCCACACAATTATTAAGTGTCTGAAGCTGGATTTGAACTTGGGGAGATGCCTTCCTGACTGCCTGGGAAGTGCGCCATCCACTACCACTGCCAGTAAGCACTTAAATCCTCATTGACTTTTAGTCAGAGGGCTCATCTGATAACAAATCCATTAAGGGTTGTTAAGGGGTCCCCTGCACTTGTCTTTTGGAGTTGCACCATTTTCCAGACCCCAGATCAGAACATGCAAGCAGCCCTGACTAGACCAACCTATTTCCAGAAAATACAAAAGTGGGTCAGATTTTTCTTCTTGTATCCCTAAGTTTGTTGCTGTTTTGTTTTGTTTTGTTTTTTTTTTTGAAAAGAGGAATCAATAAAACTTCAGTGTTGGCCAACTTCTGGGGACGTGTCTGGGCAGCGAGCTGATCTCAGATGTTTTGGATGTTAAATAATTAACTAATATCTTTCCAACGATATTGGATAAACAATAAATGCCTTCAGATTGCTTTCTTAAGAGCTTATATACCATAAAAAAAAATAATTAGGTGTAACTTCTTGGCAGTTGGGTCAACAAGTGGGGCCACTGAGGCTGGCGCTCCGTAGCTGCAGGCAAATGACTCTACCTATAATGACAGGGCAATTAAACCTGTGCCAGCTTGGGGACATAGGCAGAGTAAAGTGTCTCCTCTTCATTCTGCTATCTGCATCTCTAGCTTCACCCCTTGGTCTCAGGAACCTCATCCGTAAGAGTGGGCATTTCTACAGCACTGGGTTTGTAAAACCCCTTTTTATACTGTATCAGCCCCCAGGCTCAGGTACAGGTATTATTCCCCATTTCACAGAGGAGGAAAATTAGGGCCCGAAGCTGGGCTGGTCTTGCCCATAATCACATTCCCAGTGTTAGATTAATGTCTTCTGGGCTTCGGCTCCATCAGGCTCCATCAGGCTCTGCCAGGGGTTCTTCACCTGAGGTCTGTGAACTTGTTTAAATATTTTTGAAAACTTATTTCAATAGGATGGGCTGTTTGGTTTTGATTTTGGTAATTCTCCATATTTTATTTTATTAATTTATTTGATTTATTCATTTAAACTTATTTATTTAAAGATAGTTGACAGTTTGGCGATAGAACACTAATTAGATCAGAAGTCAGCAAGACCTGAATTCAAATTATTGTTCTGTAAGAAATGACCAGAGGATGATTTCAGAAAGGCCTGGAGAGACTTACATGAACTGATGCTGAGGGAAGTGAGCAGGACTAGGAGATCATTATATACTTTGACAACAATACTATATGATGATCAATTCTGATGGACGTGGCCCTCTTCAGCAATGAGATGAACCAAATCAGTTCCAATAGAGCAGTAATGTACTGAACCGGCTACACCCAGGGAAAGAATTCTGGGAAATGAGTATGAACCACTACATAGAATTCCCAATCCCTCTATTTTTGTCCATCTGCATTTTTGATTTCCTTCACAGGCTAATGGTACATTATTTCAAAGTCCGCAACAAACAGCAAATAAACTGTTTGGACATGTATACGTATATTGTATTTAACTTATACTTAAAAAAAAAAAAAAGACCTGAATTCAAATTCAGCCTCAGACACTTAACTAGCTGTGCGAACTTGTCTAAGTCACTTAACTGTCTGCCTCAGTTTTGTCATCTATGAAATTCAGGATGATGATAATGTCTACTTCCCAAGGTTGTTCTAGGGATCAGATGGGATGTTTGCAAAGCTCTCTGCAGACTATCAAGGGCCTTATTATTATTTAGTGGTTTCTGTCCTGCCCAACTCTATGTCTCAAGCAGGAGGTTTGCCATTTCTCCAGTTCCTTTTTACAGATGAAGAAATGGAGGGCAAGTAGGTTAAGTGGCTTGTCCAGGGTCACACAGCTAGGTTTGAGATCTGAATGAAAATCTGAGTTTCCGTCTCCAGGCTAAATAAATGACTCCAGCCCACTGGAAAGACACTGACTCTGAAATTATTCTGTTTGCCTTTGTTTCCTCATCTGTAAAATGGGGTAATAATAATAGTAATACCTCCCAGGGATGTTGTGAGGATTAAGTGAGATATTTATAAAAAGTACAAGCACACTCCTGGGACACAGTAGGTGTTATATAAATGCTTATTCCCGTTCTACCTTACAATTGGCTTTCCTTGTGGGCCCTCATTATCCCCACCCCATCCCCTCTTTTGGCTCTGTATAATCTGCCATTAACTAGCTTTGTGTGATCTTAAGCACAGGTTTGTTTTCTCATCTGTAAGGGGATAATGATACCCACTGCATCTGTCTCTCAGAGTTATTCATAAAGATAGATGAAATAATTTAGGTCAAACATTCTGGAAAAAGCTAAAAGCCCGGCCTAATTCTAGGGTGGCAGGCCCCCAGGGCTGTTACAAAGGACCAGGCCTTTTTATACGCCTGGACTGGGGCCAAGCAGACTGACTTCAGAAGAACAGGCTTCCAGCAGGAACATGGGCAGAGTCTGGGAGCCACTGGGATGACGGTGCCAAGAGGTTGGATGGCCTCAGGGCCAAGTTCCCTCTGCAGATGGGACAAACCAGGCTGGTCATGGACTTCAACCGGTCAATGTGAACAAGGCAGCAAGTAACAAGTGAGGTTCAGTGGGTCGCTGCCTGGGGAGGCAGGTTAGGTAGCTTTGTAGGATTTTTGGATTTCGAAGAAGATACAGGTTTTTGATCCAATTCTAACATCTGGCCCCAGACCTGGAGACCTACCCAAGTTCAAATCCAGCCTGAGATATTTATTAGCTGGGTGACCCTGGGCAGGTCACTTCACCCTAGTTGCCTCAGTTTTCTCATCCGTAAACTAAGCTGCAGAAGGAAATTGCAAACCACTTTAGCATCTCTGCCAAGAAAACCCCAAATGGGGTAAAAAAAAGAGTTGGTCACGACTGAACAACAAAAATAATCTGGTATTAAGAATAACCTCTCTGAATCTCAGTTTCTCTACCTGTAAAGTGGAAACAATTAATTAATGCTTGTACTCCCTTTCTCACAGACTTAATATTTTGGAGGCAATTTGGGATTTTTTGGGTCAGACCCTGCAATCTCTTTTTTAATTTAATTTATTTTTTTTAGGTTATACATGTACATTCATTTATATATATATTTCCATATGAGTCATGTTGGGAGAGAAAAATCAGAAAAAGAAAAAAACCATGAGAAAGAAAAAAAATAGAAAAAAAAAAGGTGAAAATAGTATGTGTTGATCTACATTCAGTCCCCATCATTCTCTCTCTGAATGTGGATGGAATTTTCCATCTAAAGTTTATTGGAACTGGTTTGGATCACTGAGTTGCCGAGAAGAGCCAAGTTTATCATTAGTCTGTGTCCCAGGCAGGATTTGAATGCAGGTTTTCCTGATTCCAAGTCCAGCATTTTATCTACTAAGATGGTAGTTGCTTATAAGAGAGAGAGAGAGAGAGAGAGAGAGAGCAAAGGGAAAACAGAGACAGAAAAAGAGAGGAGACACAGAGAGACAGAAAGGGAGGAAGAGACAGAGAAGTGAGAGAGGAGAAACAGAGACAGACAGAGAGAGGGAGGGAGAAAGTGAAGGGAAGGAGAGGGAGAGAGAGAGAGAGAGAGAGAGAGAGAGAGAGAGAGAGAGAGAGAGAGAGAGAGAGAGAGAGAAAACACTCATAACAAATATGCATAATCCAGAAAAACAGATTCCTACACTGGCCATGTCCCAAAAATGTGTCTTCTTCATTTCATTACTTCATCCCCTGGTAGGAGATGGGTATGTGTTTCATCTTTAGAGTTCCTACAGAGGAATACTTTCCTAAAGCGTTACAGGGAACTTTTGTCCTAAAAAATAATTCTCTTACTTGATCCTCAGTTTATACCTGTGAGGCAGGTCTCGCTCCAGTATTGTCCACCCTATGAAACACATGGGGAAGATGAGGCTCAGTGTGACACACTAGAGTTCATCTGTGGTACCCAGAGTCAGAGGAAGGTTTGGACTCTCTCTGCCCTACCCCCACTCACAGACCATGGTTGCATCTCATTGGCTGGTCGGACTCACAAGGTCACTCTGACCAGAGGCTTGCATTGCCAAATGCCTCTGCACAAAACCAGTTCTCGTTAGACTAGAAGATCCAATTGATTCCTCCTCAACAAGTCAAAAACCGCACCAGAATGCATCGTCTCTCTCCCCGGACCCAACACTTCTAGAGTCCCAGGTTGGGCATCTTGGTGTTCTCCTCACTCATCACTTTCCAGGGGACTGTTTCCATAGGTACCTCAATGGTATCCCTGCCCCAACTCTCCCCCCTCCAATCTATCCTCACACGGCTACCCAAAGTCATCTCCCAGGGCTCCAGGTCTGATGTCACTTCCCCTCTTCACCTCAATGAATTCTGGTGACTCCAGAACCCTCCTCCTCCAGGATCAGATATAAACATTTGGCATTTAAAGCCTTCCTATTTCTGCAGTCTTCTAGTCCTTCCCATTTCTCTCATGGGCTGCTCCAGACTCCACTCCTGGAATGCTGTCCCCTATCTTCTTGGAGATTGCCACCAGGCCTAAACTCAGTCTGACCCCCTAACAAGGCTAACAGTCCCCCAAGCACAAGCTCTCAACAGGCTCTGCCTGCCTTTCCTGGACTCAGGTTCACCTCCCCTCATTTCTTCCCCTGCTGGGATTTTCTGCTTCCTCCAAGGCCCAGCTCAGAGATCCCTCCTCCTGGAAAGAAGCCTTCCCCTGATGCCCTCTTCCCTAGGGAGACAACACTCTCTCTCCCCCTTCAAATGTGTCCAGGACATTTAGCTGGCGTTTCCCTCTGCCTTCACACCTTCTACTTGCAGTCTACTTCTCTATCTACATCCGCAGAAGAGCCTGTTAGACTGTAAGCTCCACGACCTTGGGGACTTGCCTTTCTATATCTCAGCTGAGTTCACTAATGACGTATTTTCTAACAGGACTGAAAACTCAGTCCGGGGCCTATTGGCTATGCAGGTCAGTCAGCCTGCAAGTCTCAGTTTCTAGATCCCCAAACTAAAGCCATTAGACTGACTCCAAGTCCATGACTCTTTAGTAAGTAGTGACTATGAGCAAAGCCCCAAAATGAGGCTGGGCAGGCAGGGAAAAACTCCAAGCAGCAGCAGGACCACAGGCTCACAGGTTTCCAGGGGGAAGCACCTCAAAGGCCTTCTCTCCTAGCCACCCCCTCCCTCCGGACCTCTAGCCTCTGAACCCCAGGCAGCTGGAATGCCTTTACCCAAAGTGCCTTTCTTCAATGTCTTTCTCTGCCTCTCCAGCTGCCAAAGCCTTCCCTTCTATGGCCGCCTAGTGCAGATGGGGAAATGGAATATACCCAGAGAGCAGCAGAGCACAAATCCAAATCCATTACTGTTGCCCCTATTACACAGCACCCTCCTCTTCGAGTCCATTAGGGGGATACTGGATAGGCTGAGACAACTGGTTTCCTGCGTAACTTCCCGTTATTTTATTTCATGCACTAAAAATGTGATTGTGACAAAGGGGCTCAGTGGTACAGAACATGGGATCAGGAGTCAACCGGAGTTCAAATCCAGTCTGTCACTGTGAGATCACTTCACCCATGTTCACCTTGACTGTTTCCTCATCTGTAAAATGGGGATAACAACCCCCTACCTCCAATAAGCTGTACCTACCTCATTGTCATGAAAATCAGATATAATATATATAAAGTGCTTAACACCATCAGTAGAGCCTGAAGTCAGACTATCGTCTATTTCCAGTCTGGGCTGTGTGACCTTGGGCATACTATTGTCAAAATATTTGGAGATGCCATTTCCCAGAGCTAAGGGCCAGCAAGAGGGCTGTGCCCTGAACTTGGCATAACAATAATCCTTTGCGTTCTGTATGATCTCATCCTCTGGCAAAATGTATTGCTTTGATCAGCACCTACTGTTCACCGAGGGATTTATGATTTTCACATGGATAACTCTTTAGGTTTGTTGGAGCTCCCCCTATTTCCCAGAGATCTGAAAGTCAAGGTACTGCAGCCTAAAAGCATTCAGCATGCCTCCTGTCACCTGTGCCCAAGTAACTGCCAAGCGAACCAAACCAGGTCCTGTTTCCGCCACATTCTTGGAGGCTGTTCCCACAGATCCAAAAATGCTGGTGTCGTCCCAAGAAATACCAGCCATGAGAACTGCTTATCAAGACCTAAGGTGAAAAGCCTGGCACTGACTTTGCCCCGCACCGCAGCCCCCACCACTGCCCGCTCTGCTAGTGGGCACGTCAAGCTTCACGTGCCCCCCACCAGCGGAGCCCCAAAGCCAAGTACACAGTGCGCGGGGATCCCGGAGCACTTCAGCGTTCAGAGGAGCCCACGGCGTCCGGAGGCTCGGGTTTAAATGCCCGCTCGGCAGCAGAGACCCTGATTAATGCGGCCACTAAATCGGGGAGGGGAGCGGTCCTTTCCAGCTCGACAGGCGATGACCTTTTTTAAAAGTTAATATATAAAAGTATTTTCTCTCCTTCCCGACGCCCCCATTCAAAAAAAAGTCCTCGTAACAAGCTTGCAGACTATGAAAGTCGTAACAAAAGTTGCTTTGTCTTTCTTTTTCATCCAGTGGTGGGTGGAAGAAAAAAACACATTGTTGTTAATTGGCGGAGGAGGAATTTTAACTAAAAGGTTCATAGTTAGGCAAAACAAATCTTGAAGTCAGCCAGAACAACCCGCAAGCCAGGGAGTCCGCTAGGGGTCGGGCCCCAGAGCGCCCGCAGCTCCCACGCCGGAACCGCAGGTAAAAGCCACCGAGGGTGGGCGGAGAAAAGACGGCGGGCTTGCCGCTGCGCAGACTCAGTGGAGCGTCGAGGGGGGGGCGGGGAGAAGAGAGCCGTTCTGGCGATTTCCCTTTAAGAAACCTTCTTTTAGAACCTCCGACCCACTTCCGCTCTTGGTTCCCACAATGCGCCGCGGCAGAGAGCGGCCTGGGCTGCGGGAAGCGGCTGAGGGGATGTCTGGGATGATGTCAGGGATGTCGGGCTGGGGGGAGGAAGATGACCGGGGCAGCGACAACGACGGGAGGATCTACGTGGGAAATCTTCCGGCAGACGTGAGGGAGAAAGACCTGGAGGACCTGTTCTACAAGTACGGCCGCATCCGGGACATCGAGCTAAAGAACCGCCGGGGACTGGCGCCCTTCGCCTTCGTGCGCTTCGAGGATCCCAGGTGAGGCCTCGCCTCCCCTCCCGCAGCCCGGCCCCCCGCCTCCTCAGCCTGCTCTTCTCCCCTCCTCCCGCCCTCAGCTTTCCTTCGGAACCTCTAGCGACCCCCCGGACCTCCCCCCGCCGCTTCGCTGGTCTCAGTCTCCGCCCCCTCCGCGCTGCGAGTGCCGCCCTCTCCTCCGGGCCTCCGCGCTCTTCCTCCTCATCTCCGTGCATCCTCTCCCTCCCCTCTTCTCTTTTCTGCACGTGCCCGCCTCCTCTCCTTCTCTTCCGCGCGCGCCCTCCCCTCTTCTCTGCTGCGCGCCCTTCTCCCCTCTCTGCCTCCAGCGCGCCCTCCCCCTCCCTTGCCCTCTCCGCCGCGCAGGCGCCCTCCCCCTCCCCGCCCCGCGCTTCCCGCCTCTGCCCCCTCCCCGCCCAGTGGGCCCCACCCGCGCTCTGAACTCGGAGGCCGTGACTCTGGGGTCCCCGCGCGGCCAGCCTCGGGCGCCCCGGAGGCTCCTAGTCAGTCTCATCTTTTTTGGGGAGAGCCCAGTGACTCCAAGTGGAAGCGCCTTCCTCCTGATGCCGAGGACCCAAAACGGGCTCTGTACGTGGAACCGGACACTTGTGTTACGGAGTTGGTTTTTGGAAAGCTTACATTAAATTTGACGAGATAGTGACCAGACTGCCCCGAGTGCGTCCCTTTGGAGCTTTTGGTTTCTCGTGTGTGGTTTGTTTTTGTTGCTGCTGCCTTTTTGCATGATGTCACCCTCCGGAAACCGAGGGTCCCAGACCAACCAATGAGTTGGGCGCAGCCGGGAGGGGTGGACCCTGCGGGCCGATCCCATTTTGGGGGCCCTCAGAGGAAAGCCTCTAAGGAACGGGGCAAACTCTCCCTGGTGCAGGATCTTTCTGGAGAGGCTTTCCCGAGCCGCCACGTACCGTGGGCTACTTCTGTACCCCTAACCTTAAGAGTTGGGAGGGACCCTAGAAGTCATTGAGGTCCAGAGAAGGCTCTAGCTGAGGGGGATTTCTTCGACCTCCTCAGAGTCCCTTTCCTGAAAGGAAGGGGGTGCTTTTCCTGCATCCCTCGGCTCCGGGGGATAGGGGAGCCATATGTGGAAGAAGCTCCCACTTAGCCCTGAGTGACTCCTGGAAGGTGGAAGGGGACACAGCACTTCTTTCCGGCATCCTGACCTTCCTTGTTCCCTTCGTCCCAAGGGCTCAGGGCTCTTGGACTAAGTAAGAATTCACAGACAGCTATCCCTGATGGCGCTTGGCCCCCAAGATGACCTTCCCTGAAGGGATCTTGAGACCCTCCCCCCAAAAGCTATCAAGTGGTCCAGGTTTGGCGCCACTATGCAGAGACCCCAAAACAAGCTGCCTCTCACTCCCCCCACCTTTTTATTTATTTTTAACATGTTGTTTTATGAATCATGTTGGGAAAGAAAAATCAGAAGAAAAGGGAAAACTATGGGAGAAGGAAAAAAAAACAAAAAAGAAGTAAGCAAAGCCTGCCTCGATTTACACTGCAGTCTCCATAATGCTTTTTCTGGATGCAGATGGCATCTTCTATCCAAAGACTATTGGGATTGCCTTGGACCTTCCCCTCCTCTTGCAGAGTTTCTCCTAGCAGTGGGAATCTTGCAACTACTCCTGGATCCTCTCCTAAGAACCCAGAAGGAGCGTTAGGGCTGGAATTGGAGCTCAGCGGTGGCCTGATCTCCTTCACACCCGTGGCCCAGTGGCCCAGCGCCCCGAGCCCCAGTCTAGACATTGCTCCCAAAGAAAAACTTGTCCCAAGCTCCTCTCCCCAGCCTCTGGGCCTTGGGCGGGACACTTTCCCTAGGAGAATTCCTCCAGCCTCCGTGAACTGTCTTCTGGGGTGCCCTCTACCGGTGCATATGGTGCATTGTTTCTCATTAAAAAAAAAAAAAAGCATTAGGTGAACGAAAAACTTTAATTATTAGCTAAGAAAGGATCTTAAGGTTGCGTTATTATATTCCACAAGTTGTCGGTAGTTAATCCAGCCATTAGAACTTTAGGAAATCTAATTTTGGCGTTTATGAAGTTTTTTTTTTTAAGATTTAATTAATTTTATGTCGATGTAATTAGTTTGCTTTTTATTTTATTTTATGCTGAGCCATAGACTTTACTAGGAAGACTCTAGAAATCCTGTATTAGATACTGTACTTAAGAGTCCCCAAAGAAACACTTTTGGAGCCTGTAAGAAACCAAATAACTTAAAAATAGCTTTTTGCAAATCATCGTACAAGTTGCCAGTAGTTCATCCTGTGTAATTGAATAGCTTCCTTGTTCGCCAATACAATGTCAAACAGCCCAAGTTACTGATTGGGTAACTCATCTTGGGTGGTGGGGTGGGTTACTCCCAAGAAACAGCAGAGTGGGTCTCTAGAAAGGATTCAGATGTTGTATGGCCTGGAGGAAGAAGGGAAACCCAATCTATCCTGTAACCCCTTTCTTTGAGCAAGCCACACATGATGAGAATTGAAGATTTTTATTGCTGACTCAGTTCTAACGCTGTAATACTTAACCAAAACTATGGAACATGACAATTTCCTGTAGCGAATTTTAGTAAACTTGGAGACTTTGAAAAACAATGTCTCGATGCTTGAGCTATCCTAGCCCAGTCTTGTGCCCCCTTCCCTCATTGTTTTCTTTTTATAGAAGCGAGCCTTTCATTTTCGGAACTCCTTTTGTGGGGATGGCCTTGAGTGCCAACTGTATGCCTGGCATCTTACCGAGTTTGGCTTGTGACTCCATTAATAGTAGTCTACATATGCATGTTTATTAGGGGTAGCTGCCTCAAGAAAGGGTTCTTCAAAGATGTGGAATCCAGGGAAAGTACCCTGCTTGCCCTCCAAGGCCAATAAGCCCCATAGAGGATTTTTTATAATCTTCATGCATCCCTGAGGTTTTAGTACTTCCTATGAGAGGGAGATGTTTTGCATTGAGTTCATTATTTAATGATCAAATCAGAACTTTATAACTTGAGTATTTTTTAAACTTTTATGAAACCATTCATATTTATTTATTTATTTTTGCTGGGGCAATGGGGTTAAGTGACTTGCCCAAGGTCACACAGCTAGGCCCAGTTAAGTGGCTGAGATCAGATTTCAACTTGGCTTCCTGACTTCAGGGCTGGTGCCCTATCCACTGTGCCACCTAGCTGCGCCCATTTATATTTATTTAAAGAAGTGGTTTTCCGAAGATTTCTTGATTAGTCGGTTCTCTGGAGCCTACAAAAGGATTTTTGAAAAACCATCTGAAAGACATTGAGATCTTTTGTCTTTTGAATCAAATTCTCTATTTTTTATAGTTTTTCCTTTACAGTCTTGGGTCTAGTAAGACGATATAAAATGCAAGGTTGCTGATTGCAATTATTAAGGTAATAGATATCAAGAGGGAGAAACTGTCAGCCAAGTTATGAGGTGTTTTCTAATCTGTCTTTTCCCAGATTGGATTTGTAGTCACACAGTTTTTCATAGTTTGGGCTATGTAGTATGTCAGCCATTCATAAAGTCATCTTTTCATCAACTTAATAGATTGTAACTTTAAAAATCCTGAAACTTGGATGTTACTAACGGATCATATTTTTAGGACTCCAGATACCTCAATTGTCATCCAGTCTAACTTTATTTCACAGATGAGGAAAAGTCACATAGCTAAACCCTGTTTCTTTGATCTCAAGTCTAGTCCTTTTTCCAATCAACTAGCACTTAGTAAGCACCTACCAGCAGGTGTTGTGCTGTGTTCTGGAGCTAAAAATACAAAGAGTAAAATAAGCCCTTCCTAAAAGGGCTTGCGTTCTAATGGGGAAGACTAATGTGAAGAAAACAGGGATAGACCCTGGGCCTATGATAATAAAGAGAACTTCTTGGGTAAGGAAACTCTTTACCACTACATCATTGCCTTCTCTGCAGCCAGCTATCTTAGAAAGCTATCCAGATCACTACCATCAAGTTAAGGGTCACACATCAAATGTGTTTCAGAGAGGTCTTAAGCTCTCTATCAGTAGTACCAAAGTAAATAGAGGGGAGGAGGGGGAATACTAGCCATGCAGAAGATTAGGAAACTTGTGTAGAAGACGGGAGCTTGAGCTATGTCCCAAAGGAAGAGAGGGAATCTGAGACAGAAATAAGGAGAGATTATGACTATGTGTTTGTGAATGACAATGAGTAGCTGAGCATCTGCATCACAGAGTGTGGGAAGGATAGTAGTATTTGATGTTCATCTCTTATTCTCCGAACAACAGGGATCGGCTGGAGTTGATTGTTTGGAAGGAGATGTGGTCAGATCTGCGCTTAAAGAAAATCATTTTGGCAGCAGTACAGAGGATGGCCTTGAAACATGGTGACCAAATATAGGCCCTTGCAATATCTAGTGGATAGATGGTGTGAACCATGGTAGTCAGATGGGAGACACTTTTTAAGTAGAAACAAATATATGGCACCTGATTGGATACGTGGGGTGAAGGTGAGTGAGGACTCAAGGATAATAATGAGTTTAAAAACCTGAGAGAGGATAATGGTGCCGTTGGTAGTATTTAGGAGGAAAGACGATGGTTTCAGTTTTGAACCCATGATTGATAGGGTTAGTTTGGCATAGACTTCAGTCCCACATCACCTTTAATAACTGAAGCTCAGTACTGAATCTTGAGTGGTTTGTACAGAGAGGGTAGTTAAAGCCAGGAAATCGGATGAAATTATGTGGTGTATGGGAAGAGGAGGTCACTATAAGACTGAACTTGGGGAACATTCACAATTATAGGACATAATATAGATAGGAGAAGAGATGAAGAATAGACACAATTTAAGAGGCAGGAGAGATTAGTGCTGTAGAAGGTCAGAAAGGAGAGAGCATCTAGGGAGAAATAGCCAACAGTATGAAATCCAGGCAGGTCTTAAAAAATGAGCTTTGAAAAAAGACCATCAGTTTGGCAAGATGGTGACTGGTATAGTTAAGAAACATGGGTAACTTTGGGGAGAGCCTAGTTTCAGTTGAATAATGGGATTAGAAGTAAGATTGGAAAAGTTTAGGGAGTGAAGAAGTGGAGGCAGTGAGTGAAGACACCTTTTCTCCCACAGAATTTCAAAAAGGAAGAGAGGTATAAGGCAATAATAACTTGAGGAATTGGTTTAGTCTGGTGATAGTTTTTAAGCTTGCAAGAAACTTGGGTATATTTTGAAGGCAGAAAGGAAGGAGCTAGTAGCTAGATTTGAAAGAAGGGACACTTTAAGGTAAAGTTTGCTGGAGAATACAAGTGGATAGGATTAAGAGGTTGGCCTTGGCAAGGAAAAGGGCTGCTGCTTGGGAAAATGGGGTGAAAAGAGAATTGAGGAGTAAGTGTTGAGGGATTCTGAGATGAAGAGGGAACAAATATTCCATGGCCTCAGTAAAGTAAGAGGTACAGCTTCCTGGACCTTCAAGCCAAAGCATTAGTTAATCAAGACTGGACATCTTCCATCTTCATAGCTGGCCACCACCATCGACTTACATCTCACAGAAAGGACAGAATCTGCTGCCTGAACATCAATAACTACTAGCTCTTATTTGCAGGGATGCAGAAGATGCTATTTATGGAAGGAATGGTTATGATTATGGCCAGTGTCGGCTTCGTGTGGAATTACCCAGGAATCCTGGGGGTGGAGGGCCCCGTGGGAGGACTGGACCACCATCAAGAAGATCTGAATATCGCGTTCTCGTCTCAGGTATGTTACTCTCGGCACTTAAGACTATCTAGGCTGGTAGTACACTGAATATTAACTTTGGATAGTGCTGAATCAGTACGTAGCTCTACCAGGTATGCATGGCTTATGAAGATGAAATGGTGCTTTTGTTACAGGAGAAGGGTAATATCCCTTTAGAACATAAAGCAGCTTCCTATGAGAGATTTCTAGCAGTTGAAAAAATTCTTGGATGATCTTCTCTCCTCTGGAATCCATACCTGGTATAAAATTAGTTAGAAAGGAATCAAAACAGCCACATTTGAACAGACAACTTGCTCTCTAGCCTTGGATCCTGGAAAAAGTGGTTGTGCTGGGATTGTTAAATTGGAGTCTCCTGGACTGCTTTTCCGAAGCACAGCATGTGTTCTGGTAACTGTCATGACAGATAACCAATTCTAATGCCCAAGGTGTGTGCATCAATCAATGCTCTGCAGAAGAAATGACCATAAGAACCTTGGATCTTCTTTTGTGTCTCCAGGTATGACTTTCCTGTGACCCTGGACCTAACTAGAATGCATACAAGAACCTGGTTCCTTTCCAAAGAGGAATCAAAACTAAATCACATGAAACCCCAGGGTGGGAAAATGTGGTTCCAGTCTAGTCGTAGCATTCAGATTTTACCTGGTTCTTAAGAGAATGAATGTGTCAGTCACTCAAATCACCAACCAAGCAAGCCTAAGTTTTTTCATTGCCTGAAGTCTAAATTCCTGCTCCTAAATTCTGGTCCTAGTGCTTTGGGGAACAGTGTAAGTGATCTACTCTGTGAGGGGCAGGTAATTCTGATAACAAGTAAATTCCAAATCGGGGGAAGCAAAAGCCACAGGACTTGTTTTTGAAGGACCTGGAAACAACAGAGAACAAATTATCTGAATTCTCAGGACTCCAAAGGACCAGCTTCTTGCTCTAACTACAGGCAAAGATTTAAGTCCTCTCTGTGGAAGACTGACATAGGACTAGCTCTCTGGAATGGCAAACAGTATATGCCTTGTGCTCAGTGTCTCTGGAACCCCTTTATGACTTATTAATGTTTTAGGGCTTTGGGACGGAGTGGTGACTGAGCCTGTCACTGGACTATATGTGGGGGAGGAGCCCTGGCCCATCTGGAATGTTGAGACCTTTCACACTATCTTGTTTTGTGTTCTTCATGCCCAGGCCTTCCTCCCTCAGGCAGCTGGCAGGATTTGAAGGATCACATGCGAGAAGCTGGGGGTGTATGTTATGCAGATGTGCAGAAAGATGGCATGGGGGTAGTTGAGTTCCTCCGCAAGGAAGATATGGAATATGCCCTGCGTAGACTGGACGACTCCAAATTCCGTTCTCATGAGGTGGGTTGCCACCTTTTGTGGAAGGTCTTCTATAATCCCATGGCACTTGGGCCTGCAGCTGTCCTCTCTGCACAAAAAGCTGGTAGATAACGTATTAAATAATTAACAGTAAGGAACCTTCTTAAGTGGACAAGCCAACATCTTCCGAGCCCAAGTCTACGGGGCCCTAGAATGGCCCTTTAATAATTCCTGGAGAGAATCAGCAAGTAGGTCACCATGAATGTATCTCTTCCCTACCTGCCAGCCCCTTCACTATTAAGTGATGGGGTGGTGACCATTTTTTGCCAGAGCTTTTGTGTATCAGGCTTTTGGCAGCTAAACTTCCAGCTTTCACAAATTCATTAAGCTGTCATCTCATTGTAGTTGCCTTCTTCAAGTGGCTTAAGGGCCTGATAACGTTGTGAGTGAAATTCCTTTCTAAGGAATGACTAAGACCACAAGCTGTTTGCTTCCTGATACCTTGGGGACATAAAGGAGAGACCTCTCGGACCTTCCTTCCCGTTGTCCTGATTTCCTTCAACATAACAACGGTGTTTTTAAAAGTCCTGGGTTCTTACCTACCACTTTTTTTTTCTTTCTTAAAAGTGGCTTACCTCACCTGGCAACTGATACCTATTTGGGGCTAAGATGGTTCAACTGTGCCATTGCCCAAATCACCTTACACGTCGAGAGCAAGGTGGTCACAGCTGTGAATGAACTTGGAATCATGAAGTCTTCTGCTTAAGTTTAGGATAACACTTGGGACACTTGGAGAGCTTCTTCCACTTCCACTTAACAGCCCTTTTTATCTACTCAGAATAGACTGGATATGAGGCCTTGTTCTTCCCCCCATCCCCCTTCTTCATCCCTCACTTTTTTTCCTTCCTTTTGTTTTTTGTTTGAATTTCAGGGTGAAACTTCCTATATCAGAGTTTATCCAGAAAGAAGCACCAGCTATGGCTACTCGAGGTCCCGGTCAGGGTCAAGGGGCCGTGATTCTCCATACCAAAGCAGGGGCTCCCCATACTATAACTCCCCCTATGCACCATATTGAAACAGCTTATTGGGGGGTGGGGTTTGGTTCTCATTTTTGTTGTTATTATTTTTTTAGTGTGAACTGAGTTGCTCTCTGCTCGGAATCTACATTCCAAATTGACTTAGTATCTTAGGAATTTTTTTTAATAACTTTTTTTAAAGGAAAAACTACATAAAATTTCTACCAGGACCATATTGGCAGTGAAATATTTTGAACTGTTGAAATTGTGGTTTTGGTTTAGAAACAAATTGCCTATTTCCCGTCCCTCCCCCAATTATGGAGAAAAATCAGTGCTGTGTCATGGTGGATTACTCTGCAGACACTCTAAATAGGAATCAGCCCATTCTGTTTAGAAATATATTTCTAAAATTTAATAATTTACAAGTCGTGGTTATTTTAATTATGCAAGCTCATTTTTTTTTTCTGCATCAGGCAGATAACAGGCATAAAAGAGTAAAAGAAATTATAGACAAAACTTGCATGTTCAGAAGGGGCTTGAGCAGGATACTATATTAGAGGAAAGGAACAGAAACTTGAACTTATGATGATCTGACCTTAAATGAAACCCTGTGCTGAATGGAGGCTTCAGCAATAGAGAAATCATTGATAAATAAAAAGACTTTATGAAAAGACTAGGGAATAATGAAGGAGAAAACAGGAATAATCCCAATTCCATATAGTCTCATGATCAGGAAGAAATAAATTCTTGGGGAAAAGTACATTTTGGTTAGAAACTATTTTTAAGCGAGTACAGAAACCCTGAACCAAAGGTCTTGCAGTTAACTACAGGATACTTCCAGCATGTGACCCAGGTATTAAATGTATACTCAATCCATTCATTTCCTAGGAAGTTTTTCCAAGTCCACAGTCCCTCCCTTGCCCTACGTAGGCCAAGAAAAAGAGCAGAAACAACTTTAGCAGTGCCCTATTCTCACCCCATCTTCTTGAGAGAGAAGGAAAAAGGCCAGAGGCTGCCTATGTTGAGGAAGTTCATGGGAGCTTCTTCAACTTAATCTTTCCCAAGACTCCTCCACAGTTTCCTGTTGTGAGCATTGTTCTCCAGAGCAGTGTTTAACTCTTTGTAACTGGATCTTGTTCACTTTGCTTTGGAATAGTGATGTTACCTGTTTCAAACCAAAAAAGGAGAGCATTACAGCTAAGCCCGCTAACTTTTCTCTTCCTTTAGAAACCAGTTAGCTTCTCACAAAAATTCAGTCTTCACACTCTCGCCTTGGCTGGGAATATATGAATTTCTATCATATCTGCTATACATTTGTTAGGAAATTTATATAAAAGAGAGATGAGTGTCCATCATTATGGAGTTAGCTAAACATCCTAAGTCAATGGGGGTTGCAACCTGCATTCACAGTAGCTCCACACCAAAGTAATTACAACTTCAAATACTGAAGATGTGCATAGGGGGGAGTTGAAATGAAAACTACTCGACTTAGTTGTTATGCATGTGTGTGAAGGAGATTATCAATGAATGAATCCATGTAGCCATTTGACACATCCCAAGAAAATTATGAATCCATATTCTCCAGAAAAAACCTACTTCTATCTGGCTCTAGTATTCCCCCTATATTCCAGCAACTATTTGGGTAAGATTGTGCAGTTCACAGAACTAGAGGCACCCTTGAGGATCTACACCAAATTGGGAGTCTCTGCCTTCCACCTGCTTTGTGAAGTGGCAGCTAAACTGGGCACAAGGTGGCCTTTGGTTTCCAAACCTTTTGTGTCAGAGAAGAAATGCAAGAAGAGTTAGTGTACAATACAGTATAAAGCTCAGAAAGTCCAAAACGTACGTCTACAATTCAAAAATAGTCTACTGAAGTTGCGGAGTTCATTGGGCTGAAAATCATAGATTGAAAACGTTTCCAATGCATTAGACGACGTTGTACTTTGTGCCTTCCAACAATTTAGGGTGGCAAGTACCTCTCCCTCCCCCCCCCACCCCTTGGATTCAAACAGCGCTTTCTGCTCTCGGAATCACTTTTAATGCACCAATTCCCGGGTCCCCCAACCTTCCCTCTCAGCTGCAACATGCCCGGGACCCCAATGTAGCACCTACCTGGGGGGGCCACAAAATACTCCTCGACAATCTGGCGAGAGTTCTGGAGCAGGTCTTCCGCACAGTTGCCTTCCACCACGCGGTCCACTCGTAGGTACAGGCACCTGCGACAGACCAGAAGCACGAAAGGACGGGACCCTCAAATGGGGAAAGGGACTAAATCGCCCTGGAGTGCCTCCCAGCCGCGAGCGGGGCTCACCAGGAAGCCCAAATTCAGCTGCCGCGGAACAGCGAGATGAGCACCTTTGGGGGGAGGGGAAGGAAGAGATGCCCACTCGCTTTAGGAGAGATGACGTCCCGTATCTAGCTGGTTACGTCGTTAGGAAGGAAACGTCAAGACGCACCCAGCGACCGGGCAGCCTTGGAGCGGGAGAGCCGCAGGGCGGGCGGGGCCCACGCTCTCAGGGTCGAGGTGGCCCAGCTGTGCCTACCGGTCTTCCAGCACCGACTCCATGGGCGCCACGCCAGTCGTGTCCACGGCGTGGAGCCGGTCCGCGAACTCTATGGCCGCTCGTAGCCGCTCCACGCCTTCCTGGTTTCGGAAATCTACCAAGGCCAGGCGCTCCAGGTGCTCGATCAGCTCGGCGCTCACGCGGCTCCCGGCCTTCCCCGAGTCGCTCACCGCGTACCGGCAGCCGCCGACTCCTGCTCCCTTGGAGCAGGGGATGACCCCTGCTCGCAGCGCCGCCCGCAGCGTCCGACGCCACATCTCTTCCCTGCTTACGCGGGCGCTCCGACGTGACATAAGCGGCGCGCCGCGATGACGTGGGGGCGGCGCCGCACCTTCCACTGCCGGGCTGGTCGCCATGAACAGCGTGGGGGAGGCCTGCACCGATATGAAGCGCGAGTACGACCAATGCTTCAACCGCTGGTTTGCCGAGAAATTCCTCAAGGGCGACGGCTCCGGGGACCCCTGCACCGACCTCTTCAAGCGCTACCAGCAGTGCGTGCAGGTGAGCTTCGTTCGGGGAGGGGCCGCAGGTGCAGCTCCTGGGGCCGGGGATGGGGAAGTGGGCCCTGCGGGACCAGCGCGCTCCCTCCTCTGTGACCCTGGCTCCCCCGGGCGGGTTGTACAGGTGGGTTTCGGGAAGAAGTCCCTCGTCCCCTGCCCCGTGTGTTCACTGAAGGTGGGTGCGCGCCTGAGTCTTCGTCCTCCACCGCGCTGTGATGACTCCTGAGACCGCAGAGGGACCGCGGCTGCGTAAGCTCCGAACGAGGGGGCTGCGCCCGGGAGCTCCCCTAAGGAGGGGACCACTTCTTCGTTCCGCTCCCCGGGGCCAGGACCACGGGGACGGGTGACATTGAACTTTGTTTTGGGGGGATGGACTCAGCTGCTGAGTAAGAGTCCCCGAATATCGGCGATGAAAGAAACAAAGGTGGGCTGGGTCAGCCTTTACCGAGGGTGCGGTCACCTTAGTTGCGGAAGACGTTCCTTATTGTATATATGTAGCTTTCACAGCAGGAACCCGTGTCAATGTCCATTAAAATGTAATTTCTCAATCTACAGAAAGCCATAAAGGAGAAGGAGATTCCTATAGAAGGACTGGAGTTCATGGGCCATAGCAAAGAAAAATCTGAAAGCTCTTCTTGACCTCGACAGCATCCTTCAGGATGACCTTTTCAACTACAAACATTGAGACATTAAAGACTGTACTGTGGTCCCTGAAGATGACCACTGGTTTTACCAGCTTTTTAGAGGAAAGTTCCATTAAGTTTCTTTTCAGAAGGTCTGTATGACCTTTAGATTATCTGCTTCCAGGTGGTGGTAGAAGACACCTAGCTGGGGTGGCATCTTACAGTATCAAACATGGCATAAGAGAACGATTCTTCAGATGATCAGAATGTTACTTGGTCTGCTGCTCTTATAATACAGTTTGCGGTTAAGTAATCAATGCAGGAGTCAGGATGGCTAGGTCGTCCTGAATGCTGAATCCATGCTGCTAAAAATTAAAGTTTTGGGTTTTTTTTTTTTTCCCCTGGAAGCACTGCTCCAGGAGCGACTCCAGTATTTAAAGGGCAACCATTTCATTTGGATAAAGACTGAATAATGGTTAAAGGAGTGGAGCAAGCCAAAAAGGGATCTGCCTTTTCAGAGACAACTACCTGCTTTTAAAGAAGAGGGTTCAGATGGAATAAAAAACAAAGCATTTTGCGCTCCCAAAGTTTGGTACTAAGTCCACAAATTAAGGTGACTTCTAGTTTCTTCTAAATCTTATCAATTTAGCTATGAAGGTACTAAAATATACAGAAATCTGATTTTCCCGATTCTCAGGTTGGTTCATGAATGGTAATAGTGACCATAGGAAATCCTAATGGAAAAAGCATCTCCTACAGCTGAACTATAGATAGTTCAGGGTGGGTTGGGGAAAGAGGGTTGTTTATAGGGTCTCTTGAATACTATAATACTTGCACTAGTTAATTGGGATAAAGGGCATAATTTGCTTTATTTGCCTTATTTGTCCATCATGTTCTGTAACATTTAAAATCAGAGATGGAATAAATAACTGCTTTTTGGCTTAATTTACTTTCTCATTGACCTCAGCATTTTTTATGGCATGATTTTTCTTTGGGGATAGTTTATATTTTGGTTATGTAAGACAGGTGCATACCTGAGAAGTCAGTGAGCCCAGACTTGTGTCATGGCAGTCCACCAATTAGATAAAATTCGAATGTGTCAAGAATCTTATCTGCAAACCTTATGCTTTATCTGTGGAATTGGGAATACTTTCCATACCTGGTCATTTTAACAAGACTATATTGTATTTCTACTCACTCGTATAGGTAAACAGACAAAAGATTAAAAAAGAGGATCATAACATTGTAAGGTTCCTAAAAATCAGCAATGTTTCAGCAAAATGCTTCAACGACAAGAATTGTACTTTCATTCTTGGTGAACTGAGTTGGGCAGAAGTACTTTATGATTAATAAAGTTTTAGGGAGATGACTATAATAGCATTTTTATTGCCTTTTAGGGTTTGCAAAGCAACTGACCTCTCCTCTGGTCCTCCCAACACTGAGGCAGATGCTACTGTGAGTGACTTATTCATGTTCACAAAGCTAAATACCTGGGGAAATTGGAACTCGGGTCTTGACTCCAATTCCAACACTTCTATTGACTTTGTCAATCTATTTAACGTGGTAATTTTGTAAGGGCAGATACCATCACTTCAGTTTCATGCCACAGAATTCACTTTGAAAATCATTAAAGGGCAGAGAATAATAAATAGGCTCTTTACATGGAGACTGTACTAAGCACTTATTGTTATTCCCCATTTATGGATGAGGAAACCAGGACATCTTTTATGCTTCAGTGACTTCAGGGTCACACATTTAGTAACTGTCTGAAGCCACATTTGAACAAAGGTTTTCCTGACTCCAGGCACTTTATTCACTATGTTGGTATGAGCTGTCTTGTAAAAAAGCAATTATTTAAACTTATGAGAAATAACAGCCTTAAACTTAAATTGGAAAATCCTTTTTATTAATGAGCAGAGCATAGTAGATAAGGTATGGGGGTAGATTAAAGACATTTGCAGACACTAATCTATTATTTTCATGCTTTGTGCTCTTTAAGCTTTCATACCCCACAGGGTTAGCCTCTCAGCTGCATCAGTCAGGGGGCATCAATGAGATAATATATAGGAGAAAAGATTTCTTATTTGTGACATCCATGTCATAAGCCAAGTAACAGTCTTGTAGCAGCTCTTTGAGGTTAATGTACTATTAATGATAAACCATATCCTGAAACTCAGCCAGGTCACCTAAAGCTCAGAAATCATTATGTATGTGAGTGTTAATTTGGTGACAAAGACAAAATTCAACAGTTCATCATAGAATTATTTATTTAAGCTGTCCCAATCACAAGCAAAATGAAAAAGGTCAGCATATTTGTCACTGTGTGATGCAAGTTAACTTAAGGTCCCATGTAATTTTCTGATCCATATAGAGAGAAAAGGATGGTCCAACAGCTGCTGTGGTCCCCTGGTGCTTGATTAGTATGGTCCGAGTTTTCTTTATTCATCCTCATACCCAGTTGGGAGAGGATTGAGGTGATGGTTATGAAATAGAGTATGGTTTCCATCTCCCCATGGGAAGGGCTGTGGAGAAAAATGCCAACAACCATTAATTCCAGTTAACAAACTTTTAAACCATTATATCATGTCAAGAGCTGAAAGAATACTTGTGAAAGGCCTGCACTTCTACAAGTATTCTTTCAGCTCTTGATATGATATAATCCAGTCTTTTCACTAATCCACTACTCATCAACATAGAATGAACATTCAACCCCAAGTAAAGCTGCAAAGTGCTCTTTGCTTACAACTGTGGATAATAGGTGCTATTATCTATCCTATTTCAGAAAAAGGGGATTGAAGAATATACAAATAAAATGATTTGTCCAAGATTACATATCTACTACATGTCAGAGGCCAGATCTAAACTCCAATCTTTTCTGTCTGAGCCCAGTTCAACGTCTGATAGAGATGAAAGGTGTCAAACATGGAACCAGGCTACAATTGGGTATTTCTGAACAAAAATACAATAAACCATGGATAATCTATGGTTTTCTAACCCAACATACAGCTGACAAAGATCCTTATGTATGGTTTAATGAATACCGTTTCTATCTTAATGATACTGTGAATATTAAAATGGCATGAAGAGATAAGGGGAAAGTCTATATGCATAACCAAAAATAACATTCAGTCAACTCTTGCACTAATCAATAAATGAATTCTTTCAAGTAAAAGTCAAACTACAGAAATCAGTTTCAGAGGCGATTATGACACCTTTAATTATGGCAATATTTTGGTCCTGAAAGTTTCATCAAAATAAGGCAGTGTCTCGATACCATTTTCACATAGGGTTATTGGCTTTAAGAGCAATACCCAGATAAATAGTGAATCAAGTAGGCAAGGGAGGAGGGGATCTGCTACCTTACACCAATGTTTTGTTTATAAAGCCAAGTGTCCCAATTTACAAAGCACTTCTTCACACAGTGAAAAAAAGAATGCAAACAAGTAGTTCCCCTTTAACAATGAGGAAACGGGCAAATAACTTATAACTTTCCTAGGGTGATAGCAAAATTCACAAAAGCCTAGTACAGTAGAACCGACAAGGTTTGAGATCAAAATCCACCTCTGAAAATTTGGGCAAATCGTCTAATGCAACTCAGCTCCATGGGCATTTATTAGAGACCCACAATTAACAAGGCTCTGTACCTGGAGACATTAAGAGGACAGCTATCCTCGAGAGGAGTAGCTAAATAGCACAGTGGATAGTGCACCAGGCCCGGAATTTGGAAGACTCATCTTCCCCGAGTTCAAATCTGGCCTCAGACTAACCAGCTAGATGACCCTAGACGAGTCACTTAAATGGCAAACCGTATATTTGCCAAGAAAATCCCAAATGAGGTCACAGGATTGGCTATGACTGAACTTGAATACTACTTTCTATACTCGACAGTTGTATGGCCCTGCATAAGTCACCTTCTCAAAGCCTCTATTAATCAGAGATAAAAGCAGCTACCTCACCTAGTTGTGAGGATCAAATGAGATAAACAAACCATTCTGCAAACTTTAACTACACATGCCTTAGGAAAGCCTATGTGATGTTCCATTCAATATAATGGAGTCAAAGGAAGAAACAAAGTCCTACCACTACGGAAAGAAGGATGGTGGAAATCCAGTGGTAATATGAGAAAGCACTGGACCTAGAATCAAAATGACCTGAATTCAAATCAGAAACTTAACTAGTTGTAGGCCCTTGAATCTCTGTTTACTTCAAGATTCCTTGCCTGTAAAATAGAGATTAATAAGAGCACCTACTTTTCTCAGGGTTCTTAAGAGGATCAAATGAAATAATTGCAAAGTGATTAGCCAGCACAGAGTGAACACTATATAAATGTTAGCTATTATTATTTCTCCATAGGATTGTGGGTATCAAATTAATTGAACATCAATTGCACTTAAGGTTTTGTACTTACAATGTGTCAGCCACAAAACTTTCAAGAAAACATTCGTGAAACAGAAATAAACCGACACGTATGAAAGCACATAAACCATCAGGCAAACTTCAAGAATTAGACTGTTCCTTGAGATCAGTGCCTATTCTGTGCCCAAGTTGTTTCAGGTAGCTAAATGTACTATTCCTGAACCTTGACTGAATTATTTCGAGTTACTTAAGTTTAAGATGACTAGCTAATTATTCAATAGAAAAGGGCTTTGGGAGGAGTCCCTGCTCTGTGCATCTTAGGATGGAAAAAAGCAGTCCTACCCCATAGTGCCATGGCCTGGGAGCTATTAGTGGGCTTCCCTTTACTGACGCAGGCCTATACAGGTCCTATGTGACTCCACACTCCGGCGGAGCGCCGAGGGCCTGAAAGGGGACGATCCCCACCTTCCGGAAGGTCGCCAGTCTAACATACAAGCGAACCCCCACCCATAAAAACCGCAAAGGGAAGAGGTCGTGGAGCTGATGCTTCACGGAAGCCGGGGAGGGAGCCTGAGGCAGGTGCTCCGGTTTGCCCTCGGACAACCCCGACCCAGGACTCACCTTGGTCCGGATGCGGAGGTGGGGGTAGGGGACGAAGGAGGGCCGCTCGTGGTGCTCCTGCGACTTCAGGTACGCGTGCAGCATGCTGACGGCCACCCCGGGGAGCGCGACGAATAAGGTCAGCGACTTCCACACGCGGCCTGCGGGAAGGGAAACCATGAGCCCGGGCGCCCGCCGCCCCTACCCGCCCCCCGTCAGGCTCGGGCCCTGCGCCCGGAGGTCAAGGTCACCCGGTCACGCCATCGGGCCGAGCACGCCCGGCCTCCCCGCGGGTCGGGCCGCCGCCGCTCACCTGCGCCCTCCGCACTGTGGGCGCCGCTGGCGAAAGCCCGCCTCGCCGGACCGCGGACCGGGCCCAGCAGCGCCAGCAGGCGACCGCTCGCCGTTACAGCCATCTTCCAACAATAGCAGCCTCCGGAACCGGAATGAGGGACGGTGTCAGTGAGGCGGGTCCCCGGCGTTCTAGGAGGCTTGCTATTGGACGGTTTATTGTCTATGCCTCTTCTCGCAGAGATGGAGACAATCCCGTATTTGGGTCCTGAGCATGCGCAGCAGTCGCGCAAAGCTTACGACTCGCCCTAAATTCTCGGACGCCGCAGTGCAGAAGGATGCGTGCGCCGTTCGCCTCTTGTTCACCTGCAGGCCTTTAGCTCACGTGGCGCATGCGCCGTACCTGGGGAACTTCGCACTCGTCCCTCTCCTCACGGCGCCACGGCGCCACGTTGAGGCGCATGCGCACTTATCAGATCTGGCGGGGGTCTGGCCTTTCTGGTTTTGCCTTTGCCGCCGATTTTTCCGCATGCGCCTTTGGATGCTCAGGGCTTCTAAAGTTCTAGAGGACCCTCGGGTTTGTTCCTTCTTCTTAGGACTTGACGTGGATTGGAGACTTTACCCAATTCAGTTAAAGGGCAAGGGGATCCTCGGTGCCCGAGCGATCGATCAGCATTTATTAAACACCCACTGTGTACCAGGCACTGGTCTAAGGACTAAGCCAAGAACCGCCCGGTCCTGCTCCTGCATCTGAGAGCGGCAGAGCGCGTGAGAAACTGATTAATTAGTTCCGAGAATATTTATTCACATTACAACGGCACCATCGGCCGTCCCGGAGGGGACCGGAGAGCTCTTCCAGGCCCTTTGTGTATTTTCACAACGAGAAGGATACTGTAATGCCAGAGAAACTGAGGCAGGAGAGAGATTAGAGAGTTTTTAATATTTTATTAATGGGAGAGTAAGATTGACTGGATAGGACTCTCCTCTCAAATTATCCAGTCAGACAGAGATAAAGATATACTGGGACCAAGGAATTCATGTTGGTCCCAGGTCTGGAGGAGACTGTCATCTCAAAGAATCCAGCGTCCAGCATCCACAGCCAGCCGCCATTCTCCAGCAATGAATGGAGAATCTCTAACCTTTATATACCTTTTAGAGACAAAGAAGAGGGAAAAAGGGCGGGAAAAGCCCAGCTGGAAAAGGCTATGATAAAGATGTCAGTGAAATATCTTGGAATACTTTAAGGGATGTTGTAAATTTCTCAAGGACAGAAGATAATCAGGAAGTCTACTCTCTTGTTTATCTTACTTGGGCTAACAATTTATATCCTTAGACTAATTGGTTCTCAGCCTTCATGGACCAGAGGGAGATTTACAGCTTAGGGGAGTAATTAGGGAGACTGAGACAAGGGAAACTTGTACAAGGAAACTGAGTCAGGACAGTTAAAGAAAACTGTGGCATAACAATACATAGCTTCCTGGTGGTAGAAGCAAGATTCCATCTAGCCCATCTCCATGGGGCACAGAAGGCAGAGGGCTGGCTTTGGAGTCCCGGAATCCGAGTTCAGATTCCTCTGGGCCACTTACTGCCTTCGCTGGCCCAAGTCATACTCAACCCCCTCTGGGACTGCCAGAGTTGCCATTGTAGACAGACAACGCTTGGGGAAGGGGAGAAGGTCTCAGCTCTAAATTTGTGATCTGCTCTTCTCCCAGCATCTTCTTGGGGGCAAGGATTGAAGAAATCACAGTTTTTAAAAACCTGCCTTCACAGAGAATTGGGAAGACATTTTTACATCCAAGGTCTCTGATAAAGAACCATTTCTAAAATTTTCATTTCATTTCTAAAATGCATAATTGGCTCAAATTTGTAAGAATAGAAGCCATTATCCAATTGATAATTGATCGAAGGCTATGACGATTTTCGGTGAAGAAATTAAAACCATTTCTAGTCATAAGAAAAAATATTCTAAATCACTCTTGATTAGAGAAATGTAAATTAAGACAACTCTGAGGAACCACTACACACCTCTCAGATTGGCTAAGATGACAGGAAAAGAAAATGATAAATGTTGGAAGGGATGTGGGAAAACTGGGACACCAATACATTGTTGATAGAGTTGAGAACTGATCCAGCCATTCTGGATGCTCAAAAAGATAAAACTTAGAGATAAAATTGAGGCGTAATCTTAGTATTGAATTCTGTGCTTAGAGGTGGAGTTGAGGAGTGGTCTGGTATGCACCTCATTCAGAAATTACTGACCACAGATTATTATCTGACAACCAAACTTGCTAGGAACTACAACATTCCCAAGGTCAGGTGACCTTAGAGTTATTGCTATGTCCTCCCTAGGAGTTCAACTACATCAACCTTGAACAATTCATCACCCTTCCTCCCCTTCCTCTCTCTCTCTCTTTCCCTTCCTGGGCCCCTCGATGTGCCTCTTGTGTCTCTCAAGCTGTCTCTCTCTCCCTCTCTCTGTCTCTGTCTCTATCTCAGTTTCCTCCTTTTCTTGTTAGTTTCTGCCAAATGAGCCTATTAGTCTAAATGATTTACAAGAGTCCCTCCAGCTCTCAGCACTTGTAATAGAAAACAGTTAAAGTGCTCTATCAATTCAAGCTGTTATTAATAAGATTAACTCATTTCTACAAGTTTCTAAGGTACACAGAATTCTTTACTTAAAATGATATCTCTGGGAGACAGAGAAGGTAGAGAGTAGAGGACTACATGCTGAGCACCAGCTAGGAAGTTCTAGACAAACTAATATCCTGACTTTTAATCCCTACTTGTGAGCTGGCAGAGCACCGATTTGGGGGCAGGTGTGGAGAATCGTGGCCGACTAATCAACTCCATGAGAAGAAAAAAGGAGAATGCAGGCCATCCCAGGATCACATTCTGTTCCAGGAGTCAATGAGTCTATCTATACCCACAACATTCTTTTTTCTACCTGTCTGGCCTTCTTGCAGGCTCACAAGTCCCTGTGCTTTCTCATTTTTTGACAGTCTTGGCTCTCATTAGAGACAGAAATCTGGAGTCCTGAGCTTTACAGCTGCCTGAAGAAAAACTTAGAGAAGGATAGATTTGGTGAGGTCCTAAGTGGTGTATAGAACAGTGAGAAACTCAAGGAGTGATCCCTGAGGCAAGCAGAGAGAAGGCACTGATAGAGATCAGTTTAGCTTTATGCTCCCACCCTTTGAGGAGGTTGTCCAGTTATATCCAAGTTATATCAACCCTCGAGACCCATTTTCTGCAGAGGTCGAGCAGTCTCACCTTTCCATGTCCTGTTAAAAATCCCAGTCATGTGCCAACAGTTAATATTCTTTATAAAATCTATTTATGGGCCATTCCATGGGCTACTCCCTTCCTTTGGGTACTCTGATGGTGATATCTTTCCCCTTATGTTGGAATCTTTACAAAGTGTAAAGTCATTAGAGTTGATAGAGACAATATTATCGAATTTAGCATGGTTCAGTATGATTGATCTGATCCTACAAGATGTTATGGGCCGGAAGAAACAAGATATTAAGTACAACTGATAGAAACAATGCTTGTGTTCACACCTGTACTCATTGGAGTTCACACGTTTGGGAGATTTCAGGGTTTAGTATGAGATATCTGAATTCACACCTCCCTTAATCCCTCCCTCAGAGGGGAGGAGTAAACCTTTGGGAGATGATATATAAGAATCCGACTCCGTTGCGGAGTTCAGCTGAATTACATTGAGAGGGGAGTGTCAAGTAAATTTAACCAGAAGCCCTCTGGCTGAAAGAAAGATTCATTTCCAACTTTCACCTCACTCTTTTAGGGTGCTAAGTGCTTTTCCGGATTTAATTTGCCAGTTAAGAGTATGCTCCAACTTTTTCTACGGGGTAATTGTGAATTCCACCAAGGAACTTGTCTTTCACATACTCTCCAAACTCTTTTTCGTATCTACCATTCCCAGGGTCTATTGTACCTCTTCATTTTGTCTGTAATATATCTCCCTAAATAACTCTACCCTCTGCCAAAGAGAATGGCCACTGTGAATTCTTCACGTGACTGAACCTCAACTTTTGGTGCCTGCCATCATCTGGTATCTATATCACCTCATTTTGGTCCTCGAAACACATCATTTGGTGCCAAACTCCACATTATAAACCACATCAGATTGACAAAAGCCAGCCAGATAGATGTCAGCAACAGCTGTGAAAAAATTCTGTCCTAACATATGGAAAGAAAGCAGAAGGACTTTTGAGCACAAATAAGTACTCACCAGATTTTATTTCCTTACTGAAACAGGCAAAGGATAGAGTGACTGTCACCCGTGTGATCCTGGGCAGGGTCATGATATTCATAAAAGAGCACAGGATTCAGAGTCTGAGGACCTGGGTCCAGATCCCAGCGGTCAATAAGCATTTATTAAGCAACCACTATATGCCAGAAACTGTGCTGAGTGTTGTAGACACAAAAATAGGGAAAACACCATCAGCATTTTTGAACAATTTTTAACATTGAATTTAAATGCTGACTTTTTTCTTCTAAGTACCATTTGTCAAGAGATGCTTCTCTGGGAGAGTAAAGGAAAGGATATATGTGCTATCTGGTGAGGTTAAAAACAAAATCTCTAAAAAACTTAAGAAAAAAAATGATTCCCTGATCTCAAGGAGCTCTGTCATTTGTTCACTCTGGAACTTCCTTTTTGTGGGCTTGTTTCCTTCACCTTAAATCAATTAATCAACAAACATTTATTAAACACTTACTACATTCCAGACACTGTATTAAGCATTGGGAATACAAAAGACAATAAGTCCTTGCCCAGGAGGAGCTGACAACCTATCAAGGGAGACAACATGCAAATAAATACATAAGAAGCAAGCTACAGGATATATTAGGATAAAGAAAAAATTAACAGAGGGAAAGCACTTGAATTAAGAGGGATAAGGGAAGGCTTCCTGTAGAAGGTGGTGTTTTTGTGGAACTTAAAAGACTCCAGGGAGGTCAGTAGTTGCTGTGGGAGACGAAGAGTGTTCCAGGGCTGGGAGACAACCAGAGAGAATGTCAGAGATGAGAGATGGGGGATCTTGTTCATGGAAAAGCCAGGAGGCTGGTGTCATTGGATGAGGAATGAGTTTGAGAAGGCTGGAAAGCTAGGAAGGGACTGGGTTACAAAGGGTTTTGATTGCCAAAGAGCATTTGCTCCTGGAGGCTATAGGGAAGACACCAGAGTTTATGCAGGGGTCCTCAAACTTTAAATAGGGGGCCAGTTCAGTGTCCCTCAGACTGTTGGAGGGTCGGACTTTGGTAAAAACAAAAACTTTGTTTTATGGGCCTTTAAATAAAGACACTTTATAGCCCTGGGTGAGGGGGATAATCGTCCTCTGCTGTCACATCTGGCCTACGGGCTGTAGTTTGAGGACCCCTGGAGTAGGGAATGCCATGATTAGACCTGTGCTTGGAAAATCACTTAAAGGTGACTGAATGGAGGATGGATTGAAATGGGGAGAGGCAGGGGACAGCTATTGCACTATTCCAGGTGTGAGGAGATGAGGGTCTGTACCAGGGTGATAACACTACCAGAAGAGAGAAGAGCGTGTTTGATACTTGGTGTAGAAATGAAATTTACTAGACGTGTGGCAAAGGTAAAATGGATAAGAGATGCTGGATGAATGAAATCGACTAGAGCTGGCACAAAGGTGAAATGGACAAGAGATGCTGTAAAAGTGAAACGGACTAGAAAAGGTACAAAGGTGGAATGGACAAGAGATGCTGTAGAAGTGAAATCTACAGGCCTTGGCCTGAGATGTGGGGGAGGGGTGGGGCAAGGCTGGTGAGAGACAAGGAGTCCAGGATGACCCCTAGGTTAGGAGCCTGAAGGACCAGAATGACAGTATAGAAAAATGAGGGGAACAGAAAAAAATTCGGAAAGAAGCACAGACAAGGAGGACAACTGTGGAAAAAATGTGTGGAATCCATTATATACTAAAAAAAAAAAAAAGGGAGACTTAGTTTCTCGTATATACATATACATAACATATATGTACAACATATATACACATAAATATACATAGAAAAGTATGCACACGTATAGATATACACTTTTCTATATATTTATATTGTGTGTATATATGTATGTATATACGTTATATATTTACATATATATGATATTCCTCTTTTTGTGTTCTGCTGTGTATTGAAATGCTTGCTTTTTGAGGAGTTTAAGTTTGGAAGTTTTTTTAAAGTGTAGAGTTTGGCATAGATATTTCCTTTTCTAAAGTGTCTTTTAAGGGCAGCTAGGTGATGCAGTGGATAGGGTACCAGCCCTGAAGTCAGAAGGACCTTAGATACTTAACACTTCCTAGCTGTGTGACCCTGGGCAAGTCACTTAATTCCAATTGCCTCAGCCAAAAAAAAAAAAAAAAGGTGTCTATTAAATATAACAAGATAGTAACAAAATTTCCTTGCTTATGTCTCATTCTGAAATTCTTCTAGTTTTCTTGTGTATTTTTTATGTTTTACTGATGCTCTTTTCCAACTTTTCCCCACACCAACCCTTCAACTGTTCCTTGTAACAAGTCACTCAATTAAAAAAAAAAAAAAAAGCCCAAAAAACATTGAAGTTGAAAAGATTCTTAAGATCACTTCTAGGTCCAACACTTTGTGTTCTTTTTTTTTTAATTAGTATTTTTTACAAATATATGCAAAGATAGTTTTCACCATTTATCTTTGCAAAACTTTGGCTTCCAATTTTTTTTCCCTCTCTTCCCTCCCCTTCCCCTTTCATCCCCCCCCACCTAGACAGCAAATAATCCAACTAGGTTAAACATGTGCAATTCTTCTAAACATATTTCCATATTTATTCATTATACCATGCAAGAAAAATCAGATCAAAAAGGAAAAAAATGAGAAAGAAAAAAAAAAGCAAGCAACAACAACAAAAGTGAAAACACTTTGTTGTGATCCACATTCAGTTCCCATAGTCCTTTGGATACAGATGGCTCTTTCCAGCACAAATTTATTGGAATTGCTTTGAATCATGTCATTGTTGAACAGAGCCACGTCCATCATGGTTGATCATCACATAATCTTGTACTTGTTGTATACAAAGTTCTCTTGGTTCTGCTCACTTCACTTAGCATTAGATCATGTCTTTCCAGGCTTTTCTGAAATCAGACTGTTCATCATTTTTTACAGAACAATAATCTTCCATTACTTTCATACACGGTAACTTATTCAGCCACTTTCCAACTGATGGGAAATCAGAAAATCCATTCAATTTCTAGTTCCTCGCCACTACAAAAAGGGCTGCCACAAACATTTTTGCCATATGGGTCCTTTTCCCTTTATTATGATCTCTTTAGGATACAGACCCAGTAGAGACGATGCTGGATCAAAGAGTGTCCAAACCTTTGTTTTGTTGCTAACCCTTTGGGCATAGTTTCAGATTGCTCTCCAGAATGGTTGGTTCATTTCAAAACTTTACCAATGATGCATGAGTGTCCCAGTTTTCCCCCCCTCCCTCCAATGTTTATTATTATCTTTTTGTTGTTGTTGTTATTATCTTAGCCAGTCTGTGAAGTGTGAAAGCAACATTTTGTGTTCTATGTTCTAACATCCCTCCCATTGCTTAACATTCTATGTTCTAAGAGCTTTCTCTTTCCACATTCTGCGTTCACAGGGTGGTAGATCTAAAAATGGGAAATCCCAAAGGTTACCTAGTGTAACCCCCTCATTTTGAAGAAGGGGAAACTGAGGCCTGGGGAGGTTGTCACCTTAGTGACTTAGTCTCTGTTCCATATTCTGAGCTCTAGCTGCGGGAGTTCTTAAAGTTTTTGTGTGGGTGGCATAGATGCATTTAGCAATTTGGGGAAATCAATGGAACCCTGCTCAGAATAAGATTTTTAAGTGCATAAAATAAAATATGCAGGATTACCAAACACATCAATTAAACTGAAATAGATTGAAATGTTCTAAATTTTCCTGTATCTCTAGAATTCTATGTGCGGATTCTGAGGTACCTTCCAGTTCATCTATTCTGTTTCCTTTGTCTTAAAGTCCCTTCTGTCTCTACCATCCTGTGTTCTACATCTCCATTAGATGGCAGGTAGGGACTTATCTTTTGACTCTTTAGCACAGCACTAGGTTTTTTTGTTTTGTTTTGTTTTTTTCTGAGGCATTTGGGGTTAAGTGACTTGCCCAGGGTCACACAGCTAAGAAGTATGAAGTATCTGAGGTCGGATTTGAACTCAGGTCCTCCTGACTTCAGGGCTGGTGCTCTAGCCACTGCACCACC
This sequence comes from Antechinus flavipes, assembly GCF_016432865.1. Taxonomy (NCBI): domain Eukaryota; kingdom Metazoa; phylum Chordata; class Mammalia; order Dasyuromorphia; family Dasyuridae; genus Antechinus; species Antechinus flavipes. The sequence goes on along the minus strand of NC_067398.1, from coordinate 706,405,709 downwards.
CAGCTGCCCCACATAATAGGTTTTTAATAAATGTTCATTGACTGATGACAGTTGCTTCCTCCTCTACCATCCGATGTCCTCTATCCTAAGGCCTCTTCCATCTCTGAATGTCTCTATATTCCATATTCTAGGATCGCTCTCGTCCATGTCAGTCTGGGCCGAGTGTACAGGAAAAGGCAGAATTTTTGTTTTTCTCTTCCCAGAAGAGCTGACCTGGGATTAGGACTCCTCCTCCCACTGTGTGGCATCTGGGACTTCCCATGTGGACTGAGCAGGGAGAGCGATGGTGTTCAGAGGTTTAAAGGCTCCTGGGGCAGCTGACCTCAGAGTAATCCTCCTCTGTCAGCTTGCAGGGCTTATCTGTCCCTGGAGGCTGTACAAGGCCAAGCTGTTCTAGGCTAAGAGTTTGACGCAGCTGGAGATGTTTACTTTTCTCCTGTGGTGGCTAAGCCTCCCTCCTGGTGACTCTTGTCCCCAAATCAGAGAGCGGGGGACACTGATGGAGATATTAGCTGCCTACAGGATCCTGCCTTGGGAGTGTGACCTAAGCTTTCCTGAAGGAGGAGAGAAAACAGATTGGGGCAGCTAGGTGGCTCAGTGGGTAGAGCACCAGCCCTGAAGTCAGGAGGACCTGAGTTCAAATCTGACCTCAGACACTTAATGCATCCTAGCTGTGTGACCCTGGGCAAGTCACTTATCCCCAATTGTCTCAGCAAAGAAGAAGAAGAAGAAGAGAAACAAAAGGAAAAGTAGTCAAGATGGCTCCCAAGAAGAAGAAGAAGAAGAGAAACAAGCAGTTCATTCTGCTTCTCTCTTTTTCAGAGAAAAACAATCTCCCATTTTCCAGAATAATCTAAGGTTAACCAGGCACTTTCCTTATTAGGGCCATTTTACAGACGAGGAAAATGAAGCTCAGTATTGATGTGGCTGATGTAGCAAATGATATGGCCCCACGCGCTTTAGGAGAGATACTAAATGTTGGGGTTTGATCACGCGAAGCATTCACCGAGGCCATTCTGTTTTATGTAGGAGAAGAGGTTACAGACAGAATGCGAGAAAAGTCACCAGGAAGGATAAATATGATATAGAGTGGGAGAGCATGTAGTTAGCAAGAAAGAAATTTTAGCAATTAATGAGGGAAAGGGCAAGTTACCCAGTGGAACCCCCAGTTAGCCTGGAGAAAGGAAGCACTCCATGAGGTCAGGGTACCTTTAGCTGGCAGGCTGAACCCTAACTAGGGATGTAGCACCCTAAGAGTGAGTTAGCTGTAAGGAGAAGTGGGATTTTCAAAGAGAGAGACCCCCAAGGCATGATGGGAGTAGGAGAGACACCACGTGGTATGGGGGGAGGAGAGGGGAAGACACCGTGAGACAAAGTGTCATGGCAGGCTGGCCCAAAGGAGGGTCAACACAGATGGCACGGGCCCTAAGCAGATTTATAGGGAAAATTTAACCTCAGAGACATGGCCGGGATTTTTGACAGGACATAGCTGGGCTGCCCCTGACCTCCACAAGGGGTGGGACCACGGAAATAAAGTGACCTCCATCAAAGTCTCTCCCCTGACTGCTCCAGGTCCATCCAATTTCTCTCTGCCAACCACTCCCAGTCATTCAGGACCTCATCACGGCCTAGCGGAAACGCTGCTACTAGATTTGGAATCCAAGCCTCCAGTTTGAATTCTAGCTTTGCCTTTAATTCCTGGGTAAACCTGGATAATTCACTCTTTCTCTCTCTGGCCCTCAGTTTCCTCACCTGTTGGGTTAGGTGACCTCTAAAGGCTACTCTTAATTCTCTGATCATATTCCACAAGGAGAAATGACTGGCCCACACTCATGTCAACAAGCATTTATTACACATCCACTAATGCCAGACACTGTGCTAATCAATGAACTCCTGCAGATGATAAGTAGTTGATAGAGCCTGACTTCTGAAAATCACAGAATTTTAGAACTAGAAGAACCTTAAAGAGAATGTAGGGGATAGCTAAGTGGTGCAGTAGATAGAGCACAAGCCCTTAAGACAGGAGGATCTGAGTTCAAATCTGGCATCAGATACGTCTTAGCTGTGTGGCTTTGGGCAAGTCACTTAACCCCAATTGCCTCAGCAAAAAGAGAGAGAGAAAGAGAGAGAACGTAGACCAGAGGCTAGGCTGTGAAGCCTATTGATTCCCTCCGCAAAATCATGTTTTTAACTGTATAAAATAAAATACATAGGATCACAAAAGAGATGAATTCTATTGGAAGGCAGTCATCAGACTATTTTTTTTTTAAAAAACATGTTCATAGACTTCACATCTAGAGCAACTCCATTTTTTTTTTAATAGATGAGAAAAATGAAGCATACAAAGGGCATATAAAGGCATCTTTTTCTGGATGGGGGAAAGGGAGAGATCAAACATTTATTAACTCTATGCTAGGCACTTTAAAAAAAAAGTTCCTTTATTTGGTCTTCACAACAATCTCACAAGGTAGGTACGATTATCTCCATTTTATATTTGGGGAAGTGTGGTAGAGAGACTTGCCAAAGTCAGTTAGTAAATGTTGAGGCTACCCTTGAATTTGTCTTCCTGATTTCAGGCCTAGCTTCTATCCATTGTACCCTGACTGCTCAGGATGGGCAACAGCTTCAGAGAGGAAATGGGGAATAATGGTAGCTGGGACACAGTTCCCAGATCTCCCAAGGCCAACTTCAAATCATATTCTCCCACCTACCTGGTGACCTTTCCTTAGAGACCGAAGAAAAACAAAGGAGGCCTGAGTCCTGGGGAATCTTGTCTCCAGGATCACAGATCACAGAATCTCAAAGCTGAAAGGTTTGCTCATCTGGGAAAACTTTTACCCAAGCAAGGATCCCTCTACCTGAGGGAATGCTCATCTGGATTGTGCTAGAGGACCTCTAGGGACCACCATTTCCTGAGCCAGATAGTGGGATGACCCTCACTAACATTTGACCGATCTCTCTCTCTCTCTCTCTCTCTCTCTCTCTCTCTCTCTCTCTCTCTCTCTCTCTCTCTCTCTCTCTCTCTCTCTCTCTCTCTCTCTGTCTCTCTCTCCCTTTTTTCTTTCTTCCTTCTTTTCTTTTCTTTTCTTTTCTTTTCTTTTCTTTCTTCCTTCTTTCCTTCCCTTCCTTCCTTTCTTTTTCCTTTTCTCCTTTCTTGCCTTCTTTTTCATTTCTTTGTTCCTTTTTTCTTCCTTCCTTCCTTTCTCTTTTTTATAATATTTTTTTCATATACATGCAAAGATAGTTTTCACCTTTGTAAAATCTTGTGTTCCAAATTTTTCTCCTCCTCCCCAAGACAGCAAGCAATCCATCATAGGTTAACAGGTGCAATTCTTCTATTTCCATATTCCATCATGATAGTGCAAGAAAAATCAGATCAAAACAGGAAAAAAACAAGCATACAAATAACAACAAAGTGAAAATATCATGCCTAACTACATTCGGTCTCCATAGTTCTTTCTCTCTGGATGTGATTGGTACTTTTCATCACAAGTCTACTGGAATAGTCTTGGATCACCTCATTGTTGAAAAAAGTCAAGTCCATCACAGTTCATCTTCACAGAATCTTGTCAATGTATACATTGTTCTCTTGTCAACCTCAATTTTTATCTGTAAAATGGACACAAAAATAACATCTCCATCCCAGGGTTGCTGTGAGGATCATAATGGATGAAAAGCATTTTGGAGATCTTAAAGCACTATATCAACAAATGTTAGCTATTACTGACTGTAAATCTGATTGTGCCAACTTCTACCCATAGATCATAGTTTTGCCCTCAGGGACCAAGAAGAACAAGATTAATCACTTTTCCTTGTGACAGCTCTTCAGTAACTATCTTATCATATCATATCATAAATATATGTCCTCAAAGATTTTTGAAACATTTTTATTGATCTTTTGTTTTTAAATCTCACTTTCATTTTAAATTCCTTGTAATAAATAATAAAAAGAGAAAAGGAGTTCAACAAAACTAACCAACATATCAGCTGAATCTGACTACCGGTTTCTCTTCTCCAAGAATAATACTATTGTATTCGGCCTTAAGTTTTACAAAGTGTTTTCCATATGATATCCAATTTAATCCTTACAAGAATTTTGAAAGGTAGCTGGTTTTTTCATCCCCATTTTACAGTTGAGGAAAATAAAGAAAAATGACTTTGCCTAAAGTCATGAATGTCTGAGGTCAGATTCCAACTCAAGTCTTTCTGACTTCCAGTCCAGTTCCCTGATCACTGAACAATCCAACCACCTGGCCAACCATCCCTGTTGCTTCAGATAATTCACATGTAGCATGTTTTTCACCATCCTGGTTGCCATAAATCAAAGTCCTTTCTAAAACATAGTGTCTAGAACTTAACACAGACACAGATCTTAACACAAATCTGATCAAGGCAGAGGACACTCGGTTATCTCCAGACACCCTGTCCATCCTTTTTTTTTTTTTTTTGCTGCTGAGGAAATTTAGGTTAAGTGACTTGCCCAGAATCACACAGCCAGGAAGTATTAAGTGTCTGAGGTCAGATCCTCCTGACTTCAGGGCTGGTGCTCTATCCACTGTGGAATTACCTTTCTCAGCAGCTAGGTGGCTCTGTCTTCCTCAGCTTCCTCAACTGTAAAATGGGAATAACAATAACATCTACCATTCAACAGTGATCAAGTGAGACCTTATTTGTTAAAGCATGGAGAGCAGCGCCTGGCACACAGTAGGTGCTCTATAATGCTTATTCTCTAATAACTTTTTAGTAGAATCTCTGGGGTTCTCTAAGTATACCATCATATCATCAGCAAAGAGTGATAATTTGGTTTCTTCATTGCCTAAACTTATTCCTTTAATCTCTTTCTCAACTCTTATTGCCAAAGCTAGCATTTCTAATACAATATTAAATAGTAATGGTGATAGTGGGCAACCTTGTTTCACTCCTGATCTTATTGGAAATGGTTACAGTTTGTCCCCATTATATATGATGCTTACTGATGGTTTTAAATAGATGCTGCTGATTATTTTAAGGAAAAGTCCATTTATTCTATACTCTCAAGTGTTTTTAATAGGAATGGATGTTGGATTTTATCAAATGCTTTTTCTGCATCTATTGAGCTGATCATATGTTTTTTGTTAATTTGGCTTATAATGCTTATTCTCTTCCTTTTCTTTTGACTGCTATATGATGCTATTTACCCACATTGATCATGTAACCCAGCAAAACTGCCAAAACTTTTCCAGACCAATCATTTTCTAACTGTTTCTCCCAAGTCTTGTACTTTTGAAGGTTAGTTTTTTGGAACCCAAGATTTCCATTTACCACGGTTAAATTTCAGGCCTTTCATTGAATTCCTAAATCTTCTGCATCTTTTTTAAATCTACAGACACCCTCTGTGACCAACCAGATCTAACTTCTAGAGAGCAGAGATTGTTCCTGGTGTTTTTTTTTTAATCCTACCTTTTCTCCTCAGCCCCTCACCATCACCCATATATCCATACACATCCCAGCAGTTCACTTTGCATACTGTAAATGGGCAATGAGTATTTATTGAACAGACGCTTTGGCGTCCTGGGAACACGTCCAGCTTCCTTTGTGTCTGTGATCCCATCCAGCCCAGAGTCATCACTGCCCTCATCAAATAGTATTTATTAAGCAGCCCAGCTCCCAATGCTGGCTCCGATGGCCATGAGAAGTGAGCCAGGGCCGAATTCTGAACTAGCCCTTGGTCAAAATGGGAACAGTTCATGACAAGGAGCTGAAAGACTTAGATCCTCCTGGCTCTGTGTGACTTCAGGCAAATCCCTTTCCATTATCTATAAAAGGAATTAGATAATCTCTAAGGCCTCTTCCAGCTCAATGTATGTGATCCTATGATCTAAACTAAGAGTGAGGGATTCAAAGATTTTATCTTAAAAGCATGTTGAGTCACCGCCAACAGCTGAGGGTTCAGACCCCTTCCAGAGTTTATAGGGATCATGGGTCTGGAGGTCGAAAGGATCTCAGAAGCCACAGAATTCAATCCTCTCATTTTACAGATTAATAATAATAATAAAAGCTAACATTTCTATGGTACCTGCTATATATGCCGGGCACTGTGCCAAGTGCACATCTGTGAAAATGAAGGGATTGGAATAGTTTGAGCTTCGTAGTCTCTCCGTGCTATAAAAACTGCTGATTCTTTGCCTTTCCTTTTCCTGACCCATTTGTAGTGGTCCAGGAGCAGCAAGGTGGCTCAGTGGATAGAGTACTAGGTCTGGGGTCAAGAAGACTCCTTTTCCTGAGTTCAAATCCAGCTTCAGACTCTCATTAGTTGTGAACCTGGGCAAGTCACTTTATCCTGTTTGCCTCAGTTTCCTCATCTGTAAAATGATCTGGAGAAGAAAATGGCAAATCACTCCAGTATCTCCGAAAACCCCCAATGGATTGGACATAACTGAAAATAACTGAACAGCTAGATGTCTCTCCACTACTTGCAGTACCGATGTCCTCCAGGGGGTGGCAGGCTCCCCCCAGCAGCGCCCAGGCGGCCGCTCGACCTTCAACGTGGCTGTCTGGGTCAAGCGGGCCTTGGGGGAGGGTGGCAAGTCCAGGGGAAGGCTTAGGAGACAGTAACTCTCCAGCAGTGTTTGACCGAGCTTTTCTTTCCCATAACCCTCTTCCTACCTGGTCTGGGCCCCATCGGACCCAGCTGCCCCTTTTCACAGGCAGGGACCGGACTTGGCCTGACGGCCCCTGGGGGCAGATGCTGGGTGGGAGGCAGGGCAGCCACATGCCCTGGAGAATACAGGCTCATTACCAACGGTTGAAAGCCCTCAAACGCAGGGAGGAATAAAGAGAGATGGATTGTTGGCGATTGGGAGGAGAGCCCCAAAGGGGAAGTCAGAAGAGTGCTAGGTTTGGGGACAGTTGGACGATGCTTTCTCACTCAGCCGTGATGGACAGAGACAAAGAGTCCCGGAATGTCCGAGCTGAGAGGGGCCCTAGGATATGGACGGTCCCAGCTGGGAGGGGCCTTAGAACACAATGTCAAGCCTGGGATGGACCTCAGAACAGGGGATGTCAGAGCTGGGAGAGACCTTGTATCATAAAATGTTAGAGCTGAAAGCAAGGAGACAGAGCCCAGGGAAAGGATCCAAAGTCCTAGATCTGGCCAGTGGCAGTTAGCTAAAATCAATGCAACCCAGACTGGCAGCCAGTGCTCAGTGCTCCTCCATTTTGCTGCTTTCCACATGCCCGAAGAGCTAGAAACAAACCTGATGCTCACAGCTTGGGAAATGGCCCAATCGGGGCACATAATGTCATGGTTTGTCACGGGGCTGTGAGGAACAACCAGTGTGATGAATACAGAGAAGTATGGGAAGATTTATATCAACTGATACAAAGTAAAGTAAACAGAACTAGGAAAACGGGATACCAGATCAATTTTAATAAAGAGAGAGAGACAGAGACAGAGACACAGAGAGAGACAGAGACAGACAGACACAGAGAGAGAGACAGAGAAAAAGAGAGAGAGACAGAGATAGAGACAGACACACACACACACACACACAGAGACCTTTACAAAACTACCAAAATTAAATGTTGCAAAGTTATAAAGAATAGGCTTGGCCCAATGGAAGACATTAGGAGAAGACTGTTCTCCTTCCATTGACCCATGGAGCAATATACCACTAGTACCTCAGTCTTCTGGTTCCTAGCCATTATTCCTCATTTCTTCTGTACTCAAACTCTTGACAACTGAAAAGAGCAAGATTGAGGAGGGTCATGGAGCCTGATAGACACAGTCAGAATATCCATAATTATCCTTTCATTTCCTTGGACCAAATTCATCTCTATTATATCTATCTAAATGCTATCCATCCTTCTGCTCTCACTTCCACCTTGAAAACTTCCTTATTTACTCTAGCTTTCATTAATCTTCCTCTCATAAGAATTCCTATTGACTTAAGACTGCATAGCCACAATTTGACATTCAATTATTATTATTATTATTTTTTGGCCACCTTGCTTGCTACTCTTTCTCTCATCTTTTTATGTATTAGAGGAATATAAGCAGGGACCATTTTGGTTTTGTTTTTTGTCTTTGGGATTCTAGCACTTAGCAGAGTGCCCTGCGAGCAATAAGTGTGCATAATAAAGAAGTTCAATTAAATCCAATTGTTCTTTTATATTATAGATTCAGTCAAGTTTTCTCTCCCTATTAGACTGTAGGAAGACAAGGAAAAGCAGTCTTACCTAAGCCCCGCATCTCCTTCCTTTTTGATATGATAGTTATAGTGTTCATACCAGTGTACTAAAATCGATTTACAATTATCTGCACAAGATCGACAGTAAAGCTTGGAAATTAAAGATTCCCCACTCTACTGGATAGTAGCTCCCAGGTGATCGCCATGTTCCAATGTTCCTAGGAAAAATAATGGAGGAAAATTCCATTGAAACCTATGAAAAAGTTAGGAATCTTATGGGTTCCTTAAACTTTTTCCATTCATGACCTCTTTTCTTTCTTTCTTTCTTTTTTTAAAAATAACTTTTTATTGATAGAACCCATGCCAGGGTAATTTTTTACAACATTATCACTTGCACTCGTTTCTGTTCCGATTTTTCCCCTCTCTCCCTCCATCCCCTCCCCTAGATGGCAAGCAGTCCTATACATGTTAGATATGTTGCAATATATCCTAGATACAATATATGTTTGCAGAACCAAACAGTTCTCTTGTTGCACAGGGAGAATTGGATTCAGAAGGTAAAAATAATCCGGGAAGAAAAACAAAAATGCAAACAGTTTAGATTCATTTCCCAGTGTTCTTTCTTTGGATGTAGCTGCTTCTGTCCATCATTGATCAACTGAAACTGAGTTAGGTCTTTTTGTCAAAGAAATCCACTTCCATCAGAATACATCTTCATACAGTATCATTGTCGAAGTGTATAATGATCTCCTGGTTCTGCTCCTTTCACTTAGCATCAGTTCATGTAAGTCTCTCCAAGCCTCTCTGTGTTCATCCTGCTGATCATTTCTTACAGAACAATAATAACATTTACAGAACCAAAATAACATTTTTATTTTTATTTTTCAAAATGTGCAAAAGAGCACATTTGCTTTTATATAAATGCCTTCAAAACAAGACTAAGAAAAAAAACAAAAATGATTAAAACATACATCGTGACCCCTTTTCATTGGAGAAATTTTACATGGCCCTGGGCATATCGACACACACATAGTAGGTCTACAAATCAAACACTTAATGATAATGAATCATAAATTCATGATCCCCACATTCAGTTATGAGACCCATATATGGTTGGGACCTAAGATTTAAGAAGCTGGGGAATGACGAGGGCGCTCCGTATTTAGCCCACATCCCAGTGAGTTTGTTGTGGTCTGCCAAAGAAGTTATGGGTGTTCATAGAGAACATAAAGAAGGATATACCTTGGCTAAAACCAGAGAACATCCCAGGCAAGTTAGCTTCGCTGAGGACCAATGAATGCCAGGTTATTCAAGATAATAATAGCCCCCACCTCTCAGAGTTGTTGTGAGGATCAAATAAGATAATTTGCTGAGCTCTTCGCAAACCTTAAAGGAGACAGAACTGCAGTTTATTATCTGAGTGTAACCCTGGACTCAAAATTCATTTGCATAAGAATGTGCTCATTGGGAGACGGGGAGGAACTGGCCAGAGCCTGGAATAAGAAAGATCCTGATCTTCTGGCCTCCCGCTTCTGGCGGGGAGACTCAAGTGTTAACAAACTCTACTGTGACTGATTTCAGGAAGGTCTGAATTCAAATCCATCCACAAACACTAATCGTAGGATCCTATCTGTCTGCCTTAGTTTTCCCATCTCTAAAACTGGGATAATAATAGCTCATAACTCCCAGAATTTTTGTCAGAAAAAATAAGATGTTTGCAAAGTATTTTGCAAACCTTCAAGTTTATATTTCTATAGCACAATAAAGTGCTATAGAAATAGCTATTCTCATCCTTTTGGCAGCTAGGCGGTCCAGTAGATAAAGCACTGGACTTAGAATCAAGAAGACTCATCTTCATGAGTTCAAATCTAGCCTCAGACACTTCCTAGCTATGTGATCCTGAGCTATCAGATCACTTTACGCTGTTTGCCTCAGTTTTCTCATCTGTAAAATGGGCTGGAGAGGGAAATGGCAATCCACTCCAGTACCCTTACCAAGAAGATCCCAGAAGGAGTCTGAAACAATTCAGCAATAGCATCGTCATTTTAGGGGAAAAAAATAAAATACAGATCAGCTGCCTTAAAGCCATGGAGGCCATTTGGAGACACTTGATATGAAAAATGTGGACAACTCTTTAACGATCTGGACACTTGACTCAGTCATGAGCCTATACTGGCCTAGGCAAACCTGAGAAAACCCCCTATCTACTAATGGTAGCTTGAAAGGCTTGGGAGCATTTCCATACAGAAACAATGCTGGTCACCTAAAACCTCTTGCCTTTACCATTAGAAGCTAGGAAGTAGAATGTTCAAAGACTGCATAAGGAGCTGATTTTCACAATAAATTGTGAATGGATAATAATGCATTGACATGTTTTGACCACTGCCTGCCAGAACCGAGGGGCAGCACTAGCTATGAATTCAGTGCACAATATTGCCCAAAAAAGACTAATACGGATGAATTTTGTCAGGTAGGGTCATGACATTGACATTATGGTGAAGTCTCCAAAAAGACATGACGAGCTACCTAGAATACCCAATGGCGGTTTGGAATCAAATTGATGGTACATTTGACGGGGCAGCGAGGTGGCACAGTGGGTAGAGCACCAGCCCTGAAGTCAAGAGGACCCGAGTTCAAATTTGACCTCAGACACTTAACACTTCCTAGCTGTGTGACCCTGGGCAAGTCACTTAACCCCAATTGCCTCAGGGGAAAAAAGTACATTTGAGCATTTGGAATATCTACCTGAAAGGAATACCACCAATATGTGGGAATTTTGTTGCATCCAATCAATTCTTTTGGCCTCCGTTGTCCTTGGTTGATTGGTAATGGGCACAAATGTGTGATGAAGGAACACAAGAAGTAACAGAAGCAATAAAGGAAAGGGCTGGCCCTCAAGACCTCAAGTTTTATTCACTGAAGGAAATTAAGACAATGATGGGAGCTGGATCCTTGCAATGGTGTAACTCTATTAGATTATAATTGACCTCAAATTGTAAATGACGTCAAATGACTCGGAAAGAACTGGTCTACCCCAAGACTCTCATGCTATGACCTTGAAGGTATTACATGATGACCTTGGGCAACCGAGTCAAGAGATGATCTTTAATTAGAGAGACTGAGATTTCACTGACCCCAGATAATGCAAGACATGTTTTAGAAGTGTGGTACTTGTTTTACCCAAGATTCCAAAGGAATCCCCCAATCCCAGACCATACAAACCTTGATTTCAGCCCGGTTCCTACAGACAGTATCCAGAGGAGTAGACCCCGTGGAGAAGTCCATCATCCCTGCTACCACTGCCCCTCCCCTGCCCCCAACTACAGACTAGCTGTTCTTGAGAGACAGGAAAGCCAGCTTAGCTGAAGCAGCAAGGCACCCTGCGGGAGAGGCAGGAGACAGCATAAGCCAGCTAGGAAACACCACCATTACCTCCCCTCCAGCCTAGGACAGACACTGAGCCCAAGAGACCCAGCAAGAGTAGTGCTCTTCCCTCCCCCAGGTCATGATACTTGCCACTGCACCATGAGGATCATGGGGATTTCCCAGCAGACTTGGAGCTGAACTCTTCCATATGCGTTGTCTCCTCCAATTAGAATGGGAAAGAACTGATGGACAAAATACAAAGAATGAAAAGTATTTTTGGACATGAACCACGTGAAAATATATTTTGCTTGACTCTGCTTATGTTATAAGGATTTTCCTTGGGCAGAGAGAAGAGGAGGAATTAGAGAAAATAAATGCTTACTAGTTTAAAAAAATAATTTAAAAAAGGATAATGACTTCCTTGAAGGCAGGAACTGTCTTGTTTTTACATTTGTTTGCTCAGAGCTTCACATGGTGCTTTACAACTAGTAAATGCTTAAAAATGAAATTTTCAATTCACTCATTCATTTGTTTATTCATTCATTTCCTCCTTGAAGCTTTTCCGATCCCATTGGTTAATACTCTCTCCCTTTTCAATTGTCTTTTATTTTCTTATTTGTTTCCATACTGGATGCCCCTAAATTCCTGTAAGTTCCTTGAGGTCAGGGACTGTTTGATATTTGAACTTCTCCCTCCTAAGCACCCAGCACAGTGCCTGGCACATAACCTGTACTTAGTCAGTGCTTATTGAACTGTTTGTTGTTTAATAAACTTTAATGACTGTAGCAGAGAAAATTAACTTCAAAATGCATGAATCAGACTACTGTTTAACCTTTTATTAAACAGGATAATTATTTGGTACCTAAAGCAAGACTCTGTGCCCTGATTATAGTAGTCTCTTTGTAGAAATGTTATTGGAGCATAGGTCCTCGCCATGAGAAACACAAGTTCTCAAATTCAGTTTTATATGTATGTATATGTTTGTGTGTGTGTGTGTGTGTGTGTGTGTGTATGTGTGTGTGTATAAACACTAAGACCCATTTTAAAGTGACTTAAGCCTTCTACAATATAGTTACACGGAGAATCTTGTTGTGTTGCTCACATGCGCAGAGATGTGTCTCTGTCACGATAATAGGGAAGGTCAAAAAAACCCAGTATCCCATCAAAGAAGAGATGCTTCTCTCTAAACAGAATATATCCTATATTCTCAAGAAATTCTGGCCAAAATGACTCCTCTCAAGGTACTAGATTTAGTTTGAAAACCAAATTAGTAGATCTGACAACAGAATTGTTGTGAATTCAAGACTCTAATGAATAGGTTTGATATGGAAAGATTGATTAGAGCCAAAAGGGAAGCCTGGCTCAAATTCAGAAGATCTGCATTCTGTTGTTTACTGGAAACCTGGCGCTTGGGCAAATTGCTGTTTTTCCTTCGTTCTAGAAGAGTATTGACTCGGGCAAATTAAATTCCCTCTCTGAGACTTAGTTTCCTTATCTGCCTCCAGAGAGAAGACGATGGGTACTGAGGGTGGATCTCAACATTTTGTTGTCATTTGCTAGCTTTTTCTTTTCTTTCTCATTTTTTCCCTTTTTATTCTGTGCAGCAAGATAATTGTGGAAATATGTGTAGAAGAATTGCACACATTTAATATACTGGATCACTTACTATCTAAAGAAGGGGACGGGGGATGGGAGGGAGAAAAAATTTGAAACACAAGATTTTTCAAGGGTGAATGCTGAAAACTATCTATGCATATATCTTGAAAATAAAAAAAAGGGGGGTTCTAATACCTACAATGGGCAGTTAGGTGATAGAATTGATAGTGCCAGGCCTAGAGTCAGGAAAACAGGAGTTCAGATTCAGCCTCAGGCACTTACTAGCTGTGTGACTCCAAGTGAATCATTTTACCCTCTTTGCCTCAGTTTCCCTCATCTGGAAAAGCGAGCTGGAAAAGGGATGGCAAATCATGCCAGATTCTTTGCCACGAAAATACCAAATGGGACTACACGGGGTCAGACGTGATCAAAATGACTCAACAACAACATATTTTACTGCCTACCTCAAAAGTGGCAATTGTCTGAATCAAATTGTCTGGATCAAAAATTGTCTGGAAGTACTTTGAAACAGTGAAGTGCTTTACAAATAAATAGATTCTTTTTTAATAATAGTTTTATATTTTCAAAACATATAATTTTCAGCATTCACCTTTCCAAAACCAATTTTTTTCTCCTTCCCTTTCCCCCACCCCCTTCCCTAGACAAGAATTAATCCAATATAGGTTAAACATGTGCGATTCTTCTAAACATATTCAGTGTGTTCTTATGAGGTCCAAATGAAACGGGAATAAGACCTAGACCTATGTAGAGAACTCCCTCTACTAATATAACTCAGTACCTTCTGTAGCATCTTATAATCTCTCTATATTACTATGTATATCTATTGATTATATAAATATTATAATTTATGGAGCTCTAGAGCAGAGGTGTCAGACAAGTGGCTCCCACACTCCCAAAGTGCATTAAAATAGAATTGGGAGGGCAGTTACATGGCTCAGGGAGAGAGCATCAGCTTTGGAGTCGAGAGAACCTTAGTTCAAATCCAGCCTCAGACACTTAGTAGGTGTGTGATTTGAGGCAAATCATTTAGCCCTGATTTTCTCCAAAGAAAAAAGAATAGAAATATAATTAGAACATATTTAACAGAATAATAAAAAATTCAGCAGAACATAGATGATTTTATACGTGGTTTTCTAAGTCAACATTAGCCTACAATTTAGTGAGCTTGCCACCATGATATGAGTTTAACACGCCTTGCCTTTAGTTCTTAGAAGTTAAGTGATTTTTCCATGGTCACACAGCCAGTGTTTGTCAGAGGCTGGATTTGAATCCGGATCTTTGGGGCTCTAAAGGCAGCTCTTTGTCTACTCTACTGGGCTTCCATGCATTGGGGGGTCATCTTCTGTCATCCTGATGACTCTGGAGGGGGAAATGAGCCCAACCTCCCTCACTTAAATCCAATTCACTTTCACGTCACCTCCCTGATGTCATGGTCTTCTTTGAGAAGGAAGGACAAACAACCACCACCACCAGGCTGCCTCTAAGTAAAGGATAATAGATGTGAAAGGCTTTGCATTAAAGGGTTATATCCAGGTCAAACCACTGTCTGTTATAATTATCTTCTTCTCATCTTTTTCTAAGGAGTAGAAACCACTAGGGGACAAGTCTCTATCGTTCTCTTGTTCTTTCATATTTGCTCTTCTATGGGCCATTGCCCAGGTGGAGAAAATAATTGCTTTTTTTGATAATTGAGTGGGAGTATTGAGATCTAAGCTCGTCTTCCCTAAGCTTAAATTCTTGAAAAGCGCATCCTCAGAAGGCTCTCCTTTCAATGGAGGACAAGAATAACAGGGATCCCATCGTGTTCCTGATTTCTTATTCTTTCTTTCCTGCTACCGACCCATTAAAAACACCTTTAGCCAAAAGTTCCCAGAGAATAAAGAATAACAGGGGCAGCTAGATGGTGCAGTGGAGTCAGGAGGACCTGAGTTCAAATGTGACTTCAGACATTTAATACTTATTTGCTGTGTGACCCTGGACAAGTCACTTAACCGCAATTACAAAAAGAAAAGAAAAGAAAAAAACATAATATTCTAGCACATAGAAAGAACACTAGATTTGTAGTGAGAGGATTTGGTTTCAATCCTGGCTCTGCTACTTGTATGACATTGGACAGGAGACTTTGCCTCCATTTCCTCATCTGTAAAATGAAATTATAACCCTTTTCAGCTTTCAGTGTCGGATTCTCACCAATCTTTTCTGAAATCTGATCATGTCATAGGTACGGGGCAGCTAGGGGGCGCCATAGTGCATGGAATTCCTGGCCTGGAGTCAGAAGACTCATCTTCCTGAGTTCAAATCCAGCTTCAGACATTTCCTTGCTGTGAGATTATGGACGAGTCATTTCATCCAGTCTGCCTCAGTTTCCTCATCTGTATAGTGAGCAGGAGAAGGAAATGGTGAGACACTCCAGCATCCTTGCTAAGAAAACCCAAATGGCATTATGAAGAGTTGAACACAAATGAAAGATGACAACAATAGTAACAACAAAGATCCAGAGCTGGAAGAGAGGGATTTCGGAAAATATCCAAGCCAATCCTCTCCTACTAGAGGAGGAAACTGAAATCTAGAGCGTTTGAGTGACTTCCTGAGGCCACACAGCTGGTAAAGGTCAGAGGCAGGATTTAAATCTAGGTCCCTTTCATCCTGAAGGTCTCTTCTAGCTTATTAATAATTAATTATAAGTAATAATAATCATTAGCAATTATGTAGCCCTTAAGGTTGTTGCCTGTTCTCATTTGATGCTCACAACAACCCCATGCAGCAAATTCTATTATTAGCTCCATTGTACAGATGAGGAAACTGAGGCAGACAGAGGTTAAGTGATTTGCCCAGGATCACATAGCTAGATAAGTGTCTGAGTCGGTGTGAGTCAGAGAACTCAGATCTCCATAATTTCAAGTTCAGCAATCTCCCCACAACACTCAGTAGCCACATCAAAATCTCCAAATATCCCGATACAGAGATCGAAGAGGTCCCTGGTGTGTGACATGCTCACTCAGGAAGTACAGAGTCTTCCCTCTCTGCTGAGGAGAAGCCTGATTTTTCTTTTCTTTTTTTTTTTTTTTTTTTTTCATTTTCCCAACATGTGTTCTCCAGCAATATGAACCAACTCCAAGGGCAACTGCAACACTCCCATTGTGACCTCCCATAATGCTACCTGCCTGTGTGTTTACTGGCTGTTTTTTTCCACTTCCCCCATCAACTGGAGACTTATTCCCTTGGGGTGCTTCAGGGGTAGGTAGAGAAGGGTGGGTGGGCCAGGAAAGCATCTCTCTGGAACAGAACATCTAACATTGTCCTAAAGGCTGGCTCGTTAAGCCATTTGCACTCCCTGCCCTCCCTCTGGGGCCCCAGCCTCAGCTTTCTCAGGAGAGAGCCTTTCTTTCTTTTGATGGTCCTCATCATTCACTTATTGAGAGCACACACACACACACACACACACACACACACACACACAGAGGCCAGCCCACAGCATCATGCTCTTTCCCATGCACTGTCTAACAGCTAGGCTTCCACCAAACTCAAAATTCCAAGCAGCCCAACACATCTGTTGACATCCTTTCCCTGGATACTTTCATTCTCATACTTTTTTTTCCCTCCCCCTCACTTCATTTCCCAAGCAAACAAACCCACATCTTATTTTCTTTTATACTAAGCCCTTCTGGTATAGTGAAAAGCATGCTGGCTCTGGAATTGGGACCAGGGTTCAAATTCTGCTTCTGATGTTTGCTACATGTATAAGGAGTAAGCATTTTAACCAGTTAAGGCAAGTTGTTGTTAAGGGAAATCACTTAACATCCCCGGACCCATTTTTCTCATTTTCAAAATGAAGATGGAGGGTAAACAAAGAGATAAAAAAAGAGAGAGGAAAAAAGATTCCTCAAATACAAAAATATTTTGTAGTGATAAAGAATTGGAAACTGAGGTGTTGACCATTAATTGGGGAATGATTAAAGAAGTTATAATGGTATATGAATGTGATGGATTATCATTGTGCTATAAAAAAAGAAGGGTTCCAAAAAATCAAATAAATAAAATTACATTTTAACCAGGCATCTAGAAAGGAAGGAAGAAAAAAAGGAAAGAAAAAGAAAGAAGGAAACAAGGAAGGAAGAGGGGAAATGAAGGAAGGAAGAAGGAAGAAAGAAAGAAGGAAGGAAGAAAAAAAGAAAGAAAAGAATGAAAAAGAGGAATGAAGGAAGGGAGGGAAGGAGGAAGGAAGAAAGAAAAGGAAAAAAGGAAGGAAAAAACAAGGAAGAGAGAAGGAAGAAGGGAGGGCAGAAGGAAGGAAGGAAGGAAGAAAAAGAAGGAAAGAAAAGGAAAAAAGAAAGAAAGAGAAAGGAAGGAAGAAAGGAAAAAAGGAAGAAAAAAGAAGGAAGAGAGAGGAAGGGCAGAAGAAAGAAGGAAAGGAGGAAGAAAGGAGGGAAGGAAAAAAGAAAGGAAGGAAGAAACCAAAGAAGGAAGAGAAAAGGAGAGAGGGAGGGCAGAAGGAAGGAAGAAAGGAAGGAGGGAGGACTAGTTCCAGAGAATTGTGGGAAGATTTGTTTCAACTGCTGTTTTAAGAAGTGAATGGAACCAGAACAACATAAGATACAATAATAACAATATTGTAACAGTAAATAACTTTGAAAGATTTAAAAACCCTTATCAACACAATGACCAGTCACAATTCCTAAGAGTAACACAAGTTACTCACCCCCTCGCAGAGAAACGAAGGACTCACAGGATGCACTGAGGCATCTTGGGGGAAATAGCCAACTCCAAATCTGTTTTGCTTAATTATATACATTTATAGCCGGAGGTTTTTATTTCCCTTTTGTTTCTCAGTGGGGAATAGGAAAAGGAGAAAGAGAAAGCACATTTTATTGGCTAGAAAAAGAAAATTTAATTTAAAAGTATGAGGGGGGAATTAGATGGGTTTTGAGGTCCCTTCTAACTCTTGACCCCAGTAGTTAATCAGCTCTACTCGATATTGAATTCTACCCTCCACTCTGAGCCTCTAGGTGGCGCCATAGTGCATAGAGCTATTGATAGGAGCAGCTGCAGTATTTTGGCAACTAAGTGGCGCAGTGGGGAGAGCTCTGGGTCTTGGAATCGGGAGGATGAGTCTTCACATGTTCAAATCTGACCTCAGACGCTTACTAGCGATGTCACTCTGGGGAAGTCATTTAACTCAGTTTCCTCCTCTGGAAAAGGAATGGCAAAAATCACTCCAGTGTCTTTGCCAAGAAAATGGGGGCACCGAGAGTCAGACATAACATTGACCCTTAAATCTACTGATGAGTATGTGCTCCTTGCTAAGCACTGACTCAGGTTACTCTCCCCTCCCCCCACCTGCTTCTAGTGTATTCTCCTGTATTTCTGTGTTTATAGGTTGTCTACAGGTTTCAGTTTGACTGAGGCAACACCCATTCAGTGTTAAGGGTAGGTAACGACCCAAGCAAAGAAAGACGTCTTTCACCTAGTCCCGCCCTCCCCCCCCCAAACACACACACACACACACACACACACACACACACACACAATATAATCTTTCTGAGATCTGGGACTATTTCTCCTCTGTCTTTACCGTTCCCGACACATACTAGGTGCTTAACACCTGATCTCAGTCCTTACACTCTACGGGCTAGCTGAAAGCTGAAGCGAAGGGGAGTCTGGTGGCTTAAGTCAAGTTGGAGTGCTGGTTGTATGATCTCGGACTGGTCACCTCTCAGTTTTCTTATCTGTAAAATGGGGTTGGATTTGAGCGCTTCTAAGGGCTCGTACCCCAGGCTCGTACACGGCCCTGAATGGATCTCAGCGGCCCCTTTGTAAAATGGGCGGGATACGATTTGCATTCATTGGGTTGTTTCCCCAGCGTTTTTCGAGCCTCTTTTAGGAGCCAGTTCCGCGCTAAAGCTGAGGGGACGAGGACTAAAAATAAGACTTGGTGAAAATATGGAGAGAATGGAAACGGAAGGTGTCCTGTAACCTTAAGGCACGTGGACAATGAGCTAATTCCGAGTCCTGTTCTGGTCCCAGAACCGAGCCGGGCTGCGTCCTCTGGCGCTCACTTCCCCCAGCGGCCACCCTTCCATGCCTCTGCTCCCTCCCGTCCCCTCCACACCCTTCCTCCCGGCCCCAGGCTCCCATGGCCGCGCGCACATTCTCCCTCGCTTTCTCTCCCTCACACAAAGACATTTTTGAAACCTCTTGTTTCTCAGAGAGCTTTTATTTATAGGGCCCGCTTCATTGTGAATGTGAAAGGGAGAAAGTCCCTGCCCTGCGTGGTCCTTTCATGTGTAAATCACCGGGAGCCGGGAGCACGGGGGTCACGGAGGGGAGGATTTCACTTTTAATTACTCCAAGAGAAAGCAGCCTGGGAGCCCCCCGCTCGGCTCGCCCCGGCTGAGAGGCTCCCCGGAGGAGGGAAGCTGTTTGGCCGGAACAACACTGAGGGGGGTGGGGCAAGGAAGTAGGAGCAGGGTCCCCCCCTCCCCTCTCCCTCCCAGCCTAGTAGGGGGAGCACGGAGAACCTAGGAAGCAGCAGGGGGGAGAGACTCACAAGTTAGGGGGCCTAGTCCGGAAAGAGCGCTGGATCTGGGGGCAGGGCGTGTGGATCCAAAGCCAGGCTTCTCTACTTACTACCTGGATGATCTTATTCAAGTCATTTCCTCTTTCGAGCCCTCAGAGATTGGGTCCAGATTGATTCAGATTGAATGTAAATAGCATCAGATCCTGACGGTCTTCCCCTCCCAGATTTATGTATATATTCACATATATATTATTTATTATATATGAATATACAATATAAGATACAACATACAATGTAAGATAATATAATACATAAATATTATTATCGCTATAATATTTATTAATATGTTAATATTAATGTTATATTGTTTATTATTTTTATATTCATATATGCACACATATTCACGTATACATATATAAATATTCATATATACATACATAATATGTATTGTGTGTGTATGTGTATATATATATATATTTGAGGGAGGTCTAGGTGAAAGAGGTCTTTATTTACCTCAGTTGCTACCTACCCTTAAACACTGAATGGGTGTTGCCTTCATCAAACGTTAACCTGTAGACAAGCTAAGCTGAAAAAAGCCAAGGTGTTTGTATCCAGCGCCATCTCCAGTCATTCTGATCTATATTTTAAATTTTATTTTTCTAATCAATAAAATTTGCTTTCTCTTTCTCCTTTTCCTATTCCCTGCTGAGAAACAAAAGGGAAATAAAAATCTCTGGCTACAAATATATATAATCAATCAGATCTGGGCCACTGGACCCAGATGGTTCTATAGGGGAAAGTAAGGGACCCTCCCTCACTTAAATCCAATTCCCTCGCATGTCAGCTCCCTGACTTAAAGGTCCTCCGAGGATGAAGAACAAACAACAACGATGACATAAAATGAAGTCGGGTTGGACTCTCTCAATATACCCTTTCAGCTCTGAATCTTTTTCTTCTTTTGTTTCCTCATCTATTAAAGGATGAAATTGAAATAGGCGGTCTCTGTTTCTACACCTTTACCCTTGCTCTGTCCTTGATGAGTCATCTCTCCCTGAGCCTCAGTTTCCCTATCTGTAAAATGAAATTGGACTAGATGACTTGCAAAGTTCCAGCTCTCAATCTATGCTCCTCCTTATTACTTGGGAGTACTTGGGCAAACTTTTCTGAGACTTGGTTTTCTTATCTGTTAAAAAGTAAAATGTGTGTGTGTGTGTGTGTGTGTGTACATATACACAAGTATGTGTATGTATATACATATATGTATATGTGTATATATCACACGCATCTACATACATATATATGTACTTTGCAAATTTTAATTACATAAATGTCAGGTTTTGTTCCAGAAACTAAGACATAAAAATAGAGATAAAAATTTTAATTGTTTAAATTATATACATATATACACACTCGTAAATATTTTTATACAAATAATGCATATGGTGTATCTATATACACACACACTCATTTGAGCCTTCGGACAACCCCGTGAGGTAAGGTACCATGGATATTACTATTCTCATTTTAAAATTAGTCAAATTGAAATTGAGAAAAGTGAAGATCCGAGCCCAGGCACGGGGGATGTGGGATTTGAACGTGAGTATTCCTGATTCTAAGACCAGTCCTATCCATTACCTGCCTGGGAAGAAAGATCAAGGGATGGGACCAGAGTCCTCTTGGGCCATTACAATGGGCCTCTTCTCCAGAAGAGGGGCAGGTGCTTGGGAAGGAGGTAAAAAGAGGCGCAAAATATTGCTGCTGTCCTCCTCCCATCCATCAGTCCCTGCCTCTGGGGGAGTGGAAACCACAAAAGGGCCGCCTTCTTCCCCGACAGGCCATGGGCTACAGGGTGAGGGCTGTGGCTTTGCAAGGCTTTTCATGGGAGGGGTGAGGATTAAACATATGCCTCTCTTTTTATATGTCTGCTTGGTTTCTGGAAACCTCGGCAGGCTTTGTCGCTTTCCCCCCTCTTCCCTCCCCCCGCCTGTGCCCCTCGGTCACTGACTCATAAAACATCAGAGCTGGAATTGTACTTTGAGGTCATCCATTCAGCTCTGGTGGGGTCAATTCTAATCCGACTGGTCTGTTTTACAAGACAGGAAACTGAGACCCAGGACAGAGAAACGGCTCGCCCAGTAGTCGGGCAGCAAGTTCAAGCCAGGACTGGACCGTCGGGTCTTCTGGGATCATAAACCATCTGGAAGGGACTTCAAGGGTCACCTGGTTCAACCCCTTCATCTTACAGATGCAGAAACTAAGGCCTGGGGAGTTCTTGAAGGAAGCGAGCATGAGAAGCAGGACTGGGCCCATCTCCTCTGATGCCCGAGTCAGGGCTCTGCCCATTGCTCTGCTCCTCCTGACTCCCAATTCTGTGGGATTTCCAGTTAGGCTCCTGGGGCCCTCTGAGGAGCTTCCCAAAGCCCAGGAAGTTCTCTTCACTTTTTTTCTTCCTCCTCATCCCTCCTTTCTCCCAAGAGAAAGGGGTCTGGAAGTAATCCCACTGAAACGGGAGGCTCCCCTGCCAGCCAGCTTAAATACCAATTCCCTCTCTCCCAGGCGGGAGATGATTGGGGGTGGGGGAGGGGAGTAACAGGTGTTCCCATGGCAACAGGCTGTGATGTCACTGGGGCCAGCCCCATCCTTTGGGCGAGAAGAAATGGTGGGAAGAGGGAAAGAGAATGGGACAGCAGAGAGAGGGGCTCCCAATGCCTCCTTCTCTCGGATAATCGTCTTGCCTTTCATGGACTTCAGAGACTTGACAAGAATCTCTCGAATCTCTGCCCCTCACCTCTGCTTCCCCTTCCTGACCTCCTGCCTGTCCCTGAGGGCTGCGTCCTGTCTTTCTGTCATAAAGAAAATGCACTTAATAAGCACCCACATGCCTGGGCAGGGAGTGTGTCTGGCACAGAGGAAGCCTCCTTGCCTGTTCAGCCCCAGCCAAAACCTGCCAGTGAATTCCATGGTTCAGAAAAAGGAGGGGAGACGGGGAGAGAGGGGACAAAGAAAGCGAGGAGGAAGAGGGGATCATGGGATTTTGGAGCTGGGAAGGCCCTCTGAGTTATCCTGAACAGCGGCTTTGTCATGGAGCTGCTAGAACACTGCGCCTGGGAGTAAGGAGCTTTGAATACCACCTCAGCCACTAACTAGCTGTGTGACCTTAGGCAAGTCACTGAACCTCAATTACTTCCTCCCTTCCCCCCTTCTCACAAAAGGGACTCAATAACCCCACAGCCAATCTCAAACTGAAGTGGAGCCTCTCTGAACTGAGCGAGATTAGTCTTTGCAGAGCCCACGACGGGTCTAGTTTTCAGTCATCCCAATCTGGCTGGACCTACCAGAGTTTAGACTCTCCTGGGGTAGAATCCAGCTTATCTTTATACCACTTCACGTGTCTATAGCTTCCTGCCCGTTCTTATAATAGTGCTCAATTCTGTAGCTTTGATTTAGCTGCAGAGAGGGGTATTAATTGTTTTTTCCTCTTTCCTTTTCTCTGTCTCACAATCCAGCACTTAGATACATGTGCCCAGATTTTATTCCATCAGGGTCCCCTTTTCTCTTTTCATGTCATTGTGTTTCCTTCACTCCCCCCACCCCCTTTTCCTCTCAGTCTCCCCCAGCACAGAGGAAACAGCTTTGCTTGGAGAATCAGCATCTCTTAGGTTGAATCCCACCTCTGAAACTCACTATCTGTGGGAGCTCGGTCAAATCCCACTTCCTTTCTGGGACTTAGTTTCTTCATCTCTAAAATGGGAGAAGGGGGAGGCTTTGGATGGATGGTGACGATGGCTGACAGGCTGGCAGGCTACCGATTTTACTTTGATTTTATTTGATCCTCATAACACCCCTACTGAGTGAGTGCCGTAATATTATCATCCCTGCTTTACTGGTGAAGAAACTGAGGCAAACAGCATTAAGTGATTTGTCATTGTCTCAGGCCAGATTTGAACTCGGGTTCTCCTGACTGCAGGACTAGTGCCGCCTTGGTCCCCCGGAGTCTTGAAGGCTATCTACCAAGGGAACTGCCATCCATACAAATGGAAGAACAGCCCTATTGAAGAACTTAGAAATCCCTCAAATATTGAGACCGTTGCATAAGATGATTTAAATGAGGTGCTATGTATTGCCAAACATGTACACTTTCTTTAAATCTTGCTCCACACTGAATCTGAGCAATTTTATAAAACCGAAAACAATCATTAAATATTTATTCAGGCTTTATACTTTTTTGATAAGGAGATATTTTAGAAATAAGTTTTGCACGACTTTACTCATATGACCAATATTATGTTGTTTGTGAACCAGGAGAACATCGTAAACAGCTACAGCAAAATGGTGTGATGGTCAACCGAGGCAATTCCAATAAACTTTGGATGGAAAAGGCCATTCACATCTATAGAGAAAACTATGGAGACTGAATGCAGATCGAAGTATACTGTTCTCACCTTTTTTTCTTCTGTTTTTTTTTTTTTTTCTTGTGATTTTTCCCTTTTGTTCTGAATTTTCTCACTCAACATGACTCATACGAAAATATCAGGAAAAATGAATGTACATGTATAATCTAAAATAATTATAATAAATTTTTAAAAGAAAAAATCAGCCATTAAGAATATATTACGTTGCTTGTTTTGTCAAAGAGTGGGAGGAAGGGAGAGAATTTGGA
Source organism: Antechinus flavipes (assembly GCF_016432865.1). NCBI lineage: Eukaryota > Metazoa > Chordata > Mammalia > Dasyuromorphia > Dasyuridae > Antechinus > Antechinus flavipes. Next base: position 706,381,381 of record NC_067398.1, on the reverse strand, counting down.
ACTCAAAATTGAAAAAAAAAATTGAATGTTAAAAACACAGATAATTGAGAAAAATTTAGTGAACCAAATAAAATATATATTTTAAAATAGTTATATTTTTCACCAAAAGTCATAGCTGATTATGTACTAAAATTATCTTAGAGATTTGCTTCTAAAAATTATATGATTCAGTGAGCTCCTTGATTTTTCTGTTATCCCCAGATTAGGCCTAAATTTGCAGTCCTATGAGCTTATCTATATTAATTATACGTCTAGGCAGGGGTAGTGCTTGAGTTGCTTCAATCATGTCCCACTCTTTTTTTTTTTTAATATAGCTTTTTATTTACAAGATATAGGCATGGATAATTTTGCAGCATTGACAATTATCAAATCTTTTGTTCCAACTTTTCCCCTCCTTCCTCCTATCCCTTCCCCTGGATGGCAGGTTGACCAATACATGTAAAATATGTTAAAGTATATGTTAAATATATTGATATATTATCATATATTATATATTAATATTATATATTGATGCATTAATATTATATATTATATGATAATATGTTATCATATATTGATATGTATATATGTCTATACAGTTATTTTACTGCACAAGAAGAATCAGACTTTGAAATAATGTACAATTAACTTGTGAAGAAAATCAAAAATGCAAGCTGCATGTCTCACTCTTTGTGATCCCATTGGGAATTTTCTGGGCAAAGATATTGGATAGTTTGCTGTTTCCTTCTCCCACTCACTTGACAGATGAGGAAACTGAGAAAAATAGGGTAAAAAGACTTGCCCAGGGTCACACAGGATGTGTCTGAGAAGAGATTTTAACTCAGATCTTTGATTTCAGGACCAATGTGCCCTTCCTAGGCTGAGGACATAAGGACAAAAAAAAAAAAAAAAAAAAAAAAGTCCTATTTACAGTCAATGTGATTCACTCACCAGGTGGTAGCTCCAGAATTGCAAGTCAGTACCTATGGATCCAATTAGGCAAAACCAAGCCAATTAAATGGTAGCAAATATCAATAAGATAATTGGAAAAGTAGGTCATGATTCTTTAAGGTAAGTCTACACCTTCCGCCCCAAAGGGAATAAGCATTTATACAGTGTCTGCTATGTGCTTAGCACTTTCCACAAATGTTAGCACATTTGATCCTCACATTATTGTTCCCATTTTATGCTTGAAGAAATTAAGTTTGAGCGACTAACCCAAAATTACACAAAAGCATCTAAGGTCTGATTTGATTTCAGGACTTCTTTTTTTTAAAATTATTATTATAACTTTTTATTTATGCATGGGTAATTTTACAGCATTGACAATTGCCAAACCTTTTGTTCCAATTTTTCCCCTCCTTCCCTCCACCCCCTCCCCCAGATGGCAGGTTGACCAATACATGTTAAATATGTTAAAGTCTAAGTTGAATACAATATAAGTATACATGTCCAAACTGTTATTTTGCTGCACAAAAAGAGTCAGACTCTGAAATATTGTATAATTAGCCTGTGAAGGAAATCAAAGATGCAGGTGGACAAAAATAGAGGGATTGGGAATTCTATGTAGTGATTCATAGTCATTTCCCAGAGTTCTTTTGCTGGGTGTAGCTGGTTCAGTTCATTACTGCTCTATTGGAACTGATTTGGTTCATCTCATTGTTGAAGATGGCCACGTCCATCAGAATTGATCCTCATATAGTATTGTTGTTGAAGTATATAATGATCTCCTGGTCCTGCTCATTTCACTCAGCATCAGTTCCTGTCAGTCTCTCCAGGCCTTTCTGAAATCATCCGATTTCAGGACTTCCTGACCCCAGGCCCAGCACTCTAACCACAGCTCTAACTTTAGACCACTTTCTGGAACCTAGGAGTGAGTCCAGGAAAAAGATCTCTACACCCATGAACTCCAAACTGCTTTGCATTCCCACATAGTAAAAAGATTCTCTGAATAAAGCAGAAACTTATACTAGAATCTCAGCTCTGCCATTTATTAGTCATAAGACCTTTCAGCCTCAGTTTCAGCAGCAGCAAAATGGAGCTGCCATCCCTGTCCATCAGATTTCACAGGACTAAGTTATAAGGGCCTTTATAACTAGAAACCGTGGATGGACGTGAGTCATCATTGGCGATAGAAAGGTTGAGTTGCCAGGAGTCTTGAGGAGGAGATATCCTTGTATCCTAGAAAGATCACTGAACTGGGAGGGAGGAAACCTGGGCGCAAATCCAGCCTCTGGACCTACTCACTGAGGACCCTTAGCGAATCCCTTTCCACTTTTGAATCCTCTGATCTTGAGCTTTCAGGCAACAAATCCCCCCTGGTCATTTCCCCTTCCAGGGGCTTTGGCCCAGTGATTATTGGAAGGCCTGGATGATCTGAGTTCAGCCTGTTTTTCCATGTTTATTGCCTGTTACTCCTTTTCATATTCTCTAGTCAAGAAAAATTGACCTCTTCAGTGCTTCCTAAACTCAGCATTTCATCTCTGGCCTCCACACTTTTGTATAAATTCTTGCCCCCACCCTACCATGCCCTCCCTCCTCACCTCTGCCCCTCTCTTTGTCCAAGGCTCAGCCCTCTCCTTTAGAAAGCCCTTCAGGATTCATTTAGTTGTTTAGTACTTTCTCCCTCCCCAAATTATGTAATTACTGAATACATATTTTTGTGTTCATTGGTGGTCTTTATATCTCCAGCCTGATACATAGCATAGATCCCGAACTGAAAGGGACCTTAAAGACAATCGCGTCACCCCACCTTCCCCTCTTTCACCCCACTTTATTACTGTGGTATCAACAGCTCCAGTGAAGAGACTTTGCAAAGTTCCAAAGAGGTCATCGATGACTGCTGTTTGTCCTTTGTCCATGAAAAGGACCATGATGGCAGGGAAGGGATGTCATGACTTGAAAGTGAGTTGCACTAAAGTGAAGGAACAAGCTCACCTGACTCACTTTCCCCTCCAGAGCCACCTGGGTCCAAGAGCAAGATAGAGAGCAGGCTTGCCTGGGGATGGCTTTGATTGCAGGGGGAGACCTCAGTCTTTTTAAGCTAAGGTCTTTCCCAGGTCTCAGTTTGACAGCCATTCAGTGATTAAGGCTAGGTAAGAAATGAGGCAAAGAATGGCCTCTTTTACCTAGTCAAAAATAATAATAACCAGAATGAAAAGGAAATAACCGATAGAGGGAAGAAGGCGCTATAATTAAGAGGGGTCATCATGTGGGTCATCATTGATGATAGGAAAGTTCAGCTGCCCAGAGCCTTGAGGAGGAGGCATCCTTGTATCTTAGAAAGACCACTGAACTTGGAAGTCAGGAGATCTGGATGCAAATCCAGCCTCTGGATTTAAGAACCCTTAGCAAATCACGTCCCACTTCCTTAAACATCAGTCTTCCAACCACACATCCAGCACTTTTCCTCTGTACTCCACTATTCTTGAGAAATTGGATTGGATTTAACTGGAGTCGGATAAATGGATTTCTAAGAAATGAAAGACTTGTATGAACCGATGCAGAGAGAAGGGAGAAAAACCAGGAAAACAAGAGAAACAAGAATAGCAACCTTGACTGAGAGGTGATGAACTCAGGGTACCAAATGAGACTTCCATTTTTGTGGTCAATATGGACAACTATTTTTCTTGACTATGCATTATTGTTATACATGTTTTATTTTTGTTTTTATTTTTTTTCTAAGAGGGAGAAGAAATATCAATGCTTGTTGATTGAAAAACATAATTTAAAAATCAACAATCTCTTCTGGCTCTAAATACTTTGATCCAGGGGCTTGTGGGTAACGCTTCCCTAGTACTTTTTCCTTCCTTGTTGTGTCCGTAGAGAAGAAATTTCTCTTTTCTTTGAAGACCTGAATTTGGACTGATCTCCTTCCCAACACTTGCTCTGCATTGTCCAGGTGAAAGGGGGTCCTATTCAAGACTGGATATGAGGAGATCTGGAAGATGGAGGAGGTGAGGGCAGCCCGTTCTGGGGTAGCAGATGGAGTGTGGAGCTGCTCGGTTTTCTACCTCTTGAAAAATTCATGGGGAACAAAATGGTTGGGCCTGGAAACCCAATTCTGTGCCTCCCTCCTGTCTGCTGCCTCCTTGGGCCTCAGGGCCCTGCAGCTGAGGGAAAGGTTCTAATTACAGGTCACCCAGGCCGGGCTCCCAGAGGCTCTGGGGCACAGAACACAGGATATTTAGAGGGAGGGATGGCAGAAGAGTGTTTCAGGTCTAGCTCTCTTTAAATGTGAAACTCCCCCTGAGACAAATGGTAGAATTGTGATTTCAGGTCCTCCTCAGGAGTTTCAGAGCGTGACCCAGGAAGGAAGGAGACAGCTCTGAAGGCAGTGGGGGGAAAGACATTGGGGAAGTCCTAACACAGGGAAGGGAAAGGTGCCTTAAGGGAGGGAGGGAGTTAAGCCTGGAACAGAGGCCTGAGCCCACTGACCTCTGTTAGCTCGATTTCTTTACTTATAAAATGGAACAGTAATCAAAGAATCTGGCCAGCTGGGTGGTGCAGTGGGTAGAAGCTAAGAGATCCGAGTTTAAACCAGCCTCCAGCACTTCCTGGCTGTTTGACTCTGGGTAAGTTATTTCCACTCTGCCTCAGTTTCCTCATCTATAGTGAACCAAATGGCCAAGATGTGAATTTGAACTGAGGTCTTCTGACACCACACTACCATCATTTAAAAAACCCTTTTAAGATTAAAAAAAAATTATATTATCACTCTTTTGGGTCCTTTCAGTTGTATTCAACTCTTTGTGCCCCTGTTTGGGTTTTTTAAGTAAAGTGCTTTGTTATTTCCTGCTACAGCTCATTTTACTTATGAGGAAACTGAGGCAAACAGGGAGAAGTGAATTATCTAGGGTCTGAGGCTGGATTTGAATTCAGAGCTTCCAGACTCTAGGCGTGATACTCTTATCTATTCTGTCACATAGCTTTTTCATTATGCCATTAATATTATTTTAATTGTATAGAAATTTTTACTCCTACAAACTCATTATGAGGGATATGCTTTATCTAACCATCTATCCATCCATACATAAATACATCTATCTGCTATCTATCTTGTCTATCCATCCATCCCATCTATCTATCCACCCATCTACCCAACTGTCTATTTATTTAACCATCTACCCATACATACATAAATCAATCAATTTATCTGTCTATTTATCTAACCATCTACCCATACATACATAAATCAATCAATTAATCAGTCTATCTTCATAGAAAGAATCCTGAACCTAGATTCAACTCTATGACTTTGGGCATTTGTCACTTCATTTACATGGTTCTAGGTTTCCTTATCTGTGAAATGATGGGATTGCTTTAGAAAGCCTCTGAGAGCTATTGAGAAGAAAGTGCTTAATAAGCCCTATAAGCATTGTAGAATGTTACCAAGGGTGGAAGAAATTACATGTCAAATCTATGGGAAGGTGAAGAGTTTGTAATCAAATAAGAGATAGTGAGGTTCACAGATGGCAAAATGAGGAATTCTGAGTAGATAAAATTAAAAAGTTTTTTTTGTAGAAACAAAATAAATGCAAGTAAAATTAGAACAAAAGTGGGAAATTGGAAGAAAATCTTTGCAGCAATTTTCTCTAATAAAGACCTCATTTCTAGGATATTAGGGATATTTATTCAAATTTAAAAGAATAAGAACCATTTGCCAAATCAAAAGATATGAAGAGCCAGTTTTTAGAGAAAAAAATCCAAGTAATTATTATGACAAAATGTTCTAAATCACTAATAATCAGAGATATACAAATTGAAACAATTCTGAAGTACCATTTTGCTTCCACCAGACTAGTAAAGTTGACAAAAAAGAGAACGTGACAAATGCTGAAGGGACTGTGGGAAAACTGGTATGCTTAATGCCCTATTGATGGAACTGTGAATTGGTACAGCCATTCTAGAAAGCAATTTGGAACTATGACTTAAAAGTTATTAAACAATGCATACTCCAAAGAGATCAAAGAAAGGAGAAAGGGGCCCTTATGTACAAAAATATTCATGTCATCTCTTTTTGTGTAAAGAATTAGAAACTGAGGGGATACCCATCAAGTGGAGAATGGCTAATCAAATTGCAGTATATAAATGTGATAGGATATTATTGTGCTATAGAAAAATGAAAGGGATGATTTTGGAAAAAATTAGGAAAAGTCAGACGAATTGATGTAAAGTAAATTGGGCAGAATCCCAAGAACAATTCACATGGTAACAGCAATATTGTAAAAATAATCAACTCCTAAATACTTAGGAACTTGGATCAACACAATGATAACTCATAATTTTAAAGAACTCAAAATGAAACCTACTGTCCACCTTCAGATAGAGAATTGATAAAGAGTATAGATTGAACCATATTTTCTTTTCTTCCTTTCTTCCTTTTTTCCTTCCCTCTTTTTTCTTTTCTTTCTTCTCTTCTTCCTCCCTTCATTCCTTTCTCTTTTTATTTCTTTCCTTTTTTCTTGTCTT